>NC_089751.1:51778116-51800616 GCF_040412425.1 Macrobrachium rosenbergii | reverse complement strand
TTGGGTAATAGCTTTTTCCCCGGCCCCACGAATTCGGGGAAGCCAGTACCTATGTAGTATCATGGCGTGGAACTCCCGGGCAAATCATAGACGCTGATAAAAGGCGTTCCGTTCGGCGGTGGTCAGTGTTGTTCTCCCTAGCTCGGGGGTTGCTGAATAAATCTGTACGAATTGAGTAGTTTAAAAGTACTCACTCTTTACTGAAGTGGGATCTTCTGACAGATCTCAGTTTTATCTAGCATTCGTCTCTGCTTAATCTATTTTGCCCTAAAATGGAAGACTGCAGTGTCTGAAAAAATACAAAACTGAGAAAAATGGTAGATACTGCAGTTTCCCCTTGCCTTACTACTTAAGTTAAGTATACCTTAGTTTTACCAGACTACTGAGCTGATTAACAGCTCTCCTAGGACTGGCCCGGAAGATTAGACTCGTTCCACGAGGCTAAGAACCAATTGGTTACTTAGCAACGGGACCTACAGCTTATTGTGGAATCCGAACCACATTATAGCGAGAAATGAATTTCTATCACCAGAAATAAATTCTTCTAATTCTTCATTAGACGGGCGGAGACTCGAACTCGGGCCTAGCGAGTGCTAGTCCACAAATCTATCGATTCGCCTAACGAGGATACTGCAAATGGGACCCCCTAAATAAAGCATTGAAGAATCATTCTGAAACTGCAGAAACTTGCGTATTAGTGTTTCACGAGCCCAATAGGCGGCAAAATCGAAAATTTTGCAGATACTGCAGTTTTCCATTTTAGGGCAGTATTGTGCTCTAGACATCATCTCGGAAAAGATGTGATTAACTAGAATTAAGCATAAATAATGAATTAACAGTAAATTATTCTCCATTCGAGCGATTCATTTCGTGTTACGTTATACTGGGGTTCTAAATTAACTTGGCCTTCATCATTGTATTTTTATCTTTTAATGAATGCACTTCGATTCAGTGAAATATTGACCAAAATAATTCTGAGAGAGAGAGAGAGAGAGAGAGAGAGAGAGAGAGAGAGAGATCCCACTTTCCACCCTGACAAGAAAGAAATCCTTTTGTACAGTTTTGTTGTATCCTCAGACTTTCTTCAAATCTATTGGTGAGCGTGAAGGTATGGAGCTTACTATTGAGTCGACTCTCTTTTATGGAATCAGGCAAGAATGGTTAACACTAATGAAATAATACGGATTTAAACTGCCCCAATAAACTGTTTGTTTTGTACATGTGATATAACAAGGACTGAATGAGTGAGAAATGCGGAGACATGTGACAAAAAGGTTAGCATAAGCCACAAGGTGACTGTGTTTCAAGATGGTTTGGCCATGTGGAAAGAACAGAGAGGAGAGGCAGATAGGTTGGTGACAACTGTGTAACTCGAGGTATTGGAGGAGAGAAAGGCCTGGACGGGTTGGATAGAGGGTGACATAGTGGTCTTGGCAGGGAGGGCCTCATTGAGAGGAAGTGTGAGAGCGCATGCAAGATTCAAATGAATGACTCAGTGTGTGAAACGGGGTTCAATGTGCTGTTGATAAGCCTTCAGCGAGGGTACACAGTTCTCAGCCCTTACCTTCCGTCAGGTCAGGCGTGTGGTGAGGGGCGTTGAGTATGGAGGAGCAGTTCCACCTGCTCTTCTGGAAGATCCTCTGGCAAGTGACGATGGCGCTGCGGGCTGCCTGCGTCACGTGGGGCATCACCTCCACCTGACGGCGGCACGTGCGGGTCTGGCTCTTCGTGAAGCCGTGCACTCGGCGGGCTACGCGGCACGCCCTCGAGTGGCCCCACCTCTCCGAGCCGCCTCTGTACAGGGACCTGCAAGGACCAGGGGAGAGAGGAAAAGGCCGAATTTAATCGCAGAATGGGGTGAAGGATTTTTTTCTTAAGTGAGATTAAAGATTAGGGAAAAAAAAAAAGAAGGCTCAGTTAAAAGGGTTGGACTTCTAACAGTCAAGTATGAATACATAAATTACATGTGCATTTATAGATTTGCAATTAACATAATCATAGCATTCATGTCTAAAATATATCCTTATAACGGCCCCGATTTTTTCATTCGAGACTCGCCGACTCAGTCGACCTAGAAAACGGAAGCTGGGAACTGTCACAGCCTGAGGATGGGGAGACTTCAAAAGTTCATTTTTATCATTGTTTTTCAAAGCTGGCATCGTGCAGAAGCATATAAAGACCTTTCTAATCTACAAAGCAAGATTCCAAAGATTAGGATCCTAGTCAAATGTAAAAAGAAGACAAAATCAGAGACGACAAAAAGAAACAAGTAAAAAAGGCGCCGAAGTTTTCTGTACAGCCGCTACAGCGTATAATCAAGGCCACCGAAAACAGATCTATCTTTCGCTGGTCTCGGTGTAATGCTGTATCATCCGCGGCCCATGAAACTTTAATCACTGGCCGGTGGTGGCCTATGCTTTATCGTTGCCAGAAGCACGATTATGGCTAACTTTAACCTTAAATAAAATAAAAACTACTGAGGCTAGAGGGCTGCAGTTTGGTATGTTTGATGATGGGAGGGTGGATGACCAACATGCCAATACGCAGCCCTCTAGCCTCAGTAGTTTTTAAGATCTGAGGGCGGACAGATAAAAAGTGCGGACTGATAAAGTGCGGACGGACAGACAAAGCCGGCACAACAGTTTTCTTTAACGGAAAACTAAAAAGAAAAAAAAAAAATATGCCAATATGAAAAGACTCTCATCTCCTCGACCCATAAGTCATGAAACCCATATCCCTAAACTATCAGTTCATTAAAATGGGCTGGACCTTCTATCTAATAGAATATGATGAGGAGAAGAAGATATGACTTACTATCGTTCGCCCAGCTGAAAATTACGGCCTCTCCTTACATTTCTCAGGTACACATTCTAATCACTTGACCTGTATCGCGTAATTCGATTTCTGTGCCTTATTCTCCAGTATCATTTTTTTCTTCTTCTTCATTCTAAGTAACACGAGCTTTAATTAACTTGGGGAGGGATTTCCGGTGTGGAGAAAACGATTTGGGAGACTTTAATTGCAATTGTAAAAAAATGAATAAATGTTTCGTTCCTCGAGACGTGATTGTATATTCATTGTTATGAGTTGGGTACCGGGATGGGAATCCCATTATCTAGGAGTTTGTTATGATCTTTATCATGTTGTGATTACTCTTACAATGTTTTTTCTTCTTTTTTTACCTAGACTTAATAAATGAGTTCTACATCAGCTGCTAAATCCCGATTAAAGAGGTTCGCCATTCTTAAAAAACAACAAGTAAAAAAGGCTCCGAAGTTTCTTCGGTGCGATCGAGTTTTCTGCACAGCCGCTACAGCGTATAATCAAGGCTATGGAAAATAGATCTATATATATTTCGGTGGTCTCCATATAATGTATTAGCCGCTGCCCATGAAACTTTAACCACGGGCCGGTGGTGATCTATCCTATATCGTTGCCAGACGCACGATTATGGCTAACTTTAACCTTGAATAAAATAAATACTTAGGCTAGAGGGCTGCAATTTGGTACGTTTGATGAATGGAGGGTGGATGATCAACATACCAATTTGCAGCCCTCTAGCCTCGGTAGTTTTTAAGATCTGAGGGCGGACAGAAAAAGTGGGGACAGAATAAAGTGCTGACGGACAGACAAAGCCGGCACAATAGTTTTCTTTTACAGAAAACTAAAAAGAGGAAAACAAACACTAACGAAACTTGTAACAAACCCAACAGACGCCTGGTACAGTGGCAATGGTTTACAGAGAGGCCCCAAGAGCCTCTAAAATGGCTGAAATGAATGAAGCTGCAAAAGGTTTCGCGAAGCCTTCAGTCTGTTTTATGAAACTCAGATTGCCAAGCCAAGTACTCGGGCACTTCCGGACATTCAGCGCTCAAGACAGCTTATTTCTATTTATTCAGTTTTTTATTCATCTTTATCTCCTTTCATTTATTTATTCATTATATTTATTTTTTATTTCTATTTATTTTTTCATTTTCATTACTATTCATTTTTATCTATTTATTTTATTAATCTTATTTATTTTTATTTATTTTCATTTAATTTTATCTATATACGAGTATATTTATTTTGTCTTATTTAATTATTCATTTTTGTTTTTAATGATTTTTTTAGCGGAAATAAAATAACAGGAAGAAGCACTGGACAGCAAGAATGAAGAATGGAAGAGGGACAGTGGATGGATGAGCCTAGGAGCCGAAAGGACGCCGCAGAGACGCCCTTTAACAAATGCCTCCAGAGCGCCAGGTGAGCAGCACTGACGGCACTATTAAGCCTCGAGGTAGAGCTTTGAAATGGATCTAATTGCGCAATTGTTCCGACTCCGTATCTACCGTTGAGCTTCAAACAACATTTAGGATCGACAACCAGTTCATATAACTGACATACACAAATTCCCATTTTTTTTCTCTCTCTAATTATGGCCTCTTGCCGCTTGCACCAGAGTGTTCAGGTTTGTTGAACGTTTCAGCATTTTGCATTCAGCTCTTTCTTCCGGCTTTCTGAGTGACATGCCTGAGGCACAATGAGAGAGAGAGAGAGAGAGAGAGAGAGAGAGAGAGAGAGAGAGAGAGAGAGAGAGAGAGAGAGAGAGAGAGAGAGAGAGAGAGAGGCTGAGATTGTCTGAAATGAAATGAAATACAAAATTCTGGCCAAAGGCCAAGAGCTGGGACCTACGAGGTCATTCAGCACTGAAAGGGACATTGCGAGTAAAAAGGTTTGAAAGGTGTAACAGGAGGAAAACATTGCTGTTGTGCTAAAAGGGTGGAAGGGTGGAAAGTGAGATGGAAAAAAAGAGAATATGAACGGAGGTACAGTAAAGGGAATGAAAAGGGTTGCCGCTAGGCGCCGAAGGGACGCTGGAAGGAAACTTACAGTTATGCGTGAGGTGTACTGTCGACCCCACTCCCCCATGGGGGAGATCGTCTGGTATCTGATTCTTTTGTGGTATGAAGTTCAGGGTACACTTCCTTAACCGGAAGTGATATTGAATCAAAGTTAATCTTGACATTTAAGTATCAGCGATGGTAACAAAAGTCTTATTTCTCGATTAGAAAGGAAAGTATGCAAAATATTTAATTAATAAAAGGTCAAATGTCATTTCAGCCAGATGACACGGCATGAGAGCGGCCTGATCCAATGTCCAAATTGACCAAAATGATCCGAATTTACGAACAGAATCGAAAGCGAAGTCTGCAGTGAGAGGTTTTTCAATCTTGCTGGTGTAAGATGCGTCCCAAAGGTCGGCTTTATAGCCACATTTTCATAAATCACCCTCATTATTAAGCTTTTTCAGTTTAAATAATTTCCGAAAATAATAATTCCATTTTCACCATTCAGTCTCTTTTTCAGATATTGAATTGCATACAGAATTTAGGTCAAAGGCCAAACACCGGGACCCATTAGGTCATTCAGCGCTGAAACGGAAATTGACAGTAAAAGGTTTGAAAGGTGTAACAGGAGGAAAACCTCAAAGCAGTTGCACTATGAATCAATTGGTAGGAGAGGCTGGAAAGTAAGATGGAAGAAAGAGAATACGAAAGGAGGTACAGCAAAAGGAATGAAAGAGGTCGCAGCTAGGAGCCGAAGGGACGCCGCAAGGAAACTTACGTAATGCCCTACCAATTACGGGAATGGAAATCTTGCAGAAGTCGTGGAAATTTTTTGGTGTTTAACTTGAATCTGCAATGGATGTGGATGATTTGAGATCGTAAGAGGACACAGTTATTCATGTGATACTTGTATTCTCATGAAAAGTTTGAACGGTCAGAGAAATTGGCAATCGTGGAACAAAACTTTGTTCATTTGTTCATGGAGAGCTTGTAATAATCACATTAAACTCTGTAGTGCTCACGTAATTGTGTAGTGGTTATGAAATAACTCTGACGATCATGGAAACCATTTAGTGATCGTGGCTCATTGGAGAAAAATCGAAGCTAAATATTGCTAAAGTTTTGCTGTACTGGTGTTTTTGTTTTCTGTGAAAGAAAACTATTGTGCCGGCTTTGTCTGTCCGTCCGCGCTTTTATCTGTCCGCGCTTTTTTATGTGCGCACTTTTTCTGTCCGCCCTCAGATCTTAAAAACTACTGAGGCTAGAGGGCTGCATGTTGGTATGTTGATCATCCACACTCCAATCATCAAGCATTCCAAATTGCAGCCCTCTAGACTCAGTGGTTTTTATTTTATTTAAGGTTAAATTTAGCCATAATCGCGCTTCTGGCAACGATATTGGATATGCCACCACCAGGCCATAGTTAAAGTTTCTTGGGCCGCGGCACATACAGCATAATACCGAGAGCACCGAAAGATAGATGTGTTTTCGGTGGCCCTGATTATACGCTGTACCGGCTGTACAGAAAACTCGATTGCGCCGAAGAAACTTCAGCGCATTTTTTACTTGCTTAATTACAATTTTACTCCTCCTTCATTCTCTCTCTCGCCTAGCTTTCAGCGTTGCTATCAGTCAGGGGGACGGAAGGTCTAATAATGACTTGTGCATCTGGCTTACGAACTTCCATTCCTCATCCGAGATTATATCATTATATTTACGGCATTACTTAGGGACTGTTCTTTACAGCCTTATAAACTGAAAAACCGTAAACTTTAACTCGATTATCGAACGTGTGATCAGGGACGATTCGCTCATTTCTTGCATTTTAATGAAGTCCCGGAATGTGCTCCATAAAGAATCCCTCGCCGACGGGTAAGCGAGGAAAAGAAATAATAATACCCAGGGTCCTAGATCTCCAGATATGTTTTATATCACGAAACCATTCAAGGACTGAATTGCGGTGATATTGGGATCGTTATTCAAGCCGCGCTGAAAACAAAAAAATCTCATTTGAACGTAACACAACTGCTGATTAAAGAGTACTTGCGTTAGGTGGAGAAGAACGACCCTCGTTCGTATTTCAAGAATAATGGATTGCCCGGCCGTACTGGTTTGTCCGGATGCGAGCTAAGTCAGACAATTAATAAAACCTCTTCGATGTAAGTGCCTGGCGGGGTGTGCGTCACCTGTGTGGGTTGTTTGCTAAGCAGGGGGCCAGACACTAAACAGTGCTAAGTCAAGGCGAGTTGCAAGAGAGCTTAATAATGTTTAAAAAGATGATATCGGGTCTCATCGAGTGGCTGCCGGGGTAGGAGGGGGCTTGAAGACGCGAGATTGTTACAGCGTTTTCCCTCGTAATTTGAGAGAAGATCACAAATACGATTTGCTGGAAGTTTCAAGAATTATGGGGGAACTTCAAAGCCATACAAAAGAAGTAAGGGATAATTATTTATTCTCTTCTGATGCTGGCGAATATATGAAAGCCATAAACGTCCAATGCAAGAAAAACATCAACTTTACGAGTGGAGATTGCTAATATTCATTCAAAGTTATTTGGCATGGATAATTAGGTTTTCTATATAAGGATTAATGCAGTTAATATTCTTAGTATATATAAATATTGAACATACATTTGATTTAAAAACAAATGGCATCTTAAAAACTCAACGTATTTTGAAAGCACCTGGTTTTTTTTCATTATCCTACTGAACTGAATCCTTAGTGACCCAGATTCAATTAATTTCTTCTGCGAAATCTCAACATTAAGTTTCTAAGGCCCCATAATTCATTCAGTGGATAACTGACTTATCATTTTAGCCCGTCTTTTGATACCATGCCTCGTTTACAGACCACCACTTTCAAAATAACAATTTCATTTTCCTCAATAACCCTGTAAGTTTATACCTCCGGTTAATAGTGAACTGATATTTAATAGGTCGTAACTCCCTGTTTTATAAAGCCATTATACTACGCATTTTATTTCGTGCCTGTATCATCAATCTGGAGTTGTCCATTATCCAGTAAGTGCGCCTTGCTGTCGAACTTCTCGGTTCTAGAGGTCCCTTATTCCGTTGGACGCTGGAGCCGCCTCGCCGAGGGTGTTGTGCAATCGGAACTTCAGAAGTTCAGGTGAAGATGCAATGCGTTACTGCCCTAATACAATTTTTCTTGTATTTTAATCATTTACTTACATTTCTATTTATCTGTTCACTAATTCGTTAATTTGTCTGGTTTTCTAATAACTGATCTCCGCTTTCTGTATTTCCCCATTACTTACAGTTACTTCTTTTGCATGAGTACCAAATTCTTTGGAAGCTTGAGTTTTAAGTCAACGGCCCCTTTCGTGGGCTTGTTCTATATAAATACGGTTCATCTTCTGGACAATAATAATAATAATAATAATAATAATAATAATAATAATAATAATAATAATAATAATAATAATAATAATAATAATAATAATATCATCATCATCAAGGAAAATGATAAGTTTCTTTCAGCACAGGCACTCACCCGGGTAATTTCCATCAGATGTTCAAACTCCTTGGATAAAGAGGGAGGGATAAAAATCTGGAAGCAATCTTCAGGAGTAATCCACACCAACCACGTTTACTTATTGGAGAAACATTACCAATTCTCTAGCAGGTGCAAGTAGAATGCCTTTTAACCTGGCTAAGTGCGAAAGTTAACAATGTAACTTAGGAGGCGCTCAGCAACCGGTAAAGCTCCCACAAAATACAGGAGCGTCTATACCAGTGCTTCCGAGCAGTGGTCTTGAAAGGAGCATAAAAGTAGCTGGAAAAACGCATACCTACGTATGAACACTCGACCCCATCGGCCAGAGAAGGTGATCAGACCGAAATCTTGGCCGTCAATCGAAGCCCGGATCTTGACCCCTGTCGGCACCGGTGATGAGGAAATTAAAGAAAATATTCGTGAACATGGCTTGGAAATAGGAAACACTTAAGAGGTAAAAATGAGAATTGTGGAGATTCTATACCGAATAAATAAAAGATATGAAAGAGAAGAAGATGAGGTTTATGGATGGAAACAGCACACACAGCCTTGTAATAAAGAACTGTGTACGGATAAGGAATACCCTCCTTAAGGAAAACATGATTAAATGTTTGAATTAAGAACAAACTTCACGAGTTCAATATATAAATAGGATAATTTTGCGCCCTGTGAATAATAGAGCGTAACACAGACCACTTACTGTTAAAGAAAAGTCAAAGAGAAATTAATAAAACAGTGTAAGACTATTCAATACAAAAACTGAAAATAGGAAAACCGGAGATTCTATAATAGCTTACACATTATAAAATTCTGAAAATAATTTTGCCCTTAACATTTAAGACAGATTTTCAAAAAACTGTAAACAAACTGTACGGTATGAGACGGTGTGCCCGTATGAAGAAAAAAAAAAAAAGAGAGCATGAAACTATTTGACTGTAATTGTACGCATGCGCAGATCGAACATCAGTAGGCTACTTTGTACGGTGTTTAGGCAATTGTCATTGTAACGCCGTGGGAGGCAAAGGGTCTTTTCTTGCGCTTTCTCTTCCATAAATCTCCACTCCTTCAGTTTCCATTCTCATAGTTCTTATATGAGAAGGTCTGGGTCTTCCAACTCTTCTGGTGCGCACAGGAACTCAGCCGACACCATCACTTAATTTTATTTGGCATGCGCTTCATATGGAATGGAATGGAGTATAGAGTTTAGGCCAAATGCCAAGCACTGGACCGTTGAGGTCATTCAGCGCTGGAAAGGGAAATTGAGAGCAGGTAGGTTTGAGAGGTGTAACGGGAAGAAAACCTCGCAGTCGCACTATGAAACAATTGTTAGGCGAGGGTGGAAAGTTAGATGGAAGAAAGCGAATTTAAAAGGAGGTACAGTAAAAGGAACGGAAGGGGTTGCAGCTAGGGGCCGATGGGACGCTGCAAAGAACCTTTAGTAATGCCTACAGTGCACCCCGTGACGTGCACTGGCGGCACTAACCCCCTTGATGAACCTATGCTAAATTTTTTTTTGCGTGCAGGCAAAACAATTACAACGTCAAATTAGCAACATGGATCTTGTTTAGATCCTTATTTAATTGAAAAAAAAATCTTTGATAGACACAACAGATGTAAAATCTTTATTTTTCCAACTAGAGGCACCCCACGAAGCAGTATATGGAGATTTGATCTGAGCGTGCGCTGTACTGCCTTCTGCAAAGGCAGTATTAAAGTCAGTTATCAATACATGCGATAATGCTTTTCGTAATGTTTCTTAAAGCGTGCCTTCTCCCCCATAGTTGCATGCCTGTCTACCCCAAAATCTGATCCTTTACTGCCAATCACGTTCTTCATATTCTACATAGGAAGTAAAGCTTGAGAGAACAGAGATGAGAATGCTGAGATGGATTGTGGGAATATCGCTGCCTGAGAGATTGGAAAATGATGAAATAAGAAGAAGAAGAGGAGGCTTTGCAAAGGTAACAGAGGTGGTAAGAGAGTCACGATTGAGATGGTATGGGCATACGTTAAGGATGGATGACGAGGAGGGAGTGAAGAGGGCTTGGGAAGAAGAACCTGTTAGAGGAAGAAGATCGAGAGGCAGACAGAGAATTAGATGGCGAGATAAAGTGAAGGAAGATATGGAGAGAAGAGGAGAGGTTTGGTGGAGGCGGATGCCTTTGACAGAAGGCAGTGGAGGAGAAGGCGCATCAGGCAACCGACCCCTTAACGTAGGGATAGCGGTGGGAAAGAAGAAGAAGAAGAAGAAGAAGAAGAAGAAGAAGAAGAAGAAGAAGAAGAAGAAGACGAAGAAGAAGAAGAAGAAGTCATATTCTATAAAGATAACCAAGCAAGTAAAAGAAAATGAAGTAAAGTCGAATTTTCCTTACGGGAGGTCGATTACGGTCACCTCGCCACCTTCCGCGTCAAAAGACACTCTGGCGGTCAGGTTCGTAATGCATCGCTTCAGCTAAGCAACAACGGAACACAAAAGTATTTCAGATCTGGGGGCAAGACTGGCGAGATCTGAGGTCTGCTGATACTTCTTTTCAATTGGGGAGGGTACACTGGAATGCTTTCTCTTCTGTCGCTCGCACAGAGCCTTTCTCTTTGACGAAGCGAACAGTAAAATGTACCCTAGGTCATTCAGCCTCTCAGTCGATATCGAGGAATCACAAGACTGCTAATTGCAGTGCATGACCAAGCTCCAAGTTTCTCGAGTTTCTCTGTATGGCATCGAGTGCATCTATCTCTTGAGACATAATCTTGCAGTTTCATCTCAAAGTTGCAGATGGAATAAAAAACGATTTTACGAAGAAGTCAACAGTCGAACCATCCGATAGATTTAGCAGGGAATCGAAAACGAGCTGATTGCATCTCCTTACCTTACTCTCGTCCATTTGAGTTTACTTAATGAGACTGTATTATTGTTGTTATTATTCTTATTATAACTATCATTATTACAACTAAAATCAAGCATCTTGTCGAGCGTGTAATCTCCCTAACTGCCGAAGAAGTCACATCGTATAATCAGGGGCAAGAACGCTATGATTGAATTGCATGAGAGGTCTTTCGTATCTCCTGCTCCTGACAGCAACGAATAGCAAGCATTAGCGCCACAAGAGCCACCATTAGTCAAAAGGCAAGGGAGCTAAATGCTCGAGACGAATTTCGGGTTCTCGCTGAATGTGTTGTACCTCATTAGTACCTTCACATTCGGCCTTCGGGGTCCAGAGGTGGCTACTCCAACCCCGCCTCCCCCACCCCCTCCCCACCCACAGTATTTCTGGCAAAGCGAAAAACTGTCATTCAGTCTTCTGCCTAGATTACTGAACTTAGTCTGTGCATTACAGTATCTCACAGTGAGGTCATTCCATTGCAAAACTAAGTAAATGTGCTCCTCTGTCGAACTTCTCGGTCCCAGAGGTCCTTTATTCCTCACACCGTTGGACTGTGGAACAGTCTCCCTGAGGATGTTGTGCAATTGGAACCTCAAAGGTTCAGGTGAAGATGCAATACATTACTGCCTTAAAACAATTATTCTCCTTGTATTTTACAAATTTATTTACACCTTTATAAATTTATTCGATAATTTGTTAATTTTTTTTCTTTGCTAATAACCGATCTCTTCTTTCTGTATTTCATATTACCTTCTGTTACTTCTTTGAAATTGACACCATATTCTTAGATAGCTTGAATTTCCAGTCAGTGGCCCCAGTGGGTTCTTCCATATGAATAGCGTTCATCTTCTCAATAATAATAATAATAATAATAATAATAATAATAATAATAATAATAATAATAATAATAATAATAATAATAATAATAACAACTGAGGATTCTGATTAGCTTAACGAAGAGGAGAAACCCGAATGCGAACATAAGGCATTTTATTTATGTATCGCTCCAACACGCGAGAAATTCGAAACTGGACGTAACAGTTGAGGAAACCAATTTCCCCCACCAGAAAGCTGACAAGCACCGAGGGAGTTTCTAAATATTTAGACGAAATCAACAAAGTTTCGGACAGGAAAAGAGGAAAGTTTTGGATACGCTTGTCACTACAAGGCCTCGATTCAGGAATGTTTGTCAAGTTAATTCAGATTGAAGGTTTTGTAGTGACAAGCGCCACCAAAAAATGATTACAGAAATCGAGAAGTGAAGAGGCCAATATAAATATATGTACTGTATGTATGTATGTATATGTATGTATGTATGTATGTATATATATATATATATATATATATATATATATATATATATATATATATATATATATATATATATATATATATATATATACGCAAGTAAAGGCTAGCCATAGGGTTGAGATTAGCTGACGGCTCAACTGAAGGATTGGCTCTCTCAGTCCTCTCTAATGCTTGCCTCAGACATATTTTGTCAACTACCTTGATATTTCACGACCCTTGGGATGTATTCACAGTAAATGTTAGTTTAGTTAAGCTGGATCCTATCATTTGGTCTCTGAACAGACAACTGATCTGCGGAGGAATGCATGACAGGTTCCAGCAAACAGGATTCAAGGGAATCCGTAAGGCAACGACTGTGAGCTCAAGCTGGACTTAATATTCCCCGCGAAAAAGATTTGCCCGTAAACCCTGTATAGGATTTTCCCGTAGGTTCTTTGTGGCGTCCCTTCGACCCCTACCTGCGACCCTTCCCATTCCTTGGACTGAACCTCTGTTCATATTCCCGTTTTACCTTCTTACTTTTTATTGTTTCATTGCGGAACTGCGAGGTTTTCCTCCCGTTACGCCTTTCAGACCTTTTACTCTCAATCTCCCTTCCAGCGCTGAATGACCTCAGGTCCCAGTGCTTGGTCTTTGGACTAAATTTTATATTCTGTTCCATTATTCCTATGAAGGATTTGTCCCATGCCTTTGGGATTAGTCTCTGTCGACCATTCACTATCGCTATACCGATAGAATCGGGATGGTTCGGGATAGTTGGAATGGTAGCAATGAATCACATAAAACTCACGGCCATGATTTGGATACGTCGGCGATATTGCAGCCCTTGAATCTTGGAAAGGGTGAACTTCCGTGGGTCTCCTCAAAACCAAACAGCTTGCCAACAAATATCAAGCATAAAAGGGAATGATTCAAGATGATTTCCCTCTTGTGAGATGCCGCAATCATCACGGATAACACGAAATATAAATTTGCTACTTATGGAAAACCTTTTTTCGCATAATCCTACCTCCCAATCTTTAGTTACCGTGATATCTCACTTAAATTAGGCTTAGACTGCAATTTATTTTCACGAGCGCTCCGTCATCTTCATAATACTCGGACCTCGTGATTAGGAGAGCGTTCTGAGGATCCAACGATATATCCTACTGTATCCCTGCAGCTAAGCCTATAGAGGATGTCCGTCATAAAATCGAAATCCCGCACCTGCGCGAGCATTAAAAAGTTAATCCAAACTCCGGGACACGAAGCTCCTTTCTCCTTCAGAAGCTTCTCCAATACTATCGGTAGTGAACAGTTCAACAAGAAGCAGGTCCCAGAGACTTTTAGAGTATATAAAATCAAACCCCACCCCCACCCCCCGAAGACGGGACTGTGACAAATCCTGAACAGGATTGAGCGGGAGTCCTCTTTCACAAGGGATGATCCAGCGTCAATGTTCCTCCGGATAAGGACACTAAAACTCTGCCCTCTTCGAAGTGTAAACAACTCTTTATTATTTTGTGCCCGCGTTATCTGTCACATGTATTTCAAGAGCGGCCGTTTGGCTCGAGGGGCAATTGATTGAATCGCTCTGCGCTAGACTAAACGAGTTGATGATACAACTTTAAAGGTTCGGTCGTTCAATTCCGATATACCGTCATCAAGATCATTTCTACAAGTCGTAGTGAAGGAGACTGGGAGAGATAATTCCGGGTCAGCTGACACCTAAGCCATGTCGACCTTTGAGAGAGCCTGTATTCGCAAGACTCTTCAACTTTACTGACCTGCATCTATATATATATATATATATATATATATATATATATATATATATATATATATATATATATATATATATATATAATATATATATATATATATATATATATATAATCAAAATTCCTTCAAAAAATGGGAATAAATCGTGTTACCCCATACAAAAATGGGAATAAAGCACGTTAATAGAAGAAGATATATATATATATATATATATATATATATATATATATATATATATATATATATATATATATATATATATATATATATATATATATATATTATATATATATATATATATATATATATATATATATATATATATATATATATATATATATATATATACACTCACAAATGTATGTATGTATATATATATATATATATATATATATACACTATATAAATATATATGTATGTATATATATATATATATAAAGTATATTATATATGTGTATACATATGTGTGTGTATATACTTACATTTATACGTCTGGATTTCTGAATGAAAATACCGTCGAATCCTTCATCCTTTATTCGAAGGAAAGTAGCAACAACTGTTACTGTTTCCTGTTGAAAAGTTCTCTTTTGGGGTATACTGCTAAGAGAAAATATATTCCATTATAAGCATCCATGACTGGAACATGGCCCTCGAGATAAAAACGTTTGTTATACACGCTCAAAAGTTGGAGGAAACCAAGACCCAAAACTTCCAGGTTGCAATGCAAGAGTCAGAAGAACTGCATTGCAGCGAGAGGCAAGAAGACAAGTGAATGTTTTTTACAGCGTCTTCTTGGGTCAGCTCGCGAACTCAACGCCTGCTGCTGTTTACCCAAACCCCCATATCAATTTCAGTCCAATCTCGCCGGGCAACGAGATTACAAAGCGCTCGTATCTCTTGCATCCAATTAATACTTCAGCGGGCATGCAATCGCTTGAAAAAAAAGTCCAGTTGCTTTGGACGGAGGCTGGTCGGTCCCACGGTGGAACTGGAAGAGGGCGATGAGCGAGCTCTTGCACCATGCGGATTCTAAACCTCTGATTTTCGAGGATTACCAAGAAGCCACCGAATATGCCGACCGGATTATAAGATTTTCCTTCAGCTATGTCCAGGGTGGACTGCACTTCTGTTGCTGCACCAGACAAGTGTCATGTTGCGGGCACTTGCAGATGTTGATGATGTTGTTCTGATGATGTTCCAGGATCGGTTGCTTGATGGTTTTGGCATTATATATATATATATATATATATATATATATATATATATATATATATATATATATATACATAATAACAGGGTTTATATGAATATGGATAACAGAACGCACGAATACGTATATGAAATATATACATATATATATATATATATATATATATATATATACTATATTTATACTCATTTATTTAAATATTTATACACACACTAGCAAAGGCCAAGCACTGGGACCTATGAGGTCATTCAGCGCTGGAACCGAAATTGACAGTAAAAGGTTTGAAAGGTGTAACAGGAGGAAATCCTCAAAGCAGTTGCACTATGAATCAATTGTTAGGCGAGGGTGGAAAGTAAGATGGAAAGAGAGACTCTGAAAGAGGCACAGTAAAAGGAACGAAAGGGTTTGCAGCTAGGGCCTTTTTCTGCGTTGGAACTAGGGTGCCAGTGACACACTGTATTAAGTAATTAACAGTGTGTTCAACTATGGGATAATCTAATGAAGATGGCAGATCGACTATTATTATTATTATTATTATTATTATTATTATTATTATTATTATTATTATTATTATTATCAGAAGATGAACCCTATTCATATGGAACAAGCCCGCCACAGGGCCACTTAGAAAGAGGTACCAGAAGGTAATAGGATATCCAAAGAGAAGAAATCAGTCCTTAGAAAAGAAAAAAGAAATTAAATTAATAAATAAATAGATCAAAACGTAAGAAAATTATTCGAACACTACGAAAACTCTGTTAAGGCAGCAACGCATTGCATCTTTGCTTGAACTTTCGAAGTTCCGATAGGAACCGAGTACCTCTGGAACTGAGGAGAAGTTCGAAAGCGAGGCTAAACATTGACTGCATATTGGTGGTGCTGTTCAGCAGATGTGGTCGCTCTCTCTCTCTCTCTCTCGGCAGGAAAAGGGGATCGGGGATCAGTGGTGCATGTGAAAGATCTCTTTTGAAATGCAATTCATGAAAAACTGACAAACAAGCGACGTTCCTTCGCCATCATTTTGCAAACTCACAGAGGAGCTAGCGGTGGGGAAGTCTGGCCCCGAGCTGGACGTAGGAAAGTCTTAAAGATTTACGTTCGGTGATATAAAGAGCGCTATTGTATTCATCAACATGAGAAGGAGGAAGCGTACACTTGTAGCTGACAACAGAGCATCCGTAGCCGGAAATTGCAACCTTGACCCTTGACCTTTAATGAGGAAAGCTGATACATTGAATTATCGGGCTATAACTATGACAATTTATCAGTATGAAAAGAAAATTTGAGATCACAAACCTCCGCCAAAGCTTAGAACACCAAAGATTCCTTTTCCTGACAAAATGACATTCCTACCTCTCCACAAACTTAATCACTCATTGCAAATCGATATTCTGACCTTTGATCCAATTGGCGTTCGAATCCACAAGCAAAGTTTCCAAACAAAAATCCACAGAGCAGTAACAACCAAACGGACAGGCAGGAAAAACAAATATTAAACTATAAATTCCTGGACGGGGGGATAAAAAGAAGAAAAGAAAAAAGAAAAAGTCAGATTCTGATGACTCACTAAGTTACATCAGGCAGCAGCCAGCCAATTATATCTAGTTTGCCCCTGAAATCGATAATTGAGACACGAGAAAATATTCGGATTTCCCAAATAAAGGGAATATCTGAAATGCCCAAGTGAATTTTATTATACAAGCAAATATTCGGAGTTCCCAAATATAGAGAATATCTGAAATGTCTGAATGAATTTTATCATACAAGTATATACTTTGCTGATTGCATCACCTCTCTCTCTCTCTCTCTCTCTCTCTCTCTCTCTCTCTCTCTCTCTCTAGTTTGAGGTCTGTTCTTTTTGCTTTTTGGATTTTAGTGTCTGCCGGCGTTCGTTTCTTCGTCCTGAACTGAAGTCTGCAGTAATGAGTTCGAATCATAAAAACTATCTACACTCGGGTAGCTGGACCACTTAGCCATGTAAGTCGGATCCCGTAATATTTGTTACAAGAATGATACAACCTTGGCCAACATCATTACAAAAATTAGGCTCCCTTATAATACAATTGCTCATCCTAATTATGAACAAGGGCAGTACGGTATCAGCAACGTAATAAACAGACTGCGGACACCAATGAAAAAATATATATTATTATTTAAAACACAAATAAGACCAGGAACCTGATTACGAAGAATAACCTCAGGCTCAGATTTCAAAGTTCTCTAGAGGAACCCTGTGGCTTACCATTTTGTGCGCCCCGTTGGGGAAACAGGTCCCTCCCACGACCCCTTGCACGCGTGGAAAAAGACCAATAACAAGGTTTACCAACAGGATCTTCTGTCTCCCTTCAGAAGGAGCTGATTTTATCTATTTCATTCAACATCCATCACCAACAGACGACCCAACCCACAACAGGTCAATTGCAAAGCCAAGGTTAGCGACCCCATCTCCATGTCAACACTGTTTCGCCGTGTTTAGTACTAGCCCCTGGGGGGGGGGGTCAAATGTATTTCGCCTTGTTTAGTACTAGCCCCTGGGAGATCAAATGTCTGGTACCGAAGTGTTCACGTCTAGAACAGCGAACCCGATTACTCCCATGTAAAGAATAACGAACCCAATAATCTTCTTGTAAAGAACAGCGAATCCTGCTGTGAGTGGGTTCGCTAATCTTGACACGATCCGCCCAAATTTTATCGTGACTTGCCTCAGATGGCTAAAACTTGACATGCATGGCAGGCTTTCTCATCCGCTGCCACAAAACCTACACTCAAAACTATTATTATTATTATTATTATTATTATTATTCATTAAGATGAATTATTCAGAAGATGAAGCCTGTACATATGGAACAAGCCCACAGGGGTCACTAACTTGAAATTCAAGCTTCCAAAGAACAGATGGTAAAGGGAAATGCAGAAAGAAGAAATCACTTATTAAAAAAGTAAATATAAATTAACAAAAGAATAAATAAATAAATGACAATCTAAGTAAACTATAATATACAAGGAGAATTGCTTTAGGGTAGTAATCCATTGCAACTTCGCTTGTATATGAAGTTCCAGTTGCATAACATCCTCAGGGAGACTGTTCCACAGTCCAATGGTGTGAGGAATAAAGGACCTCTGGAACGGAGAAGTTCGACAGCGAGGCAATGGAGTATCCCTCATCTTTATCTTTCACTGGAAGAAGGAAGTAATTAAAGTAAATAAGTGCGAGACAAGAAAAACCACGATATGGAACGTAGGCTCATACAAAATTAGACGCACTCCCGATACACCCTCAGACCAGTGCATCTGGTTTTGCTGATCTCGAGAAATCTTACTGTAAGGTGCCGAATGCTTAGCCCTGCCTAATCCGAAACAATCAACAAGTTATATTATTCTTTAATAATAATAATAATAATAATAATAATAATAATAATAATAATAATAATAATAAATTTTGGAGAAACAAATCCACAGTTATGCATGGGTACAAATATAAGGGGAATCGAACAGATTCCTGAAAGCTCTGGTTGGATTTTTTTCTAAATGTATTTGTACCCATACATAACTGTGGATTTGTTTCTCAGTTGCAAGACTCGTGCCACTATGAGTAGTTTTTAACAACAATTTTACACGTACTGAAGGTAATCCGCTTCCAGGTCTAAAGTTATTTAATCGCTCTTATAGGAAAGTATGACATCGTTTAGTCTTGGCCGATAGCAAACTTCGTGTAAGCGTAAGAGAACTGATCGAATGAACACCATAATATTCTTTGGAAGCTTGAATTTCAAGTCAATGGCCCTTGTTCCATATGGATAGGGTTCATATTCTGAATGTCAATGGAATAATAGTATAAATGACAAAAAAAAAAAAAGTAAAAAATGCGCAGAAGTTTATTCGGTGCAATAGAGTTTTCTGTACAGCGTATAATCAAGGCCACCGAAAATAGATCTATCTTTCGGTGGTCTCGGTATAATGCTGTATGAGCCGCGGCCCGTGAAACTTTAACCATGACCCGGTGGTGGCCTGTCCTATACCGTTTCCAGACGCACGATTATGACTAAATTTAACCTTAAATAAAATGAAAACTACTGAGGCTAGAGGGCTGCAATTCGGTATGTCTGATGACTGGAGGGTGGATGATCAACATACCAATTTGCAGCCTTTTAGCCTCAGTAGTTTTTTATGATCTGAGGGTTGATAGAAAAAGTGGGGACGGACGGACAAAGCCAGCACAATAGTTTTCTTTGACAGAAAACTAAAAAGTGGCAAACCGTTTATTCCTCCACACGTTAATACGTTAGATGTTTACGGTTTACAAGGCTTCGATATATGTGTCCTTATGCTCTCCAGGTATGGATCATAGAGTTTAGGCCAAAGGCCACGCACCGGGGCCTATGAGGTCATTCAGCGCAGAAAGGGAAATTGAGAGTACAGGAGGTCTGAAAGGTGTAACAGGAGGAAAACCTCAAAGCAGTTGTACTGTGAAATAATTGTTAGAAGATGGAAGAAAGATACTATGAATGGAAGTAAAGTAAAAGGAATAAAAGAGGTTGCAGCTAGGGACCGAAGGGACGCTGTAGAAAGGCTTTAGTAATGCCTACAGTGCACCCCGCGCTACCCACCTACGGGCCTCTCCAGGCATGAAAATGATTTCCACGGTTCCGACATCCTGACGTCAGAATCTATTGCCAGTTGGTTTCAGATGAACAGATTTATGATTTCAGCGGTCTGCTCATTTCGATATTCAACAGAACACCGGTACATCAGCCTTAATAATATAAGGGATCTTAACACAGGTTCTTTGAGGCGCTGTGACAGAATGACTTTTCACTGCATGTCTGAGGAATTTGTTCGCCTATGATTTTTTATTTTTTTTTTTTTTTACTCAGACGCTTAATCAGTTATATGAATGCTTAACTACGCTATCCCTAAATTAAATATATACATAGACACATTATATACAGTAGTATAGTATATGAATATATATACTGTATATATATATAAATATATATATATATATATATATATATATATATATATATATATATATATATGTATAATACATATAACATACATATATATACATGTATATATATACCCATGGTTAAACCGTTATATGTTATTGATAACTTCTGAGTATTCAAATATCAAAGAAGGGAAACTAAATGTCCCAGGCAGATAAGAAGAGAGAGAGAGAGAGAGAGAGAGAGAGAGAGAGAGAGAGAGAGAGAGAAAGGAATTCATCAGACCATTTTACACTCCTCTTCGAATACAGTGGTCTTTTCGACTTCCTTTTGACGCCAAGGAAGGCTAATTTCATCGTCAAAGCCTTTGCTCAGTCTGAGTCATCCATCAGTACAAGCTGACACAAATATTCAGAGATGACTTTCAACGTCTTTGCAAAACAGATTCTTTTTCTCTGAATTTTTATGAAAATCCGCTTGTGAGCCTTTACAAACATGAACCTTGGAGGATATTTTCCATAATAGTCCTGGAAATATCATCCAGGGACTGGATACAGTAGCTAGAGCATATTCCAGGCGACATTTGTACTAGTTCCATCCGACCACAGACGAATGAACCCAATACATTTGTTTGCGTTTCCAGAAGTCGGGATTAAATGCTGACATAAAAATCATATTCTCTTGGGCATTTACTTACGGAAATCCGCCTGGAGACCAAAATTGTAAAGAAGCCTCATAACAGCGCAGGATTTGCAGGCAAGCACAGGGTCATAAAAACGGAAGATTTGTGTAGTTCGTTTTCAATTATGATTGCCGGCATAATCCTGTCGGGGAAGGGTTGAGGGGGGGGGGGATACCAAAAGATCCTCCTTGTGTGGGGGAGCTTTCGGTGTTTAAGCCTAGTTTATGAAGATGGCTCCTCGGTGGCCACGCGAAAATCGTATTTGCTGGAAATACGAAGGGCTTGCCCAGGACCCACATACCCAGGACCCCTGGCCTTACCGAACTGTCTAGACGGAGTTTCTCCAGCCGGCGGAGGGTTCAAAGATATTGAAGGTTTTTGGTAAACCTGCATATGGGCTCGAATCGCAAAGCACGGTGCTTCTGAGTCTAGCCAACCCACGAGATTTACCGTACAGGGGAATCATCTGTCTGTCTAGATCAGTGGTTCATAAACTGGGGAAGGTTCCCCCTAGGGGGCCGTTAGAGTTTCCAGGGGAGGCGCGAGCCCTATGGATAATCTAAAAAAAAAATTCTCTAATTATAATCGTTATTCTCTTAACGAGAGTGAGGAACTGATATTCAGAAGTTTATGAGAAAAAAAAAATTGCAAACGTATCGCTGTATAACGTTAGTTTCCTATAGTCTACTACTCCGGTAAGACTCGTTGGGCTTAAGAATAAAAAACAGCCCCGCCCCCTACTTTCTCTTTTCTTTTTATTTTCCTTTAAATCTGGGAGGGAATTTTACTCATGGATGCAAGGGGGACGTGGAGGGAAGGACCAACCCTTAGAGGGGGCGTGGTAATAAAAAGGTCAAGAACCACTGGTCTGGATTAACCTGGCCCTCCTGGTCAGAGCCTGTTAAGGAAATATTTCGAGTGGATTCCTTCTCATACCTACTGACGTGAAAATTGGATAGGTGGCAGAATTCTTACCAAATCCTGAACAAGGTGTTATTATTATTATTATTATTATTATTATTATTATTATTATTATTATTATTATTATTATTATATCCTAAACTCGTTGTCATTATTATTATTGTATTATTATTATTAAATTCTTACTAAATCCTGAAGACGCCGATATTATTATTATTATTATTATTATTATTATTATTATTATTATTATTATTATTATTATTATTATTAGTGAAAAAACCTACAATGATTTAAGCGTAAACGAATATTTTAAAACACATACAATCGAGGGCTTTCGAGAACCTTCTCGATTCCTAAGGAGAATCGAGCAGGTTCCCGAAAGCTCGCGTTTCGTATATATTTTTATATAGGTCTACTTTTACATATTGTGGAATTTTCC
>NC_089751.1:51695616-51773116 GCF_040412425.1 Macrobrachium rosenbergii | reverse complement strand
TCGGTAACGTCGCGCAACTCGAACCTCAAACGTTCAAAGGATGAAGCAAAGCATTACTGCCCTAAAAAAATTCTCCTTATATGAATTATATTTTGATCATTTACTTACATTTCATCTATTTATTTATTAATCTGTTAGTTTATTTTTTTTTCTTTTCTAATAACTGATCTCTTCATTCTGTGTTTCCCATTACCTTCTGTTACTTCTTCCTGATGAACACCTTAATGTTCTTTAGAAGGTTGAATTTCCAGATAATGGCCCCTGTGGTGGGCTTGTTCCATATGAATAGGGTTCATGTTCTGAATAATAAAAATAAAAAAAAACAATAATAATAATAATAATAATAATAATAATAATAATAATAATAATAATAATAATAATAATAATAATAATAATAACCCCCCTCTCACCTTACTCACAAATCCCTCCCCAATCCCGTTAAAATGGACTCACAAGCAGAAGGTTTTACCAAAAAATTGCCTTAAAAAAACAGGCGTCGCAACGTCTATGGTTATCTATTGCGAAAAATAAAGATGAGAATGACGAGAGATTGATAAACATAGATGTTCTAAGCAGAGATAATTCTGGATGAATAAACACCAACTTGCTTGACAAATCTCCAAATATATCCAGATTCATGCTGCAAAATATTACTGATGCGTTGGGATACGCATTACCTCGTCTATTTTTTTTTTAACGAAAGAATTTATGTGGATTCTAAGACATTTATTGTGTTTGCGTTTGTTTTTTTTTTTTGTCTCTACTTCTCTATCTTTCTCTCTTCTCCCTCTTCCTCTTTTTCTTCTTTGCCCCCTTTTTAGATTTCTGGAGAGAAAACTATCGTGCCGGCTTTGTCTGTATGTCCGCACTTTTTTCTGTCCGCACTTTTTCTGGCCGCCATCAGATCTTAAAAAACTACTGATTCCAGAGGGCCGCAAATTGGTGTGTTGATCATCCACCCTCCAATCTTCATGCATACCAAATTGCAGCCGTCTATCCTCAGTAGTTTTTATTTTATTCAAGGTTAAAGTTAGCCATTATCGTGCGTCTGGCAACGATATGGGCCAGGCCACCACCGGGCCGTGGTTAAAGTTTCACGGGCCGCGGCTCATACAGCTTTATACCGAGACCACCTTGATTATAAGCTGTAGCCCTAGGAGAGCTGTTAATCAGCTCAGTGGTCTGGTAAAACTAAGGTATACTTTTTTTTTTGTAGCGACTGTACAGCAAACTCGATTGCTGTACATTTTGTTTTCAGTCATATTCCTCTTCTATTTGTACATCTTAGATTTCATAATTTCACATTGATGCACTTTTTTGTACTTGTATATTATTTTATATATTATTATTTATTTGTCTATTCCTCTTTATTTCTTACTCACTTCTTCTTACTCCCCTCTTTCTATTTCTTTTACATTGGCTCTGTTCCCAGTCGGTCCTTCCAAGCTCCAATTTGCCCAGAATTTCTTTCAAGCAAAAGTAATCCATTAACAAGCAATACAATAAATTGGGTATAATGTTTATACAGCATAATAAATTCTGGGATTTTATTGTATTTACTAGATGTCAAATGTGAGAGTAAACCTTACAAAATAATAATAATAATAATAATAATAATAATAATAATAATAATAATAATAATAATAATAATAATATATATTTGTGTGAATATATATACATATATATGTGAGTGTATATATATTAATATTAATATTAGTATCAATAATAATAATAATAATAAAAATAATAATAATAATAATAATATATCCTCATTATCATTCATTTAACTGAAAAGGGAGAACAAACGCAATAAAGAAAGAAAGAAAAAAAAGGGGGAAAAGAAGTGAAGGAATAGTTTCAAGTAAGATTTCTTCATTATGTGCTGGCTATTATCTTCATTCCTCTTTCAGCCTGTGAAAATATGACTTACTGAAAAGGGTCTCTCTCTCTCTCTCTCTCTCTCTCTCTCTCTCTCTCTCTCTCTCTCTCTCTCTCTCTCTCTCTCTATACAATCGTCCAACGTCTGTGTGAATTCTTTTTAAGCCCTCGAAAATACAACAGAAATGGCCTCTCTCTCTCTCTCTCTCTCTCTCTCTCTCTCTCTCTCTCTCTCTCTCTCTCTCTCGTTAACTGCGAAAGTTATCGGAACACCTGATCAAAACAGTCCCAAGATCACCCAGGAGGGACATTTGTTAAGACCCGCACTAAACAGTCGTCTTTATGCCAGAGACTTATCTCCCTGCTATGGACGCACCTCCGGGCAGCCACCTTATCTGAGGGATCAAGAAGTTAGTCTCGCGTCTTCGGAGCAATGACTGCCGAACTGGCAACTGCAGAGCAACGCTTGCAACGCCGACGAGGAGCAATAAAATGCGGGAACAACCTATTAAAAAGGTATCGTACTGCCTTTAAGAAAGGCGTTCGTTAGGAACGCCGCGCGGGCCTCATCACACCCACTGACTTGTACATAAAGGGAACCCCGCTGCTCTTGGAAGTGTGGGGGCACTGCAGCAGACTCAATATATATATATATATATATATATATATATATATATATATATATATATATATATATATATGTATATATATATATATATATATATAAATATATATATATATATATATATATATATATATATATATATATATATATATATATATATATATATATATATATATATATATATATATATATATATATATATATATATATATATATATAAATGCTGTATACATATAGCATGTATATATATGTATAATATATATAAACATAAATATACATATTTATATATATATCACATATACATATATACACACGTGTGTGTGTATGGTTGTCCCATACAAAGTTTCTTTTATATTCGAAATACTAAGCTACAAATATCATATAATATCGAATCCACTATCAGTTAAGAATAACTTAATGAATTACACCCAAGGAAAATCATAATTTATATATAAACATATATAACTATATACACTGTATATATACGTACATATATATACATATACATATAAATATACATGATATGAATATATATATATATATATATATATATATATATATATATATACTGTATATATACATATAATTATACGTAAATGGCGAAAGAGAAATCAATCAAAAACAGGGATTTAGAAATTAGATATATATATATATATATATATATATATATATATATATATATAGAGAGAGAGAGAGAGAGAGAGAGAGAGAGAGAGAGAGAGAGAATACCTGTAAACACTTCTAATTTAGCTGGTGAATTTAAGTAGACAAGTTCCACCCACTCAATTACGCTACGGTGATTTTCCTTCCCTTAACCATAATCTCTCTCTCTCTCTCTCTCTCTCTCTCTCTCTCTCTCTCTCCACCACCACCACGAACAGCAATTCACGACAAGGGGTAAATATTGGCTCATTAAATTAATAGATGTTTTGAAAGTTAATTTCTAGGTTTTATATTTCAGATGCCCTCCCACACTTGACTGACTGATTTTGAATCATCTGGCGTCACTAATAACTCGTACAGATTTGTTGGGAAGATGTGTGAGTGTATATATATATATATATATATATATACATATACATATACATGTATATATAAATTATATATAAAATATATATATATATATATATATATATATATATATATATATATATATATATATATATATATATATATATAAAATATATAATACATATATATATATATATATATATATATATATATATATATATATATATATATATATATATATATATATATATATATATATATATATATATATGAAGGCTTAAGCATTCCGAAATCCAGTACTTAATTGCCAATAAACCCGGTATAAATACAAGTAATCATATATTCATCGCAGAAGAAGAAGAAGAAGAAGAAGAAGAAGAAGAAAGAAGAAGAAGAAGAAGAAGGAGGTAATAAAAGTAGATCTAAGATACGAAGAACGTAAGAACCAAACACAATACATTTTGTTCCGATACAGCGTCTTGGGCATTCAGAGCGCGAACCCGCCCCAGCTCAACAGCAACGACACTGGGCACTTGTGGCATCTGCTATATAAGGTGCCACTAATATAAAGTCCCGTGAAGACCAGAAATCAACGTTAAACTTGTTTATAGGAGAGCGGAAAAATGACGAGATTCGAATCTCCTTCCCTTGCTCCTGGGGACGGTAAACACTTCTTTTTACTCGTATCTGGGTTGCCAGTGACACACGGCGCCTTCTATACTCTCCAGCGTGCTATTGGCCATCTATGTCCTCGTACAGACAGCAGTTTATAGAATGGGCTTTATTATTCGCAAATTGAGCGTACGACAAACCCTATTTTTTTCAGCTGAGTACGAAGGCTATTCGGGATGCAGAATTAAGTGACGCATTGTGAACGCTTCGTTCGTAAATTTCTTTTATGGGTTCCATTCATTATAGCTTTGTTACGGGGCCGTTGAAGAGAAGAATAAAAAGGGAAGTTAGCCTGAATGGGAATCATTATGTTTGCGGTATTACTTGTGGTCCATGGAGCAAATTTTATGGATTTTTATTCTTTATTTGTCCTACTTTTAAATGCAAGCGGTCTCTTACGTCCTCCAATTTGTCGCTTTCTTTATATGCTTCAGTTTGCCGCTTTTTTTTTATTTCCTCCAATTTGTTGCTTTTCTTTATTTCCTCCAATTTGTTGCTTTTCTTTATTTCCTCCAATTTGTTGCTTTTCTTTATTTCCTCCAATTTGTTGCTTTTCTTTATTTCCTCCAATTTGTTGCTTTTCTCTAAATGCTTCAGTTTGTCGCTTTTCTTTAAACCCTCCAATTTGTTGCTTTTCTTTAAACCCTCCAATTTGTTGCTTTTCTCTAAATCCTTCAGTTTGTCGCTTTTCTTTAAACCCTCCAATTTGTTGCTTTTCTTTAAACCCTCCAATTTGTTGCTTTTCCTTAAACCCTCCAATTTGTTGCTTTTCTCTAAATCCTTCAGTTTGTCGCTTTTCTTTAAACCCTCCAATTTTCGCTTTTCTTTAAACCCTCCAATTTGTTGCTTTTCCTTAAACCCTCCAATTTGTTGCTTTTCTCTAAATCCTTCAGTTTGTCGCTTTTCTTTAAACCCTCCAATTTGTTGCTTTTCTTTAAACCCTCCAATTTGTTGCTTTTCCTTAAACCCTCCAATTTGTTGCTTTTCTCTAAATCCTTCAGTTTGTCGCTTTTCTATAAACCATCCAATTTGTTGCTTTTCTTTAAACCCTCCAATTTGTTGCTTTTTTCTAAGTCCTTCAGTCTGTCGCTTTTATTTGAACCCTCCAATTTGTTGCTTTTTTTAAACCCTTCAATTTGTCGCTTTTCTTTAAACCCTCCAATTTGTTGCTTTCTTTAAATCCTCCGATTTGTCACTTTCTTTAAATACGCCAGTTTGTTGCTTTTCTTTAAACACTCCAATTTGATGCTTTTTTAAACCCTTCAATTTGTCGCTTTTCTTTAAACGCTCCAATTTGTTGCTTTCTTTAAATCCTCCGATTTGTCACTTTTTTTAAATCCTCCGATTTGTCACTTTCTTTAAATATGCCAGTTTGTTGCTTTTTTAAATACTCCAGTTTGTTGCTTTTCTCGAAATTGTCCAATTTGTCGCTTTTCTCGAAATATTCCAATTTGTCGCTTTTCTCGAAATATTCCAATTTGTCACCCTTCTTTAAATCCTCCAATCTGTCGCTTTTCTTTAAGTCCTCCAATTTGTTGCTTTTTTCATATCCTCCAATTTGTCGCTTTTCTCGAAATATTCCATTTTGTCGCTTTTCTTTCAATCATCCAATTTGTCACTTTTCTCAAATCCTCCAATCTGTCGCTTTTCTTTATATCCTCCAATCTGTTGCTTTTCTCTAAATCCTCCAGTTCGTCGCTTTTCTTTAAATCCTCCAATCTGTCGCTTTTCTCTAAATCCTCCATTTTGCCACTTTTCTTTTACTCCCCCAATTTGTTGCTTTTCTCTAAATCCTCCAGTTCGTCGCTTTTCTTTAAATCCTCCAATCTGTCGCTTTTCTCTAAATCCTCCATTTTGCCACTTTTCTTTTACTCCCCCAATTTGTTGCTTTTCTCTAAATCCTCCAGTTCGTCGCTTTTCTTTAAATCCTCCAATCTGTCACTTTTTCTAAATCCTCCATTTTGCCACTTGTCTTTACTCCCAATTTGTTGCTTTTCTCTAAATCCTCCAGTTTCGCTTTTTTTAAATCCTCCAATCTGTCGCTTTTCTCTAAATTCTCCATTTTGCCACTTTTTTTTCTCCCCAATTTGTTGCTTTTTCTAAATCCTCCAGTTCGTCGCTTTTTCTTTAAATCCTCCAATCTGTTTTCTCTAAATCCTCCATTTTGCCACTTTTCTTTTACTCCCCCAATTTGTTGCTTTTCTCTAAATCCTCCAGTTCGTCACTTTTTTCTAACTCCTCTAATTTTTCGCTCTTCTTTAAATCCTCCAATTTGTCGCTTTTCTCTAAATTCTCCATTTTGTCTCTTTTGTTCAACAGCTAACTTGTTAAGGGGATTCTGGTGAGATGAGAGGCATTGACTTATTATTGCTATATTCTTGATCATTTGGAATCTCTCTCTCTCTCTCTCTCTCTCTCTCTCTCTCTCTCTCTCTCTCTCTCTCTCTCTCTCCGTATTTAATGAAGGCCTGAGCGAGAATTTCAGTACTGTAACCAGATTAACTTTGAAAAAGTGAGATTTGTTACTACTCTTTCATTTTGGGGGCCACTGGCCCTGTCACTATCTGTAGAATGTCTGCATATTGTATTAAAAACTACTTCAGGAAACGTGGATAACCTTTCTTCATTCCTGAGAAGCTTACGTGAAGAGAAAAAGAAGAAGTATAGAGTGAATCAAAGTCTTAACAAAAAGATAGCCTCTGCAATAATGCCATTATTCATTTATCTACCTATTCATTTATTTTCTAGATGTCTCAAGTTCAATCTGCCAAGCACAGTTCTTTCATTACCTTTATCGCTTCTGGTTTTCAATCGGCGTCTTCTTCTCTTTTTTTTTTTTTACGAGAGTAAATTAAGCAATATACTGCCCACTTCAGAGCGTCCAGTCTTATCTGAAGCTGCGCGGTCCTTTTAGTAGACGGGACGCGGTTGCCCGTAGACAGATAAGACGGGGGAATAGTAGATGTTTAAATATAGCGCGAGGAGAGATTATAGTCAGATTACACGACTCGAGCTTCGGCGGTGAATCCTGGATGATCATTAATAATAGCTTTGCCAGGAATCCGGAGATGTAAGAAGAAATAAATAAATAAAAAAAGAATAAAAGGGGGATTTTATTTATTCTTTATCTCATGATAACAGGTCTACTAAAAGGGGCGTTTGGAGGGCAGTATGTTCATCTCTAAAAGAAATTTAGAATTGGCTTTGAAATGTGTTTTTTTTTTTTTTTGTAATCTCTGCTGAGACATTATTCGCCTCATTCATTGCAGTGGGACCTACTTATACTATTTAAACTCCATCTACGACAGTATGTTCTCATCATATAAATATGTATGAATGTATGTATGTATGTATGTATGTATATATATATGTATATATACTTATATATGTATATATATATAGATATAGATACATATATATATATATATTTACATATATATATATATTTATTTATATATATATATATATATATATATATATATATATATATATATACATATATAATGTTACTTTTAACCTCAGTTGTGAGAGTTGAGTTATCTGTGACTCATAAATATTTATCCACAAGTCTGCCAAGAAAATGATGAATTTCATCCTTATTTAAAGAAGTTAGATAGTCGATCTTCCCATGATTTGTCTAATCGATCGACTATCTTTCTTCAGTACTCCGTCTCTCGACCAGCGAAAAGGAGGCATCATTGATGACACCATTCGCTAATCTCACAAACTGTATCACAGCTCTTACGTAGGACAGTTTTTTTAAACGGAAACAAAACAGAAGTATCTCTAGGAATGTCATTCTTTAACTGGGGTTAATCTACCTGCCTCTGTAGAGACTGACCGTTGAGTCTACTTTTTAAGTTTATTGGCTGTCACTGGGACTTCAATAAACATTTCCTCTTCTATTGAACAATTAAGTTATCGAAGAAGGCTAATGACACTCCCTCCCAAAAAAAAAAAACTGGTCATAACTGATTACCTAATCTATCGAACGATCAAAAAGACAAAAAGTGGATAGTGAGCAGCTGACAGACAGAGATACGGGTGGTTTTCGAGGTATTGATTCAAAATGTATTTTTACAAATTACATTTTTTACAAATGAGTTATCATTTTGCAAATGAGTTCATGTCTCTTATTCAGATATTCCATAGGACTCACCATCTCTTGTCATTTCAATGACCTGAGACTCATCTGTTTCTAGAAGGATACCCCTTTCATATCTTTTTCCATTACAGCCTGAACCAATTTCCAAACTTGTAAATGACGGAATTCATGTGGTTCTGTCCTATTAGTGAATGCTTATAGAACACGTATTCACTTATATTAGTTTTTTCTTTCTTTCTTTCTTTCTTTCGTTAAATATTCAGCTGGAAACCCTCATGGACAGAGTTAACAAACTATAAACCCAAGAGGTCTCCAAAGGGAAATCAGCCTACAGAGGGTGAAACGTATCAGAAAAAGGTGGTAAATAAATAAATATCAGTGAATAGAGAATAAAACTGACACACCTGAAATTCAGGAGACGTCAGCAGCAGCAGAGAGCAGGAATAGGTTTGCTCCTTGCTCTAATATCTGGAGATGAGAAGATTCCACAACTGCACCAGGCAAACTCTTGCACATTTTAGTTGTAGCCAAGAAAAACTCTTATCAAACCGAGTAGTATTAAACCTGATGGTGCCATTGTATTGATCTGTGAATGCTGATCAGGACTTTGCTAAGATTAACCCACAGACAAAAATATAGAGAATACAGCCCAGGACTCCCTACTGGATCCTGACACTCATGAACAACTTATCAATAAGGAGTCAGTCGAGTTATTGACGTCAGCAACTACGAAAGTCTTCGTCACAGGGGGTATATTTTCCGCCAAACTTGAGACCAAGTTTCCAGGCATATCTCTCTAGAAAGCATTTAGAAGCCAGCGCACTAGATGCAACAAGACACCAAGGAAAAAAAAATGTGTTTATGAAACACAGTGCTCCTCCCGGTGGCAAATTCATAACAACCTTTGACCTCTATGTACGACTCTGGCCTTGACGTGTACCTTTGATATCACTCTGCACAAGGGCTCCATTAGTTAAATACGTGAAATGAAGTCTCTATCTCGTTCCTTTAAAAAAAAATTGAATTTAGTGAACAAAGCTGGGCAGACATTCAGACAGCCTGACGGAGAGACAGGTCAATGACCAGTCGCCCAGGACAGGGAATCCCTAGGTACAAAATATGGAAGGAAAACAGAGGTTTATAAACGCCCAAAAGGCAGCGATTCCTACCACCCCTCGAAGGATATGTTTCGAGAATCAGGTTGCAAATAAGTAGTAGCTGCCAGCCACCTTACATCTCCTTTATGGGGGGAACTAACGACGCAAGATCAAGATGCGCAACTCAGAACTGCCGACGGAATTATCTTTCATTCCCAAGTTCAGAGAGTTCAGTGAGATTAGCCTGACGCTCAAACTGCTCCTATCATTTGTGGCAGATGAAGTGATAACTCAGACCAAAACGCAAGAGGATCTATCATTAGCAGGTAGTTCTCGCGTATGCGTATGTGTGTGTGTGTGTGTGCGTGTGCGCCTGTCTGTTTAACTGTTAGTCTTTCTGTTTGTCTGCCTTGTCTGTCCTGCTGTCAGCTTGTCTGTCCTGCTGGCAGCTTAACTGTTCGTATCTCTGTCTGTCTGTCTGTTGGCAAAGATGTGTATGATACGGAATATATTTAATTCTTAGTATTCCCCCCCCTTTCGTTTGCAGCTGCCATCCATCCATCCATCTCTCTCTCTCTCTCTCTCTCTCTCTCTCTCTCAAAACTTAGAGGAGCAACGGTTCCCTTTTAGTTGGAGTAAACATCTCTCTCTTTCTCTCTCTCTCTCTTAATACTTAAAGGAGCTAACAGTTCCCTCCTATCAAGGGTTAAATCTCTCTCTCTCTCTCTCTCTCTCTCAAAACTCAGAGGAGCAACGTTCCCTTTTAGTTGGAGTAAACTCTCTCTCTCTCTCTCTCTCAAAACTTAGGGGAGCAACGGTTCCCTTTTAGTTGGAGTGAACTTCTCTCTCTCTCTCTCTCTCTCTCTCTCTCTCTCTCTCTCTCTCTCTCTCTCTCACACACACAACTTGGAGAAGCGAACGATTCCCTATTAGCAGTAGTAAACACATCCAGGCAAGGGATCGGGACACGATTTTGGAAGGAGATCCGGCAAAAAAACGACCTAATACCCGGGTAAGCCCTTTTGTAATTTGTTCCAGCTCTGTGGCAATTGCAGTAGGAGTCCCATCGGTCAAAGGAAATGGAAAAAGAAGAAGAAGAAGAAGAAGAACTGGAAGAGGCGGGACCCAGCAAAGATCCAGACAGGGTTCTCTACCCGAGCCGCGTCGAGATTTACTCAAGTCCTGACATACGAGAGCTTCCATTCTCCGAAGACATACGTTCGCCCATCAGAAGAAGGATTGAGAAGTGTAAGTGATTCATTCCTACAAAAGACTCTTTTGAGGTTATCACACACCTTTTACTCGGATGCCAAAGGAAGGGAAGTCCGGAGGGAGCCTAGAATGGAACGAGAATGACCGAATTCGGAAAATTACAGGCCCTCCGGAGGCCTTGCGTGTCCGACCCCTCTCCGATCGCTCATTATTGCATGTCTAACAGCACTGAAATCGAGTCCCTATTGGCAGCTTCAATTACGTCGATTTGATAGAAAACGGGAAGCTGGACTTCTCTGGCTCTGCTCACTGGAGAAGGTGAAGAATCGAATATGCCAGTGACTCGACCAGTTGAAAAATATGCTAAACAATCGAATATTTTGTTACTTAACCAATTGGAAAATGATAAAGAACAGAGTATTTTATGATGAAGCCAAATAAGAAATATGCTAAAGAATGGAGTATTTTGTGACGAAGCCAAACAAAGAATATGCTATAGAATGGAGTATTTTGTGATGAAGCCATATAAGAAAAATACTAAAGAATGGAGTATTTTGTGACGGAGCCAAATAAGAAATATGTTAAAGATTGGAGTATTTTGTGATGAAGCCAAATAAGAAATATGCTACAGAACAGAGTATTTTCTAATACAGTTTCCGAGGATGGATAAAAAAAAAAGCCAATGAAACCTGCAACAATACTTAACCGAATGTAACTTGATAACCAACAGAGTAGGTAATCAGCGAATCGATTTCTCTAAAATGAAATGGACGGTTGATGTGTCTTACCTTTTCATTGATCAAGTGTTTTAAATCCTTTTGGATCTAAAACATTTTTAACAGGTGATTCTAAGTACTGCAGATGTTTCAGTGTTGCTTTATTTATCACACTGTTGGACTATGGAACAGTCTCCCTAAGGACGCCGTGCAATTTGAACCTCAAAAGTTAAGGTGAAGATGCAAGGCATTACTACACTAAAACAATTCTTGTATTTTACTTACATTTTTTTATTTATCTATCAATTTGGAAACTTATTTTTCCTTTTCTAATAACTGATCTCATCTTTCTGTATTTCCTATTACCTTCTGTTACTTCTTTCAAATGAACACCATATTCTTTGGAAGCTTGAATTTCAAGTCAGCGGCCCCTGTGGGCTTGTTCCATATGAATAGGGTTCATCTTCTGAATAATAATAATAATAATAATAATAATAATAATAATAATAATAATAATAATAATAATAATAATAAATGTCAAATACGCGGTACACATATACGCTAAGGTGCGTCTACTCTATAACAGAGCGTGTCATGGACACATGTCAGCAACTTGTTACAAACACATCACTAACAAAGTCTAATACAATTTAACGACTCATTAGTAGAGTTAACATTCCACTTAAGAGTCGTCGTATGCTAGTTTTCAACATATTTGTAACGTGTTTGAGATAAGTTGCCGACGTGTTTATGACTATGTTTTTACTGTAGCATGGACGCACCTTGAGACATGAAGTCCCACCAAGACCGACTAACTACCAAGAACAATACCTATGAATAAGTCAACATTGTTAAGGTAATTAGAACCGTGGCCACCTTAACACAGTCCATTGTAGGAGAGTAGTGCTCTCAGTGAACACTACGTGACGCACGTAAGCATGACTAAAGGATGTTAGCAGCGCCCCTTTGGTCCCCAGCTTCACCCACTTTTCAGCCTTTTACTTGACCTCCGTCCCCACTTCCTTTCTTCCATCTCCCTCTTTTCACTGTCTTCATGCTAAATGGCTGAAAGTACCCTCAATGCTTGGCTTTGTGGGCAAATTTTCACATATTGAATCAAATCACTCGGCAAACGAACTCAATCGTTTTTTAGAGTAAGGATATCATGATAAAATCATCACCGAGACCCAGTTGCATCTACAATTCTGCAGAAAGTGTCTGTTCAAGCATCAGGTTTAATACCGACCAGTTTGCTAGTTTTTTTTATTTTTTTTTTTTTTGGGGGCTACAACTAGAATGTCGAATAGTTTACCTACTTTACCTGTACTGGTTTCATTTTCTGTTCCTTCACGTTCATTCATTTATTACCTTTTCCATAATCTCTCTCTCTCTCTCTCTCTCTCTCTCTCTCTCTCTCTCTCTCTCTCTGCAAGCTGATTTCCCTTTGGAGCCAACAGCCTGTAGGAGAGGCTTACAGTCTGTTGACTCGGTCCACTAGGGTTACCAGTTGAAGATTTACAGAAGGAGAGAGAGAAGGAATTGCTTGATGGCATCTCAGACAATATATATATATATATATATATATATATATATATATATATATATATATATATGTATACACACACATATATATATATAATGTATACATATATATACATATATATATTAAAATAAAACTCCGTACTGACCTACATTTCATCTCCTGCCAGACTGTTAATAAAAATACATTATTACCTGTCACACCTGGACATAAATTCATAGTCCTTTTTATTTAGCTTATTACAGGACGACCCACTCTTATGCTTTTGACACAACGCGATTAAATCAATACTGCTTTAATTAAATTTATGCATTGAAGTAAATCGCTACTTTATTCCATTTTGATCGTTATTGTTTTCACTGGGTTATTTATTTACATCAAATGAAAGGCGAAATTTCGGACATCAAATAAAAAATTTCGGAAAACAGATGAATCAAATAAAAGCCAGAATGCCGGACCAACATATAAAAGCCGAAATTTCGGACACCAAATAAAAACCAAATTTCGGATGTCAAATGAACACCGGAATTTCGGACAACAAATAAAAAGCAGGAAATTTTGGACATCAAACAAAAAGCAGGAAATTTCGGACATCAAATAAAAAGCCGGAAATTTCGGACATCAAATAAAAGCCAGAATTTCGGATGTCAAATGAACGCCGGAATTTCGGACATCAAATAAAAAGCAGAAAATTTCGGACATCAATAATAGTCGAAATTTCGGACATCAAATAAAAGCCAGTGTCGGACCAACAAATAAAAGCCGAAATTTCGGACACCAAATAAAAAGCAAATTTCGTACATCAAATAAAAAGCAAGAAATTTCGGACATCAAATAAAAGGCAAAATTTCGGTTGTCAAATGAACACCGGAATTTCGGACATAAAATAAAAAGCATGAAATTTTGGACATTAAATAAAAGCCAAAATTTCGGACATCAAATAAAAGCTGAAATTTCGGACATCGAACGAGAGACGTAATTTTGAACATCAAATAAAAAGCCGGAAATTTCGGACATCAAATAAAAGCAGGAAATTTCGGACATCAAGTAAAAGCCAGAATTTCGGATGCCATGTGAAAACCGACATTTTTTAGGATACAAAAAGACAAAATTTAGAAGAGTCTGGTTTTGTCTATTTACAGAATTTAAATATTTGCTCCCCTCTCTCTCTCTCTCTCTCTCTCTCTCTCTCTCTCTCTCTCTCTCTCTCTCTCTCTCTCTCTCAATCGCGAGACGCGAAATCTGTATTATCCCGAACGTGTCTCTTTCGTAATGAAGGCAACAATCTCACCAGGCTAGTTTTTTTTCGCATTGCAGTGGCCAAGGGGCCGAGAAAGTTTGTTTCTCTCTCTCTCTCTCTCTCTCTCTCTCTCTCTCTCTCTCTCTCTCTCTCTCTCTCTCTCTCTCTCTCGGCAAGGATACATTTACTACATGCGCAGATCTGTACAGCTGCACATAAAAGTAAGGATACGGTACACTAAAACTGCTGTAAATCACTGACCTTAACCTTCGACTTTTAGAGTGTGGAAGGGTAACTTAACTAGTGCCGTCAGTGCACCTCACGTGGTGCACTGTAGGCATTCTGCTTACCTCCATTCCCGCTCAATTCTTGTGACTTGCTGTTCATCCACTCTAACATAATGATTGAAACCTTTCTGTTATGTCTCCTATTTCACTCCCATTGGCTAGTATCTTTCCAACCCACGTCATCTTATGATATAAAATCCTACAAGAGATCATACCTCATTCTACAATAATCTACCATTCTACAACAGAATTTAACAGACGAACCTCTCAGGATTCTGCAGAGTTCACTTAATTTTATAAAACCCCAGTTCTTCAACAGATACTACCTAATTTTACGACCTGCGACCCTCTCAACATATTCGACTTTATAGCCCGCCATTCTTCAGCTAATTCCACTTGATTATCATCATTTTCTATGCTTCATATCCTCTTATTCACGAAGATGTTCCGCCTAATTTAATAAGCTCCTATTCAGCAACAGACTTCGGCTGATTTTATGGGTTTTTAACCCTGAATAAAGTCTCGCCGATTTTATAATAGCCTTCATTTCACACATACCACCGACAATTAAATCTTGAACCTTTCAAGAGAGATAAAATCATTCTAAAACCTACTTTTATCAGTTTTCACAGTAATCTATACATTCCAATCTTTCAGAGAGATTCTAATTTATAATCTCCCATCCTAAAATGGATTCCACCTGTTTGGTAACTTCTCATTCTCCTGGAATAAGTAGCTGTCCTATAAGGAGAGAGAGAAAGGTTAATGAACGAATTTTATAACCAATTTTATAAACTGTTCTCGAAGATTTTACTTGATTTTATACCATCCCACCCTTCAAGCGATTCCCACCTTGCCTATTCCCATCCTTCGAGAGATTCCAAAACAATTTCAGAGCCTCCCTTGCTTCAAGATATTCCATCTGACTTTATTTTATACTCGCACCTTTCGAGAAATTCCGCCATATTACTTCAGAGTTCATTCAGCTTTATAGTGGCGGTCATTCCATCTACAGATTTTGTATGATTTTATAAATTCTTGCCTTCCATAGATGCGATTTAATTTTATGACTTTCAATGCCTCACGGGAGATGTCCAAAGAGCCCTTTGGGGCTATGCGCCACACCTGACTTCTTCTTCTTCGTATTAGCCCTTAATCCAAGGCTCAATAAGGGCCACTGAGCCGACCCTCTCCCTGATATTTACTCTTACCTAATAAAGGCCCTGTCAATTTACAGCCGCCGATAGTATCGACAGTCGGCACGGCATTCGTATTTTAATAAACAGCGCCGATAATCTCTTACCTGAGGAAAGTTTGGTGGTATTCTAAGCATTTTCCTCATTCACAATGCTTCGCCGATTTAATCTGAATTCTTCAAAAGGTCCTCAGCATGTACGTCTTCAAAAGCTCTCTCTCTCTCTCTCTCTGTTGCTTTTAATTCGTCGGGAGATTCCGTGGGGACAGACAGAGGAATCTGGATATCAAGATAAGCTTTCGATTTTGCGCTCAAAGGGATTAGCACCCGATGTCAGTTTGTTTTTGTAATGTTTGGAGAGAGTAACTTCATCGCTTTCAATGTTTTTGTTTATTTTCGTTTACTTATTTATTTATTTTTTGTGATAAAGGATTCGGTACAGGAGAAATTTGTAAATTGTGACGGATACAAATCCCAGCGTTTTGATGTTAGCAGGTAATATAAAAAGTTTTTAGAATTTTTCCCTGTTTTTTTATTACCTTGTATTTATTTAGACTTTTAATAATTTTTAAAAATCTTAATCTAATCATTTCTTTCTGCCATCTTTATTTTTCATAATTATTACATTCATTTTTAGTTTTTTACTGTTCTCATTTTACTTCCACTTTTCCTCTTACTGGAAATGGCATTGATCAAGAATAGGAATCTAAATTGCATACTTTGCAAATCAATATCATTTTGAGGACGTCAGTTCTTAAAAATTTGAGCCATGTTACCTGACTACCTATATAAAACATTTCTATTTTTCGGTCAGACAGAAGACTATTTTTGGATTATACTTTCAACTTCCTTTGATTTTCTTCTCTCTCTCTCTCTCTCTCTCTCTCTCTCTCTCTCTCTCTCTCTCTCTCTCTCTCTCTCTCTCCAGCATCAAGCGACATATACAGCCTTATTTGTTTCCTATCGCCGATCATCAGCGCTTTGACAGATGACTCTTTCACGAGGTCCCTTAAAATCGCTGTCGACATCCGCTACAACTCTCGTAACAAGCGAGCCACGGACACATTCCGAGATAAAATGCAATATCGTGGCATGGCAGAGAGAGAGAGAGAGAGAGAGAGAGAGAGAGAGAGAGAGAGAGAGAGAGAGCCTGATTCCTGAAACCGCGGTATCTCCATGGGTGCGAAGGTCTACCGCTGATCCACCTCCGTAATAAGAGATATTTATTGTTATTCTAGAAAGCACACCAAGTTATCCGCACTGAAGGTTCTTTGCAGCGGTCCCTTCGGCGCCTTGCTGTAACCCCTTTCATTCTTTTTTACTATATCTCCGCTCATATTCTCTTCCTTTTGTCTTACTTTCCATCCTTTCCTAACAACTGTTCCATAGTGCAACTGCTTTGAGGTTTTCCTCCTGTTACACTTTCAATACATTTTAGCTCTCAGTATCCTTTCCATCGCTGAATGACCCCGTAGGTCGAAGCGCTTGGCCTTTGGCCTGAATTTTATATTCCAATTCCAGCACCAAGTCGTCTGAACGCAGTGGTACTGCGCATGCGTTGTGAATCGAGAAGCTCCTTGTGAATGACTCCTCTTTAGCGGGTTTCACACCTTTGCCCAGGCAAATTCTGAAAGAATTATGCTTTGGTTACTAGAAGTTGTCCAGAGGTACGTCAGCCAGACTTAATTAGAATTGAAAGGTTATATAGGCTACGTCACGGGCGAATATTTCCATACAGTATAGAGAACTGAACCCGAACGTTATAGTAGCTTCTTTATTATTATTATTATTATTATTCGGAAGATGAACCCTATTCATATGGAACTAGCCCACTACAGGGGCAACTGACTTGAAATTCATGCTTACAAGGAATATTATGTTGGTCATTTGAAAGAGGCAACAGAAGGCAAGAGGAAATAGAGAAAGAAGAGATAAAAATACAACAACCAATTACAAAAATAAATAGATAAAAAATAAAGCACATTATTAAACACATGGAGAACTGTCTTGGGGCAGTAATGCGTTGCATCTTCGCTTGAACTTTAGAGGTTCCAGTCGTCACAATGAAGATGATGATGATTATGATGATGGTATATCGATCGCAGGGAATATAGAAGAAGAAGAAGAAGAAGAAGAAGAAGAAGAAGGAGGAGGAGGAGGAGGAGGAGGAGGAGGAGGAGGAGGAGGAGGAGGAGGAGGAGGAGGAGGAGAGGAACAAGAAGAAGGCTATTTTCGAGAGATTTAAAACGTTCAGTGGCCCACAAAGAGAAACAGCGACAATGCCAAAGCCCGAAGGACAAGCCTTTCGTCCGCGGCCCCGAACTCGCGACAAAGCTTCAGCAATAAACATCCCCCCCCCCCGCCCCCCGCCCCAAATTTTTTTGTTCCCGCGTCCCAACCTGCATCCTGGTTTTGACCTTTGGCCTAATATGGTCGACCAGGAAAATACAAGGGCAGTTTGCAGTCATGTTGCCAAGGTTTTTTTTGTTTTTGTTTTTGAGGGGAGGTGGGGTGTTAGGGGAGGAGATTGCCCGTTGTCATCGATAAGGGTAGAAGGCGGAGTGGATATGCTGCTGTTTATATCAGTGCTGAGAAATGAGGAGACTGCTAGCTGCGATGCGCACATATTTACGCAGTGCTTTCCTCCTGTGTGGCTCATCTTCTTCTTCATCTTCTTCTTCTCTCGATTGCGTGACTGTAATCGAGTTGATAACTGAATTTCAAATCAAATGATTACAGGTAATTCTTTCTTTTTATTGCGGTTCAACCTGACAAATACATTCGTCTTTCACATTAGAGTTAACTGCCGAAGTATTAAAACGTTAGCTATTAAAAAATTGACAAAATGATCGTGTTTCCCAATTTCTTCACTGAACTATCTGACAGCACAGTACAACCAACCAGCCTTCTTTTCTGGATAGAGAAAAATTCTTGTTTTTGATCAGGCTTCACAACAGGTTGAATATAATTTGTACGTGAGACGAAACACGATATCTACTGGTAATAAATCATCTAGTTACAGCCATTCCGAAAAATAAACAGTTAATAAAAGCTTTAAGGTACTAAATCATGTTTCCGTAATAGCATTCTGTAAATAATTGTACGAAAATGACCGGCGTAAATCATAGGAAAATTACGAAATACGAAACAAGCTTCATTGAAGAGCGGAAAGCTTTACGTAACAGTCAACTGGCATCAGTAACGCTTTTGGCTTAACGAAATTTTCACTGCCAAATATATGAAGTTCCCTAATTCCTTACACACCGCGGGGACGTAGCGCCATCAATACACCCCCCGCGGTGCACTGTAGGCATCGCTTTAAGGTCGTTGCGGCGTCCCTTCGGCCCTTAGCTGCAACCCCTTTCATTCCTTATACTGTACTTCCATTCATATTCTCTTTCTTCCATTTTACTTTCCACTCTCTCCCAACAGTTTTTCAGAGCTGAATGCCCTCACAGGTGCCAGCAATTAGCCTCTGGCCTAAATTTTATATTCCAATTCCAGTTCCTAATTCCTCACGACCAACAAGCAAATCCGAAGTGGGTCTTAAAAATATCAGGAGAATGCTAAAATACAATTCTGATGTCTTGGGCATATAGTGATGCTATCTTAATGAGAGACATCTCACTTACGTCCAAATCATGACCAGAGTTAGATTTCTTTTTTGGCAAATCGGGAAAGGAATTTATCTGCTGCAGAGATCAGCAGTGCAAATAATTAATTTTGCCATAACTTGGGTACCTACACTTTGCCAAACAAATCTGGCTAATTTTCCCATAAAAAAAAAAAAGTTTCAGATGTTTCCAGCAAAAGGTTACTCACTATCTGTGATAGTGCCGTGAATACAAATAAAAACGTCAGATGAAAAACTCTTGATATTTTACAAGTAAAACAGTTCTTTAATTCTTTCCTTCTGAGAACCTATTTTCTTTAGGCGGCAACTTGCACTCTAAGGCAGCAAATAATATTTACCTGGGTGGTGTCTACGCACGTAATTTTAAAATTACCGATACTAATTCCCACTACAATAAATACATCGACATGTATTTTTCATGTAAGACGGAAAAGAAATTATACGACCAAATAAAAAGAACAAGGGATAAGGGATTTTGAGTTCTAAACTATATTATATATGTAAATTATTTATATATGTATATTATATATAATATATATACATAATATATACATATATATATACATAATATATATATATATATATATATATATATATATATATATATATATATATATATATATATATATATATACATACAAGTGCATTTGATCCCCTAGGGGCTAGTAATAAACATTTATGAAACACATTTGACCCCCGGGGCTAGTATTAAACACGGCGAAACAGTGTATATGAATCAGTTATACTAGCCCTCGGGGATCAAATGTTCCTATGTGAATTGGTTATTTCACAAATACCCTACAGATTTCGTGTATTCCCTGATTTCACATATTCCCTGTAAAAGGTAAGTATACCTAAGTCTAACATGCACACACACACACACACACACACACACACACACACACATATATATATATATATATATATATATATATATATATATATATATATATATATATAGATATTGATATAGATATATAAGTAGACAGATAGACAGATAGATAGATATATATGTGTGTGTGTGTGTGCATAATATATATATATATATATATATATATATATATATATATATATATATATATATATATATATATATACTGTATATACATATGTTATATATATATGTGTGTATATACATATAAATATATATACATACATATGTATATAATATATATATATATATATATATATATATATATATATATATATATATATATATATATATATATATATATATATATATATATGTATGTATGTATATATATACGTATATATATACACATATATTTATTTATTAAATATAATAAATTCTTTTCTTCTTCTGAGTGAACAAAGTTTTATGTTAAACTTAGTCGTTTCTGGATGGTGTACTGAATCAATCAGTATCTCTCTCTCTCTCTCTCTCTCTCTCTCTCTCTCTCTCTCTCTCTCTCTCTCTCTCTATTTCAGTCACTGATCTGTCGTTTTCGAAGGGAAGACTTCCAACTTGTAAGTCCCCCACCCTTTTCCCGTTAATTTTCATTTTATTTTATTTTTAGTCCGGGCTAGTCAAGGGTATTAGTTTGCAGTCCTATTGTCCTTTATCGATTAAATATACCTACGGCTTAACTGATGATTTTCACGACTGACTGCCCCATAATAATTAACCTACGACAATTCAAAAACGGTAAGTCCCTTCCGGAGAGGAAGATGAATAAAAGAGATAATAAGCCACAGACTTCAAATGGTTTGAGCAACAACACTGAGCACGGAGCTTAAAGTCCTATTAAAAGGGATTTAAGGCTTTAGCACTGACGTAAACGGCCTCTTAAGGAGCTCTTGATGATTTACCGCAGACGATGCGCAGAGCCTTTACGGAATTCAGAAGTGCTGGCTCTCCGATCATTTCGCTAAAGTCCTTTTTTCAGTTTTCCCTCGGTGACCTTTCCGACAGCCATTTCCTCGTGTGTCGTGCAGCGTTTTGATTTGCGTGGAAAAGTTTTTCGCCTCTTCTCAGGACGGCGTAACATTCCCATAAAAACTGGCTGGGCGCTCGTTAAAGAGGGTTCTGAACTATTGGGAAAAACCTCCTCGCCGTTTACAGCACTATTTAGAGGTCCGTCGTGCAAATTACTTTCTCGCCAGGTTCAGTCTGATTGGGAAAATCTGATTCTGTGCCTGCATCCATTCTGCACTGAATACCAGTGAGGGTTCTTTCAAAATATGAAAGAAATTCATACAGCAGGTTGCTTAGTCTGAGGGCGACTCTTGAAAAAACAAAAAGTCATGTGAGCCACCTGTGTGTATGTGTGTGTATATATGTATATATATATATATATATATATATATATATATATATATATATATATATATATATATATATATATATATATATATACATATATATATATATATATATATATATATATATATATATATATATATATATATATATATATATGTATATATATATATATATATATATATATATATATATATATATATGTGTGTAGTGATTTTGAAAGTGGCTCGCTAGAGAAAAATAAATTGATTTTGCAAGGAATATTTCTTTTATTCAGGATAAGCGGTAAACGTAATTTTTGTGAGATACAAAAGAGAAATATACTTTTGGTTATTTTTCTCTAGCGGGCCACTTTCAAAATCAAACGGGCCGCTTTTGGCCCACGGGCCATGGGGTTGGACGGCCCTATCTTCTAGGATACCATTATCGTGAGACTCTCACAGGCGTCTCTGGCACCGAGGGTCGGAGGAAATGACCAAAACTGCCCAGGGCAAAAGCAGATATACGTGCTTATGCAACAATTTTTTTTTTACCAATCACACAGAACATCCCCCCCACCAAAGGAAATAAAAACGACGAAGTTTTGTTGCCTGCATACCGTTTTCCCAAAAGCCGTGATGACAAGCTCTTGAGGCCCTCTCTTTAGACGATCATCGGGAACAGCCGTAAAGAAGAAGAAGAAGAAGAAGAAAAAAAACAGACAGTTTTCGTCTTCCTTGATGAGCAGCTGAACGCGCACACGCTGATGCCAGGAACCGTGAAAAAAGTTGGGTCCGGAGATTTGGCGCAAGATCTGAACGTCCCATCACAAGCCCATGAGTTACTTGCTGCTAAATTCTCTAAGTCGCATTCTGCTGCATATAGCAGGATTCAGCTACAGTCCTGTTGGCCGCTACTGTTGTTGAACGCTAAAGGAAGGCTGAGTCAAGTCGAGAAGTTTCGAACGTCTCGACACGGCAGAGGGAGAAGCTAGAGGTCCTAAAGCATCACGTCTCCCAGTTGTGAATATGATGTGAATAGTTCGCTGGCTTTGCAACTGTCATCCAACTTCTTCTTCTTCTCCTCTACGGAATCCAACAGCAGATTATCATTCCCCTGACAAGGTTGGAGCCCAGCTGCCGGATAAGAATATGATTTCCTGAGAGAAATATCACCGCGTTCATTGGAGATACAAGGCTTTAAAACCATGACTTGAAGCCATTTTATTAAAATATTTGCATCGCCTGTCAGCTATTGTTTGTACTGTCTTGATATTTCTCGTAAACAAATCTTTTCTTTTTTTTATCTCACAATGACGTTTCTCCCTTCTAATTTGTGTTCCTTGCATGAACACAGTCTTTGGGCCAAAGGCCAAGCGCCGGGACCTTTGAGGGCATTCAGCGCTGAAAGGGAAAATTGACAGTAAAAAGGTTGCACTATGAATCACTTTTTTGAAAAGGGTGGAAAGTAAGATGGAAGAAAGAGAATATGAACAGAGGTACAGTAAAAGGAATAATAGGGTTGGAGCTTGGGGCCTCAGGAAGGGACGCTGCAAAGAACCTTAAGTAATGCTTACAGTGCACCGCATGTGGTGCACTGACGGCACTATCTCCCTACGGATGCGTTACTTGTCATGGGTATGATTATGCTCTCTGTATATTATACATATACATACATATATATATATATATATATATATATATATATATATATATATATATATACAGTATATATACTGTATATGCATTACTTTGAAATAAACTACTGTCTTGGTTCCATTGGTCTTTATATATACAAAAATATTCTGTGAAATTCTCAGACTTATTCCCCCGAAAAAAGTGCATTCCTAAGAACGGAAACACTGAAATCTTATTTTAATAGCCACTATTTTATTTTCATTTCTCTTTATAGCAACTATTCCATAAGAATTCACTTCTATATCTCACCTGAAACCCATTTTGAAAACTTGTGAATAAGTTTGTGTGAATATTGTTCACTTTCTTTAGCTGGTCCGCTGGTATGGTTCGCTAGTGTCGTGACACGCAGCTCAGATGTGGCGAGTTCGCGTCTCCCTATCTGTATCATGAGCAGTTACTGCCGCGCTGTGGGGTCTGTGGAAGCTTGAATTTCAAGTCTGTGGCCCCTATGGTGTATTTGTTCCATGTGAATAGATTTCATCTACCGAAATAATAATAATAATAATAATAATAATAATAATAATAATATCCCTTTTACTTATTGACGGAATATTCACACGTAACGTTTTTCTGCAGGCTTTACTGATCTACCGAATTCTCTGCGACAACCCTGCTCTGGCCTGAGCATGGTACAGGGAATTGAATTGAATATAGAATTTAGGCCGAAGGCCAAGCACTGGGACCTACGCGGTCATTCAGCACTGAAACGGAAACTGACAGTACAAGGTTTGAAAGGTGTAACAGGAGGAAAACCTCGCAGTTGCACTATCAATCAATTTTTGGGAGATGGTGGAAAGTAAGATAGAAGAAAGAGAATGTGAAAGGAGGTACAGAAAAAGGAACGAAAGGGGTTGCAGCTAGGGGCCGAAGGCACGCTGCAAAGAAACTTTGGTAATGCCTACAGTGCACCGCATGAGGCTCACTGACGGCACTAACCCACCTACGGGGACGGTACAGAGAAGAACCTACCGGCGGAGAAATTAACCCTTGGAATTACCTGAACATAATCCCACACCGCCACCTCCAGTCCTTCTGTATTCAAAGAAGGTTATTAGGGACAGGAATAATTAATTCATTAATAATTATAGTCTAAGCACAATCCCTAACGCTCAATTAGCCAAAGAGCGCCTGGTCAGGATGGAAGTAATCAACCTGATAAAGCTCCCGTCAGACTGACTGGACTTCAAGGAGGCTGATAAGGGTGAAGCTGATGCCCTAGACTCATACCCACACACACACACACACACACACACACACACACACACACACACACACAAACACACACAGCGCAAGCTTGCTTCCACGGATCTCGCCGAGATCTGAGGTCCCCCTCGTCGAATTCTCAAGCGCCCGGTACTACTGCCATTCATGTGGGATTAAGCCACGCAGCTACAATACATTCTATTTACATTGGCCCGGGAAGATCACCGACAGAACCCCTCCTGTGAAGAATGCCTTGAAAACCCCTTCCGTTAATACGCGGAATCGCTTCTTCGAACCCCACAGCGAGAATACTAAGCGGTTGAATAAACCACCCAGGGACGAGGAGAAAAGCAATCCTTCCCGTTTGATGAATCATTGATTAATGGCCACAATTATCAGCGCTGTGGGGGCACAGACGCATGTTGGAAGAGAGATGTCATTACGCAGACAACATCTCCCACACCCCTGCTGATGTTTATAGACTTAAACGCTCGCTGGAAGGACTGGAACTCGGTGATTATCGTTTAATCAGGATCCTTCCTGGAAGACTGACGTTATCCATTCTCTCGTGTCTTTTTTTTTTTTCTTTTTTTTCTCTGAGGGTTAGGGGTCTTATTGTAAAGCCCAGGCAAGCGATACTTTTATATTCTCAACTCTTCTATGGCAACATTTTCGCAAAATGCAGCATCTCTCTCTCTCTCTCTCTCTCTCTCTCTCTCTCTCTCTCTCTCTCTCCATTGTCTCAAGGATTCTATATAATGTAAACGCACATTCCGAGGAAAGCTTCCTTTTCATCTCATACATTTGATAACATGAACAGCGATTGTGGATTAATCTCAAGTAAAAAGTAAAAAATGCACCGAAGTTTCTTCGGCGCAATCGAGTTTTCTATACAGCCGCTACAGCGTATAATCAAGGCCACCGAAAATAGATCTATCTTTCGCTGGTCTCGGTATAATGCTGTATGAGCCGCAGCCCGTGGAACTTTAACCACTGCCCGGTGGTGGCCTATCCTATATCGTTGCCAGAAGCACGATTATGGCTAACTTTAACCTTAAATAAAATCAAAACTACTGAGGCTAGAGGGCTGCAATTTGTTACGTTTGATGACTGGAGGGTGGATGATCAACATACCAATTTGCAGCCCTCTAGCCTCAGCAGTTTTGAAAACCTGAGTGCGGAGAGAAAAAGTGCGGACAGAAAAAATGCGGACAGAATAAAGTGCGGACGGACAGACAAAGCCGGCACAATAGTTTCCTTTTAACAGAAAACTAAAATATCTCAGTCCATCATTCCCTGGATCGTTCCCTCGATAATGCCGTTGCTGAGGAGGATAAATTCACTCTCCCCTGTGGGAGGAAGGTTCCCCACGTGTGAGAAACCTCTCAGGGGCAAGGCAAGGCAATTACCGAGGCAGACGGAGGTGTTAGGTCAAAAAGATGACTTGGTTGGTAGGGTTCCCTCTCGTGTGTAATTAATCCGTTTTGTAAAATTCACAAACCGCAGTCATTTATCTCTGTCTTTCCCTGAGAGTTCCTCAGCATCCGCCACATACATACATACATACATACATACATGCATAAGTTGATTACTTATCTCTAAGGATTAGCTTGTAGTAAATTAGAGAATTGAATTATTCTTCACAGAAGTTTACTGCTTATTAGAGTTTCGTATTGGTGAATAATGTGCATATATATATATATATATATATATATATATATATATATATATATATATATATATATATATATATATGTGTGTGTGTGTGTGTGTGTGTGTGTGTGTGTATCTATTTATATATTATATATATATATATATATATATATATATATATATATATATTTATGTTTATATATATATATATATATATATATACATATATATATGTATATATTATATATATAAATATATATAGATATATACATATATATATATATATATATATATATATATATATATATATATATATATATATATATATATATATATATATATATATATATATATACATATACTATCGTTCGATGGTTCAAACCCCACACCAGTTTACGCAAATAGATGAAGAGATGTATTTATTAGCTCAAAGGTTGAAGAGCATATCACGACCAAAAGTAATAAAACCCCTTTTGAAGGTCAGCGAAGGCCTTTTTATTTAAACTGAACGGACCTAAATCCTTCCTGTAGGAGCTCGTGACGTCAACGGATGGGCTTTGAGAAAATGAGCAAAGATAAAGGACAAGGCGACTGAATTAATGGTATTCGCTTGCTCCTAGACGTTGTTCCTACGTTCTCATTCTCTGTTATTATTATTATTATTATTATTATTATTATTATTATTATTATTATTATTATTATTATTATTATTCAGAAGATGACCCCTCTTCATATGGAACAATCCCACAGGGGCCAGTGACTTGAAATTCAACTTCCAAAGAATATGAATATTAACTGGAGGATATTAACAAAAGGTTGTTAAATAGCAAATACAGAAAGAAGAGATCAGTTGTTAGGCGAGAAGAATAAATAAAAAAATTAATAAATAAACAGATAAAATTTAAGAAAATTACTAAAATACAAGAATATTAGCATTCAGAGGCTTAACTGACAACCGTAACGAGATATAATGTTCTTAGTATTTCCAGCAGTAATACTCAGAGGGCTTTGCTTTTGAAGTGACAATCTTGACTGTCGCAAACATGAGAGATTTAACTTATGAAATTTAAGCTGTCAAGGCGAACACTGCGGTATTTTCGGCCATTCAGCGCTTAATTCAATCTGTCCTAAAATGGAAAACTGCAGTATCTGCAAAATTTTCAAAACTGAGATATGCCACCTATTGGGCTCGTGAAACACTAATATACGAGTTAAGTCCTGCAGTTTCTGAATGATCCTTCAATGCTTTCTACGCGTATTTAGTGGGTCCCATTTGCAGCATCTGCAAAATCAGTAGTAAGGCAAGGGAGTATCTACCATTTTTCGCAGTTTCGTACTTTTGCAGAAACTGCAGTTTTCCATTTTGGGCCAGAATGAAAAGAGGGACTTGGAGTGGCTAGACGGCAACGATAAAGAGATCTGGAATCTAAGGAAGATGAAATATTAGATAAGATGAAATGCAAGGATCTAAAGGCGGAACTGGGAGAACACCTTCCAGTGACACCTACAGAGCACTGAGCAAAGACGGGAAAGGAACTTGTAGCAGAAATCCTATTTTGTCTTGGAGAAGTAAATGCATATTCGAGATCTGTCACAGTATTCACAAACTCGAATACTTTTGGCAGTGAAATTTCATCAGAACTGGGGTGATAATTCCTTTTCTGCAAATTTTATCGTCATATTTATTTATTTTTTTTTTTTTTTTTTTTTGAAGATGGAATATGAGGTCATTCAGCGTTGTGAGGAGTATTTAAAGAATAGGTTTGAAAGGTGTAACAGGAGGAAAGCCTCGCAGCTGCACTACGAAACAATTGTTAGGGGAGGGTTGAGGAAAGTAAGATGGAAGAAAGATAACCCGAACTGATGTACAGTAAAAGGAGTGCAAGGGGTCGCAGCTAGGGGCCGAAGGGACGCTGAAGAGAACCTCAAGTAATGCCTACAGTGCGTCGCGTGGTGTGCACGGACGGCTCTACTACTGTACCCTCCTACGGGGAATTTTTGAAGACGATATGTAGTTTCCACTTACATAAAAAAAAGTTACCCTGCATTTATAAAAACTTAAAACCGGCAACAGCATTCTTCCAGGTACCAAAATTACTGATGATAGTTTTATCTTTATGGATTTTCTTCCATTATTTTTTTATGCTTTGTGGCAACAGGCAGTGTGGACTGCAAGGATAGATTGACTTGTAACCACAGCGATTAGAACAAATTGGTAATTACCTGGCCTTGTCATTATGCCAAGGGAGTGAAAATTACATGTCGCTTTATAACTTTTGATAAGTTTGCTCCTTGTGGAGTTCTCCTAATATGTGCTATTAGGATAGATTGTGCTTATTACGTTTTGCTTTTTTCCAAGGACCCGCCTCGCTTTTAATTATACTTATTATTACTTACAGGCGCCAAGTGAGATTCCTGTCGATCTGCCCGACGCTCTTTTCCTGTTAGCTAGATAAGGAGTTTATATATATATATATATATATATATATATATATATATATATATATATATATATATATATATATATATATATATATATATATATATATATACATATATATATATATATATATAATGTATGTATGTATGTATATATATATATATATATATATATATATATATATATATATATATATATATATATATATATATATATATACACGTATATATATAAATATATATATATATATATATATATATATATATATATATATATATATATTTTATCACTGTCTTTATACATTATATGTTACTTGGTGATCTTTATTTGAATATGCATAATTGAATATGTAAAGGTTTATAATAGCTTATCGTGGGATTATGATATCTATATATATTTATATATATATATATATATATATATATATATATATATATATATATATATATATATATATATATATATATATATAAAGAAGATTCGTAATCCCACGATAAGCTACTATAAACCTTTCCATTATCAATTATGCATGTTTAAATAAAGATCACAAAGTAACATACAATGTATAAAGACAGGAATAAAATATCACACAAAGAATCAGTTTGAAACACTTCAGAATCCTAACACAGTCTTCTCAGTCACAATTTGAAGGAGTCGGAAAGCCAATATTTTACTGATTTTCCAGTCTCTTCCGTGGTCCCAGACCTTGATTTGCCCCGCAGGTGAGTCGCGCCGTCAGCGCACCTCATGCGGTGCACTGCAACCCCTTTCGTTCCTTTTCCTGTATCTCCTTTCATATTTCCTTTCTTCCATCTTACTTTCTTAGTGCAACTGCGAGGTTTCCCTACTTTCGCACCTTTAACGCCTTTCTATTCTCAACGTCTCTTTCAGGGCTGGATGACTTCATAGGTCCCAGCGCTTGGCCTTTACCCTACATTTTATATTCCGTTCCATCTTCCCGTATTCCCGCGGTCTAAAATCAAATAACATAATACTAACTCTCACGTTGAATTTAGACGTCATCTCTGACTGCTATTTCAAGCAAAAGACAAAAAAAAAAAAAAAAAAAAACGCGGAAAATATAAATAAATAATTTTCATGCCCTGACAACCACACCGCAGGTTGCCATTTCTTCAGATCAGATTATTATCAACATTCTCGTCGTCAGAGTAACTCATTTTTTTTTTTTTTATCAAGCTGCATGTTAGGGTACGCTTCTCCTGGCGCGCGTGCGCAGACAGCCGTGTACGGCAGAAGAATAGAGGCATAAATCATGCCTGGTTTTGTCTTTAAAATCTCGACGTAAAAAATTCTTAATCACTGTGAAACCTTTAATTAAAAAGAGGTACGCCATACTATAATTCATCACCCTCTCTCTCTCTCTCTCTCTCTCTCTCTCTCTCTCTTGTGGCTGGTGAATTTATGTCCGCGCAAATTCGTTGTAGTTAAGTTTCTAATTGAAATTCGAGTTATCTCTTTTAATCTCGGCAGATATAGTCACACCAAATTTTGTTCACGTCCTTAATGAAAGCATTAACATGAATTTTTTTTTATTTTAATGATTTTTTTTCCTGCCGCAGTTTCGACGTTAAATTTTTACGATGTTTCTTCGTCTCTGGATATTCAAAATGGATGAGGAACCGTGAAAAGAAAAAAAAACTTGCAACACGCAACACTGTGATATAACAAAGATACTACGATTTTACAAATAATTTTCTGTCTCATAATAAGAGATTTATTGACTTATTAAAACCAGCACGTCTCGACAATTTCGGTACACGGACTTTACAAAGAGTCAGTTTGGGAAGCGAGACGTAAATCATTCGTTTAATAGATGCAAATATTATTCCGAGCAAGCACTTTGAAGAATGAATGCTCGTAGAGTGAAGGAATACATACGCAGCATATGCCTGCCTCAGTACTACGGCATTCATTCAAGTTTTAAAACCCCCGGCGATCATAAAAAGATTATGAACGTTTGCCGTCGTAGTTTCTGGGATTATAAATGATCTCGACAGGGCAATAAAAGCAAGGAAAAATCACGGAAACTCAACGCTGCCAAAATGACAAAATTAAGGTAAAGGAAAAAAAAGTACAAATGTGCGTCGAAGTTTCTTCGGCGCAATCGAGTTTTCTGTACAGCGTATGATGAAGGCCACCGAAAAGAGATCTATCTTTTGGTGGTCTCGGTATAATGCTGTATGAGCCGCGGCCTATGAAACTCTAACCACGGAGCGGTGGTGGCAGGCCTGTATCGTTGCCAGACGCACGATGATGGCTAACTTTAACCTTAAATGAAATAAAAATTAGGGAGGCTAGAGGGTTGCAATTTGGTGTGCTTGATGATTGGAGGGTGGATGATCAACATACCAATTTACAGCCCTCTAGCCTCAGTAGTTGTTAAGATCTGAGGGCGGACAGAAAAAGTGCGGACAAAAAAAGTGAGAACGGACAGACAAAGTCTGCACAATAGTTTTCTTAAAAAAAAAAAAAACATAAAACACAAAACAAGGAGACTGTTGCCTAGACTGTCCTACAAATATTCCTCGAAACGTAGGAAGGAAGGACAAACCAGGTGAGGTGAAGGAAACAGGAATTAAAATCTCTGACTTGCCGGATGTGGGAAGGACACAAACATGTCAGGTGAGATGGAAATAAACATTTCACCTGAAATGTTTATTTAGGAAATAAATGTTTTAGGTAGGATGGAAATAAATATTTTAGGTGAGGTAGAAACAAACATTTCGGGTGAGATGTTTATTCAGGAAATAAATGTTTTAGGTGGGATGGAAATCAATGTTTTAGGTGAGATGGAAATAAACATTTCACCTGAAATGTTTATTCAAGAAATAAATGTTTTAGGTGGAATGGAAATCAATATTTTAGGTGATTTGGAAATAAACATTTCACCTGAAATGTTTATTCAAGAAATTAATATTTTAGGTGGGATGGAAATAAATATTTTAGGTGAGATGGAAATAAACATTTCACCCGAAATGCTTATTCAGGAAATAAATATTTTGGGTGGGATGAAAATAAATATTTTAGGTGAGGTGAAAATAAACTTTGACCCGGAATGTATATTCAAGAAATAAATATTTTAGGTGGGATGGAAATAAATATTTTAGGTGAAATGGAAATAAAAATTTCACCCGAATTGTTTATTCAGGAATAATTTGGGTGGCATGAAAATAAATATTTTAGGTGAGGTGGAAACAAACATTTCGGGTGAGATGGAAACAAACATTTTAGGTTAGATGGGAAAAAGACAAATATTTCAATTTAGCAGAAAGAAAATTTGTTGGGTCAAGTAAAAAAATATATATATACATTTTAGATTAGCTAAATGCAAACAATTTTATATCGCAGAAAGAGGCAAACATTATAGGTTGGAAATTATGAACATAGGACAAAGTGACATTTTAAGAAGGAATTGACATTTTCGTGAGATGCTAAGGAAAAATATTCTGGGTGGAGTTAGAAGGACAAACATTTATGGAAATGTCACGCGTAACGTATTTTGTTTTCACCAGGAACGATGTGGCGTTTCAAGTGTGCCTGACAGAATTGGCTACACATCTAAATATATATATATATATATATATATATATATATATATATATATATATATATATATATATATATATATATATACAGTGTATATACATATATATAAAATCTTTTATAAGATGTATGGTTTAGAAGTTGAGTTGCTGAAGTAATGTAACTTTGTATGATAGAAGCATAGGAAGGAGGAGAGTGACTGGTTTGTCATAAAAGTAGTCCTGGGAAAATGGTGTGTTAGGTCAACATGGCTGTGAAATATCTTTATGGATGGTATAAATATATATTATAATATATATTCATATATATATTTATATACGTATATATATATGAATATATATATATATATATATATATATATATATATATATATATGTGTGTGTGTGTGTGTGTGTGTGTATATTAAACCTAACCTAACCTAACCTTAGCACTGCACACCCATCTCCTTAACACACATCTTTTACACCTACAAATATCATCCTTTCACTGACTTCTCGCATCGTGCCATCCATAAAGATATTTAACAGCCACGGTGACCTAACACTCCATTTTCTCAGGCCTACTTTTATGCCAAACCGGTCACTCTCCTCACATCCTATACTTCTATCATATAAAGCTCCATCACCTCAACAACTCAACTTCTAAACCATACATCTTGTAAAAGATTTTATCATAAGTTTTTTTGAGGTTCATGTATGCCACATACAGCTATTTTTTCCTTTTCCTTTAATAAGTTACCAATGACTGTTCCATATACTCGTTTCCTGTACACCCTCTTCCTCATCTAAACCCAAACTGGCCTTTCCCTATCACTCTTCTATCATATCTTACTTTCTTGACCAAAATCTGATAATTAAACTTCCCGGATATCCAACATAACTCCATGTCCCTACAGTTCTTGAATTTGCCTCTGTTACCTTTACAACGAACAGTTATTTCTCTCACTATACTCCTCGGAACCTTTCCCTCATCCAGACGTACCTTAAAAGTCCTGGTAAGCTTCTCATTTAAAACAACAATCTCAGTGTCTTTCTGCTCTTGAAGTCTCTTAATCGTCCTCATCATTTTCTCAGGGCAACTTTCACGATCACTTTCATTTTTACACTAACCTTTTACCTGCCTCTCCTGTGTTGTGCATATCCAACACATCTTCAGAGTACTCACTCCGTCGACCCAGGACTCCAGCCACTTTAGAGACATCTCTCCGTTCGGCGCCTTTTCATCTGGACATCGTTTTGTTCGTTATCCCTTCTCTCTGCTTCTGCTTTCTTATACAACTGGTTCTTCACCTCCCCGTCTGCTTTGTCTTACTTTACTTCTTTTTCCTCTTCCATGTCTTTTTTTTCTTGATCACCCTCATCCATCTTCCGTTCTGTCCTTCACGTGACATTTCATTCTCTCATTACACTAGTTTTGGCTTTATTTCTACTCATCATTGTCTACACGAAAAGAAGAAGAAAAATGTATATGTGTGTGTGTGTATATTCATTTTTATATATATATATATATATATATATATATATATATATATATATATATATATATATATATATATATGTGTGTGTGTGTGTGTGTGTGTGTGTGTGTGTGTGTGTGTGTGTGAGTTTGCACAAGAGAGAGAGAGAGAGAGAGAGAGAGAGAGAGAGAGAGAGAGAGAGAGAGAGAGATTCATAATTATACATGTAAACAAAATTCCAGCGGCCATGAAAAACTCTCCAAACCATGCAGAGCAGAGGCCGCCATGAAAATGAAAAGTACGACCAATTACAAGACCGCAAAGTCCCTTGAAAGCTGCAGCGTCTAAGGTCACTAAATTCACCTCTTTAAGCGTTTATGGTTAATCCTTTTATTCCTCCGTGCGTATTCAGAGGGGTTTATTTTCTGAAGAATGCGTCTTTATTACGGCGAGGCGTCTGACGTTAATTTCTTTCTAAGACGATTAAAATGGGAAGGGGGAGCAAATAAAATACAGAATAATTCTGTTTATGGAGCAACACGCTGAGAGGATCGCCCGTCACGAGGAAAATGGTAAATCTTCATTATTCTTCTATTTACACCTCTGTTTATTGGCTTCTTCTTGTACTGTATCAGCTTCTTTCCTACCTCATTCCTTCAAGTCATGATCATCAATCACCGGTGGGTACCTGGGTCGAGGGGAGGGGTTCACCCTCCCCCCCCCTAAAAAAGCACAAACAACTAAAGCGTCTGTTATAGGACTCTGTCTGTTCGCCAAGAATTCCTGCTGTCATCTCACGGGTCCGAACAGACCAACAATACGACAAAGACTCTTCACGTCGCCTGTGGTTGTGGAAAGTTAAAGGTTACTTGTTTAGCCTGGATGATCCATCTCACCCCTTCTCTCTCTCTCTCTCTCTCTCTCTCTCTCTCTCTCTCTCTCTCTCTCTCTCTCTCTCTCTCTCTCCTCGTAAGTGTACAGCACTTTGCAAGACACTCCATAGACTGAATAACAGTGGCATTACCTGCTGCTTTTTATTTCTATTCGTTCCCTTTGCTCTCTCTCTCTCTCTCTCTCTCTCTCTCTCTCTCTCTCTCTCTCTCTCTCTCTCTCCTGAGGTGTTTGACCCCTCTGACTTTAACTTGTTTCAATTTTCAATTCACCCTGTTAGCACATCATTCAGACGAGTTTCGTGAGTGGCAAGAAATTTGGCTGTATAAACTTGTTCAATTTTTCCTATAATTTAACTCTCTCTCTCTCTCTCTCTCTCTCCATCAAAAGGGAACGCCCTCGATGAAGTAACCTTTCCACCACTGAGATGAAACCATTCATTAAGTAATTAGAAGATCTCACTCTCTCTCTCTCAGTTTATCTTGTTATATACTTATCTACGAAAAAGAATCCGTCTTTTTATCCAAGACTATTTGTCACGGTTAATATTCTCTCTCTCTCTCTCTCTCTCTCTCTCTCTCTCTCTCTCTCTCTCTCTCTGTTCCACTAAACAGTTATGGAAACTTCTTCCTAGAATACACTAGTAGTGGACTTGATTCACTCTATTATCCCTCAGAGCAAATAACTCCGTCTGTTGCTTCTGCCTGATAAGAACTCTACCAAAATACTGACAGACTCAGACAACCGTCACTTGTAGAATTATTAGCAAACTGCTTCATTCCAAGGTCGAATGAATAATTTTTTAAAGTTATCACTGACGCAAGACATTTCATGACCACAGGGCAAAAGAAAATGAAGTTATCCATTAAGAGTTGTTTCCCCGATGACCTAATGCGTGCCAGGAGAACGAAGTTGTACTGCACAGTGAAACAACACTTTGCGACATGAATTTGATTTAATTTGATGATTTATGACGTTGTGCTGTCAAGCCAAGTACCAGGACACTCTCGCTTTCCAGCGCTCAAGAGTGAAAAGGGAGCTGGAACGTTTGGACGGCAGGTATTTAGATCCAGAAAATAAACTAAATGAAGTACAGGGATCCAGAGGTGGAACTGGGAGAAAACCCCACACCTGCACTAAGAAGTCAGAGCGAGAGAAGTTTGAAAGCACGACTGAAGAAAGCCAGTGGGAATAGACATAAATATTTATATACAATAGAATGGAATATATAATTTAGGCCAAAGGCCAAGCACTGGGACCTATGATGTCATTCATCGCCGAAAGGGAAGCTAAGAATGCAAAGGTTTGAAAGGTGTAACAGGAGGATAGCCTCGCAGTTGCGCTATGACACAATGTTAGGAGAGGGTGGAAAGTAAGGTGGAAGAAAGAGTATATGAACGAAGGTACAGTAAAAGGAATGAAAGGGGTTGCAGCTAGGGGATGAAGGGACGCTGCAAAGAACCTCAAGCAACGCCTGCGGTGCACTGCGTGAGGTGCACTGACGGCACTGCGCCCCCTACTGAAAAAAATGGATGAAGAATACAAGGCTAAAGAGCTGGTGCAGTTAGGGGATCAGTAACGCCGGTGAATCACTTACATAAACTAAAGCACTTAATCACGAAGTTGCTGCATTAAACTAATGGAAACTTATGAATCACGAAGCAACCCGATGTGACCCGGGGTTACCTCAGCTACGGGACCAGGGAGGAGATTATTGCCGAGTGGCGTCCCCCAAGGTGAGAATTAAGACCCAGCGGGACTCCAGGTGATATCTTTCCTGGTCTTTATGTCGGGAGGTTATGACCGAGTTTTGTTTTCTGTCTCTCTCTCTCTCTCTCTCTCTCTCTCTCTCTTTCTCTCTCTCTCTCTCTCTCCCCGTCTATCTGCTTATTCATCAGGTTACCTAGTTATTATATCTAGTTATTACTTATCTTCTTTTTATCCAAGACTGTGTATCACGCTTGACATTCATTTTCGTCAGTCCTTATCCTCTAAAGCATTGCTTTCAGACTTGTGTAAGCGGTTTTTCAAAAGCAGACAGTCCATGTCTATTCAAAGATATCCTTAAAATCAAACGACCATATGTTTTGTAAACCATAGCAAACGCCCTCTTGCCTAGTTCAACCATTATTTAAAATTGAATAATTTTTTGGTTATTCAACCATTCATTTGCTCAGATCAAATTGGCCATGATTATCCAGCCATTTCCTCGAAAACAGAAATCCCAACCTCAAGCAAACGTTTTCGAATATACCTAAAGTTGCAAGGTCATTCGCCATTTTTCCAGGTACAGGATTCAATACTTATTAGATATTCTCATCAAGAGCAAAGCTTTAAATGATATGTTTCCGAGTGCTACAAAAAAAAAAAAAAGAAGAAAAATAAAATCAGAAGCGAAGGTAACACCGAGCATGGCACTGGCTCAAAATCGTGAACCGGAATCATGTCAAGAAATCGGCTTACAGCCAATGATTGTAATTCTCCCTCGTAACCGATTTCCAGCGTTGATTCTCTTATTGATCCGCCTTAGACCTTCGTCAAAGCTGGTAAGATTCGATGAAGGGAACTGCAAATAAATGAAACCAAAGATGCCCTATTTCCATGCTACATTCTTATTTGTAAAACGCCTGCAATGTACCATGAAAAGGCTAGAAACATCTGAGGCCCCAGAACACGCACTAGCGGAACACCAGACTTACTGACTGGTTAGGCTGTAAAAAATAAACATGACATGCAGCAATAATAATAAACAAATAAATAAAGAAAGAAAGAAAGCAACAGATAAACAAGTAAATACATGGATGAATAAATAAATATAAAAATATGATCCTCAGGTACATTAAATTCAAAGGCAAGTCAAGCAGTATTAAAACCAGGTTTTACGACCCTATGAATAAGGTATCCTATGCGACACTAGCATACACAAGCAGTCAACACCATCTAAAGCAACTCGCACTTGGCTCCGAGACCCACAAAGCAATATATATTCACACGCCCAGAAACAAAAATGATAAAAGGGGGTTATTATTTTCTTCACTTGCTCAATTTCGCTACACATATCGGAGCTTGAGAATCCACAAGCACAGGAATGATTTTGAATCAGAAAATCGAAATGTTTCCCCCTGCGAGTCCCTCTTGCTACCTAATACAAAACGCTCTCCTTACTTATAGAAACCATCCAATTTATCATAAAAACTGGCAACATTTTATATGATATAATTGCCATTGCCTGCATGATTTTTCTTGTGCGTCTATAAGAAACAAAAGTAAGTAAGTAGAAAAATGCGCCGAAGGTTCTTCGGCGCAATCGAGTTTTCTGTACAGCGTTTAATCAAGGCCACCGAAAATAGATATATCTTTCGCTGGTCTCGTTAGAATGCTGTATGAGCCGCAGCCCATGAAACTTTAACCACGGCCTGGTGGTGGCCTGGCCTATATCGTTGCCAGACGCACGATTATGGCTAAATTTAACCTTAAATAAAATAAACACCACTGAGACTAGAGGGCTGCAATTTGGTATGTTTGATGATTGGAGGGTTGATGATCAACATATCAATTTGCAGCCCTCTAGCCTCAATTTTAAAATCAGAGGGCGGACAGACAAAGTGCAGACAGAAAAAGCGCGGACGGACAGAAAGCCGGCACAATAGTTTTCTTTTACAGAAATCTGAAAAAAGTTGAAAACTCGAAAATAAGGTACTTAATGAAAATGTTATCCTTATGGCGTCGATTTTTTTCCGTTCTTTATCAAACCCATTTGTTATATTATATGAGAGCTGCAAACTTTACAATTCCGTTCCTTATGTTAATAAAACTTCGAGTTTTATATCTGTTAGCGCGAATAGATTTTATCGCGCATGCGCTTTCGTCTGTCGTTTGTCTGACCTGCTTTGCAACGAGGCGATTATAAAGTTCCCCCGAAAGATTTTGGTAGGATGTTGGATCCTACAATCCTCGGGAACTCAGACCGGCGTCAAGTTTCGGACACATCATCCCTCTGGCAAAAGCTAATTATTTATCTTTTCAGCAGAATTATTCTCGATTCAGAAACTGTCTGTTCCTCGCTGTGTGAGAGAGAGAGAGAGAGAGAGAGAGAGAGAGAGAGAGAGAGAGAGAGAGAGAGAGAGAGAGAGAGAGCGCACATTCGATATCTCTCAGGATCAGAGAGTAAAAAGGATGACAGCGCATTTCCACTGAAGAAGCGTTGTCGGTTTTCGCACACACTCTAGTAAAATGTATTTGCTTTAAATCTTAAACGATTATGCCGGGATGTCTCCTTTAATGGCGTGGAATCTGAAGAGGCTGCGTTCAACCTGTGAAGACGTACGCGGCACTTTTTCGCACGTTCTTTGCTGGCGACGTTTTTCTGACTGAACGATGTCGGGGCAATTAGTGCTTCGTGTGCTTTTGGTAAACATCATCCTATTTTATTGCAAGCAAAGTTCTTTTTTCTACTCACATCGTCAAAAGCATTTAATAAACGATATGACAAATAAGTAGAGAAGAGGAAATGTAAATAATAATAATAATAATAATAATAATAATAATAATAATAATAATAATAATAATAATAATAATAATAATAATAGTCAAAAGCACTTTATAAAATCCTATAATAAATGGGTATAGAAGAGAAAAAATAAATAATAATAATGATAATAATTATAATAGTCACAAGCCTTTTATAAAATCATGTATTATATGGGTATAGAAGAGGAAAAATAAATAATAATAATAATAATAATAATAATAATATAATAATGATAGTCACAAGTATTTTACATAATCATATGGCAAATGAGCAAAAAAGAGGAAAATTAAAGAATAATAATAATAATAATAATAATAATAATAATAATAATAATAATAATAAAAATAATATTAATAATCACAAGCACTTTATAAAATTATATATTGAATTAGTATAGAAGAAAATTAAATAAAAATAATAATAATAATAATAATAATAATAATAATAATAATAATAATAATAATAATAATAGTCACAAGCATTTTATAAAATCTTATAATAAATGCGTAAAAAAGAGGAAAAGTGAATAATAATAATAATAATAATAATAATAATAATAATAATAATAATAATAATAATAATAATAAAGTAGGTTTTTCTATTATATCTCCCCCCCAAAAAATTTGAAGGGTTTTGTCGCTGGGGTCTGGAGTCCGGATTAACAAGATTTGTCATTCTTCACCATTAATCCCATCAGGCAATTAGAGAGCTTTCATTCCAAGTACAATAATCACCAAGGAATTATTCTTTATTTACGAATGTCTGACTTCGTATGTAACTCGGAGAATTTTCGAACATCGTTGGGGCCGCCTTGCAGGTAAGAAATATTTTCTTGATTATTTGATAAGGTCAAGAGTCAGATTCGACTGAGATTCCTCTCGTGTGTCCCTGTGTGAATTTGAGCCTTTGTTTCATTATCTCTTACCTGATTATTCTAGCCTGCTTATGCTATCGTGAATAAGTTTTATCTAAGAGGTCCGACGAACAAATGAGCAGATTCTAGGAACAAAGTTAAACTCAGAATTATTTATACATCAAGTCGTTAACGCCCTCAGCAAATATGACATCATGGGGCAAGATATCTCTGGAAATTTGGGTGTCCATGGAAGGTACAGGTCAGAGCAAGAACTGGAGAGAAGCCATGACATTTCCCTAGAGCGCCTGCCCCGTACTAAAGGGAAGATTCTGGAATCCAGAATCCAGGCAATTACGGAAAGCTGGATCCTTCTATATGGTCAATCTAAAGCAAGTGATTCCGCAAAGCGGCCCACAAAACAAACCAAATACATATGTAGAATCTACTGGTCGCTTTTACCAGATGCATATGCAATTGTAAAAACCACAATGCCCTCTTAACTTTTCGAATTCTCTACACTTTTTGTTTATGCTCATCACTGCAAAGCCTTAGATCCAAATGCAAGATATGAAGTAATTATGATGTCTGCATTATTATTATTGTTATTATTATTATTATTATTATTATTATTATTATTATTATTATTATTATATACAGAAGATGGAACCTATTCATATGGCACAAGCCCACAAGGGCCACTGACTTAAAATTCAAGTTCCAAAGAACATGGTGTTCATTTGAAAGAGGTAACTAAAGGTAATAGGCAATACAGAAAGAAGAGATTGATTATTAGAAAAAAAAACAGTTAACAAATTAATAACCAAATAGATAAAAATGTAAGTAAATTATTGAAATACAAAGAGATTCTAATCCAAATGCAAGAATTTGAAGTATTTTCTGATATTCGAACCCGCGTCCAGAGTATCAGAACAAAGTCACGTCGCCGACCTGACCACGTGGCCAAATACATCTCAGATGCCTGAAATAAGATTTTAAAATATTTCCGATTCCTGACTCCCTTTCATCTCGGAACCAGCACGCAAATTATCATCTTCAATGTGTTTCCCTTCTGAAGTTATCATAGAAACGCCTGATGGCGCGCGCTACACTGTGCTGGAACCCAGTGCTGCCTGTCATGTTTCACCTACCCTCCCAATCCCCTGCCTACCCCGCCCCCACCCGGGGCAGACAAACAGGTTTGCAGGAGGAAGGTGGATGTGTCATGTCTACCCTACTCTCCCAATATCCTGCCTACCCCGCCCCCACCCGAGGAGGACAAACAGGTTTGCAGGAGGAAGGTGGATGTGTCATGTCTACCCTACTCTCCCGATACCCTACCTACCCCGTCCCCACCCCGGGCGGACAAACAAGATCCATTCGGATTTTATTATTACAGAAACAACTTGTTCAAATACTTTGCTCTATAATTAATATCGTTCAATGCTGAAGCTACAGCCGAAATAATTGTCTTATTGGACACATACATGGGTTTCTATTTCTTTCTGAGATTTACTAAAATTTGTAAATAAAATGTCTCCAAATCTTTTACTTTGTACCTTCATTAACTTGCTAGTTTTACCTTGGTGGTAGATGATTTTTTAAATTCTGATTGAAAACGGCAGTAGCAGTGATGCAGGTGATATAATACTAATAATAATAATAATAATAATAATAATAATAATAATAATAATAATAATAATAATAATGGAGACAAAAGTAATATGTAAATATTTACCAGCAAACAAGTTATACACAGGAATCTTGTGGGTTTCTCTTTCCATCTTCAGAAGAAAACTGAAAGAAGTTTTTGTTTGGTTAATAATAATAATAAAATAATAATACCCACAAGATTACGCTTTGGCAGCGACTTCTCTTAAAACCAAAACAATTCCTTTACACTCATAAAGTGGTCTACAAAATAAACATATAAACATTCTAATCGAAGGCATACAGGTGATGGCATCGCGTAGTCGAGCACTGACAAAAAAATGTAGACAAAACGGGCTTAAAGTAAGATGCAGTAATATGCTCCTTCTGTGAAGGCAGAAACGTACGAGGCTTGACCAATTCTCTTAATTGCCTCATGAATATCCCCCCCCCCCCCAACACCTCTTCTCTCTTGCTTCGTAATCTGCGGATCCTGCGGACACTGGATACATTGCATCCGTGACATAACATCAACTACGCAATTAGAAATGGAATGTAAGATTTAGGCCAAAGGCCAAGCGCTGGGACCTACTGTATGATGAGGGAAACTGAGAGTAAAGGAGGTTTGACAGGTGTAACGGGAGGAAAACTTCGCAGTTGCACTGTGAAGCAGTTGTTAGGAGAGGGTTGAGGAAAGTAAGACAGAAGGAAGAGACTATGAACGGAGGTACAGTAAAAGGAATGAACCTTGAGTAAAGCCTACAGTTGCACTGACGGCACTAACCCCTTACGGGATTAATTACACAACATAACATTAATTGCACCAGATAATCTCCTTATAAGGGTTATGCGCTGCGTATGTCGTCTACAAGCAATAATCAGTAATAACTATCAGCCCCCTTTCGTTCCTTTTACTCTACCTCCTTTCATAGTCTCTGATTCATAGTGCAACTGCTCTGAGGCTTTCTTCATGTTACACCTTTCATACGTTCTCACTGTCAATTTCCGTTTCAGCGCTGAATGACCTCATAGGTCCCGGTGCTTTGGCCTTTGGCCTAAATTCTATGTTCAATTCAATTTAATAATTATCAGTAAAAATGTCGACATTCAGGTACTGAAGAAATAAAGTGAATCGTGCTGAGAGAGACACAAAAGGAAATTGAGGTGCCAAGAGAAGTAATGATAGTCATGATAGTGATGACTCACACTGAACACATACATATGGAAAAAGCAAGAGGCCCAATGTACTCAGTATTTACTCAAAGAATAGTCACCATATGTACAAAAACAAAAAAGCAGCGAGAGAGAGGCAGTCATGGGCAGGTAAGTAGTAGACCACCAAAACAAGAGGAACAAATCATAAAAAAATCAAATATACACATAAATATAAAATACTGAACAAACTCAAAAAATCTAGGCAGTGATGCACAAAAGCTTTGAAAAAAGCATCAACGCCCCCAAACACGTTGATGTAGGCTCAATGACTCTCAAGCCTAGTGAAAACAACAGAGCTTCTCAGACTTTGAAAAAGCGTCAAAGCCTCATACAAATTGATGAAGGCTCACAGCATCTCAAAATTGGTTAAACCAACAGAGCTTCTCAGACGTTGAAAAGACATCAAAGCCTCCTACAAATTGATGAAGGCTCACAGCATCTGAAAATTGGTTAAAACAATCGAGCTTCTCAGACTTTGAAAAAGCATTAAAGCCTCCTACAAATTGATGAAGGCTCACAGCACCTCAAAATTGGTTAAACCAACAGAGCTTCTCAGACTTTGAAAAAGCATCAAAGCCTCTTACAAACTGACGTAGGCTCACAACATCTCAAAACTAGTTAAACCAACATAGCTTCTCAGACTCTGATGTAGCATCACAGACCCTCAAACTTAGATGTAGTAACAGGGCCTTGCAAAAGTTGGCTTAGCATCAGTGTCTCTCAAGCTTTAATGGAGTGTCGCAGCCTCTCACACTTTGACACAACAGAGCCTCTCAAGCTTTAACAAAGCATCAGCCACCTCTATAACACTGAAGTGGCACCAAAGCCTCTCAGACTCTGATGCATTACCACAGCCTATAAAACTGAAAGATCAAAAGCCTCTCAGACTTTGATGCATTACCACAGCCTGTAAGACTGAAAGATCAAGAGCCTCTCAGGCTTTGATGCATTACCACAGCTATAAGACTGAAAAATCAAGAGCCTCTCAGACTTTGATGTATTACCGCAGTCTATAAGACTGAAAGATCAAGAGCCTCTCAGACTTTGATGCATTACCACAGCCTATAAGACTGAAAGATCAAGAGCCTCTCAGACTTTGATGCATTACCACAGCCTATAAGACTGAAATATCAAGAGCCTCTCAGACTTTGATGCATTACCACAGCCTATAAGACTGAAATATCAAAGAGCCTCTCAGACTTGATGCATTACCACAGCCTATAAGATTGAAACATCAAGAGCCTCTCAGATTTTGATGCATTACCACAGCCTATAAGGCTGAAATATCAAGAGCCTCTCAGATTTTGACATGGCATCATAGCCTCTCCAGCTACGATGTGTCATTATAATATCTACAACTTTTGAAGTTACAGCTCACCCTATCGAACCGAGATAAAGCATCAGAACCTCACAAACTTTGCTGTAGCCTCAAAGCCTCTGAAACTTGGATGAAGTATCACAGACTAAAACTCTGAGGTGGCAACAAAACCTCAGTGAGATAGCAGCCCCACAAATCTCAAACTTTTATGTAGCATCAAAACCTCCCATACTCTGATGTGGTATCACAGCCTCTCAAATTCTGTTGTGGCATCACAGCATACAAACCCTGACGAAGCTTCTAGGCCTCTTAAATCCGAATTTATCTGGGCAAGTGTTCACACTCAAAAGCAGTATCACGGGCTCTCAGACTGGATAGTATCAGCTTCAGTAACACCATCAGGAAAGCTGACCTATAATCCTACTCTATACGAGGTGGTTTGTGTGTGTATTTTCATGTTTTATTTGTGTAGCACAGATCGCCTTGAGATATTGGAATCCGCGTTAAACTGCCATAAAATCTTCAAAGAGATGTGCAGAGCAATATAACTTACTTGATGTATTGTAAGCTGATTTACAGTTTGGAAATATGAGGTCATCAAGGTTCCTCAGTACTGTACCCCAGCCAATATTCTAAGATCGCTACTCAAGGAAAGAGTTATCTTCATATTTATGATTTTACGACAAACATTTACGATATCTAGCTGTAGCTCACAAAAACAAGATCATGATTCTGCTCATAAAAACAAGATCATATAGCCATATTTCTTACCCGCAAGGTGGACTTTTCAAAGGTGTCTTGTGATCCTCACTGGAATGTTAGATTTGACCTTGAGAAGGATTAGAAATTCAGATCCCAAAAGTGATCTATATAATTTTCAAAGGAGGAAGAATAAAGCTTAAATTGCTTGGCAAATATGTTCCTGAACGCAAGCACACACAAACATACCCAAAGTCTGAGTGCATGGGTCTGTGTTTGGGCATTCGAACACATTATCCTTATCCAAGGATACAAGAAACGCCTTTCTTTGGTAGATTTTTAAAGAAAATTATTACAACACTAAATAATTCTATTGTATTCGTGGATGACTTACCCACCTCATGGGTAAGTTAAACAGTTTTGTATTGTTCTGATAAGACACCTAGAAAAAACCTACACACGAATAGTCTTGTTTTTCTCCTACATTTATCAAGACTTCATTGCTCTTTGTATATTATTATTATTATTATTATTATTATTATTATTATTATTATTATTATTATTATTATTATTATGTTATTGTTGTTGTTGTTGTTGTTGTTGATTCTCATCAACACTGCAATGAGAGTAAACCAAAGGAAAGAGACCCAAAAGATCCTTACCACTTTCAATTAAGAAAAAAAATCATATAATAAAATCAATGGAATCCAAAAATTGGATTAACAGCTCAGGTACAAAGATTTCAGGGGATTAACAGACGGCACAGGCAAAGTTTCTTTACCTGGCTTCAAAAGAATAAACTTCGCTGTACTGAATATAAGCGGTGTGACATCCCAGTTCCTGAGCAGAGCATGGAAGCTAAGAGTTTGCAAAAATGAGTTGAATATACTGATTGCAGAGCCTCGGGGACTCCACTGAACTATAACTTATGAAAGATAGCTAATTAGTATATCTTGACGATCATGTAAGTCAAATTTACCGCTGTTGAAAGGATATGACCACTTTGAGCAAGCTTTTCTAGAAGATTACAAACCCTTGATGTAGACGTCTCCCCAAATGAAGAAATCTGAAGAACGTGGGATTAACAGCATTTCTGTATACACAAGAAGCCATGAGTATAATGCTAAATGCTCTGGTAGAACTATATGATATTTTTTCAGTTTATAAAAAAAAAAAACTATCTGGACTCGATGGTAAGACCAAATTCCGCCAAATACCCAAAATGATGTAACATGGTGTTACCTGCGCGCAGTGAATTTCGGTAGGGGGCACATTGCAAAACGAACTAGACAAGAGCGCTTAGTCCCATGGGGGGGGGGGGTTAATCAGTGCGCCTCATGAGGTGCACTGTAGGCATTACTTAAGGTTCTTTGCAGCGTGCCTTCGGCCCCTAACTGCAACCCCTTTCGTTCCTTTTATAGTAACTCCTTTCATATGCTCTTTCCTCCAACTTACTTTCCTCCCCCCTCTCCTAACAATTGATTCATAATGCAACTGCTTTGAGGTTTTCCTCCTGTTACACCTTCCAAACCTTTTACCGTCAAATTCCGTTTCAGCGCTGAATGACCTCATAGGTCCCAGTCCTTGGCCTTTGTCCTAAATACTATATTCAATTCAATTCAGTTCAAAAGCGCTTAGTTCTGTAAGAGTTCAGCCTCATCCAGCAGTGACCAGTCACTAACTAGTCCATTCCTTTAGCAAACAAGTTGCAAAGTTGCACCTCAGCATACTGCACTAGCTCACTGTGAAGGCCAACAGTCGTGTCACAAGTAACGGTGCGTCCACAGTACGGTGAAACATGTTATAAATACGTGTCAGAACTCAACGCATAAGTATTGCACACAACAACTGCGAGTAGAGAAGGAATCCTTGGCAGATGCTGGATAGATCTACATTTAACCTGTTTGTGATGTGTCTGCAATAAGATGCAAAGATGTTTATGGCATGTTTTACTGTGGCGCGAACGCACACTAAAGGCCACAGAAGAGTAATAATAATAATAATAATAATAATAATAATAATAATAATAATAATAATAATAATAATAATAATTACAACAACAATATGGTATCAGAGCAGATAGAGTGATACGTGCCCAGACGTGGCGCTGATTGACAAAATCAAGAAGAAAATATCACTCATTGACGTCGCAATACCATGGGACACCAGAGTAGATTCGAAAGAAAGAGAGAAAACTGATAAGTATCGAGACCTCTAAATCGAAATAAGAAGGATATGGAATATGCCAGTGGAAACTGTACCCATAATCATAGGAACACTAGGCACGATCCCAAGATCCCTGAGAAGGAATCTGGGAAAACTAGATGCTGAAGTAGCTCCAGGACTCGTGCAGAAAAGTGTGCTACTAGAAACAGCGCACATAGTGAGAAAAGTGATGGACTCCTAAGGAGGCAGGATGCAACCCGGAACCCCACACTATAAACCACCCAGTCCAATAGGATGACTGTGACAGGCAAAAAAAAAAAAAAAAAAAAATAATAATAATAATAATAATAATAATAATAATAATAATAATAATAATAATAATAATAATAATAATAATATAGCTGTTTCCACGGCATTTAATTTATTCAAATCCATTCAGCTTCTCCAAAGCTGAATGTATATGAAATTATAAGACTTTTTAGTAATGTATTATTATTATTATTATTATTATTATTATTATTATTATTATTATTATTATTATTCATGACGAAAAATAAGCATATGTGACAAGCTACTAGATCATCAATATGCAAAGCAATTTCCTTCAAAACAAAATAATTCTTACGCGTTTAAATCGTAACGTCCAAAAGAAAGAACAGTATAAGAAAAACAAGTAAAAAATGCGCCGAAGTATCTTCGGCGCAATCGAGTTTTCCGTAGAGCCGCTACAGCGTATAATCAAGGCCACCGAATATAGATCTATCTTTCGGTGGTCTCGGTATAATGCTGTATGAGCCGCCGCCCATGAAACTCTCAGCCGGGCGTGGTGGTCTGTGCTGTTGCGTTGCCAGAAGCACGATTATGGTTAACTCTAACCTTAAATAATAGAGGGCTACAATTTGCTATGTTTGATGACTGGAAGGTGGATAATTACCAATTTGCAGCCCTCTAGCCTTAATAGTTTTTAAGTTCTAAAGGCGGACAGAAAATGTGGGGACACAAAAGAGTGCGGGCTCAAAATATTGAGGACAGAAAAAGTGCGGACAGTAAAAATGCGGCCAGAATAAAGTGCGGACGGACAGACAAAGCCAGCACAATAGCTTTCTTTTACGGAAAACTAAAAATAAGACGCAAAAATATTAAATGAACGATGCAGAACTGAAAGATTTTAATGAATAAACCTTACACGATACACCTGGCGATGATTTATTCAAGACCCAATTTTCCCTTGATCATACAGGTTTTCTCCACCACCACCACCAAAAAGCTTAAACATGGAGCTGTCGTAACATGGAAGCATTTCATCAAAGTGACAACTCTACACGCACGCTGCGCTTCAAACAGATCATTAGAGATTGTAAATCTGAGTCATGACATAAATACCGACTCCTTTTTTTCGGGGCCATCAGAGAGCAAATTAAAAAGGATATATATATATATATATATATATATATATATATATATATATATATATATATATATATATATATATATATATATATATATATATATATATATATATATATATATATATATATATATATATATATATATATATATATATTCCAGATTCTGACGACGTGGCTTCAATTACTCTCCCGAGATAAAGTTTGCAACTTTTTTATATTAGATTCGAGGAAAATTCGTTCGTTTATTCCTTTTAACAGAAGCTAAATTTGCAATTTTTTTTAATGTTAGATTTGAGGAAAATTCGTTCGTTTATTCCTTTTAACAGAAGCTAAATTTGCTTATTTTTTTATGTTAGATTTGAGGAAAATTCATACGTTTATTCCTTTTAACAGAAGCTAAATTTGCAATTTTTTAATTCTTCTATGTTAGATTTGAGGAAAATTCGTTCGTTTATCCCTTTTAACAGAAGCTAAATTTGCAATTTTTCCATTTTTTTATGTTAGATTTGAGGAAAATTCGTTCGTTTATCCCTTTTAACAGAAGCTAAATTTGCTTATTTTTTTATGTTAGATTTGAGGAAAATTCGTTCGCTTATCCCTTCAACAGAAGCTAAATTTGCAAATTTTCAATTTTTTTATGTTAGATTTGAGGAAAATTCGTTCGCTTATCCCTTGAACAGAAGCTAAATTTGCTTATTTTTTTTATGTCAGATTTGAGGAAAATTCGTTCGTTTATCCCTTTAACAGAAGCTAAATTTGCAATTTTTCCATTTTTCTTATACTAGATTTGAGGAAAATTCGTTCGTTTATCCCTTGTAACAGAAGTTAAATCATTTCTGCCATTTAACCTTTCGGAAAAAGACGATACCAAACGAACTAAAACGTGACATTGGTCATTGCAACAGTCAACGCTAAATAGATTTTAAACTGGAGGAAACAACTTTTACAGTATTATGGTTGCTTAAGTTTGTGTAATGTAGGTTTGTGTATGTATGCGAGGAAGAATTAAATCTCTTATACACATGAATCTCTACGGATACCTGGTATTAAATTTTTTATACGCATGAATCTCTACGCATACCTGGTATACAAGTAAAGCATTTATCAAATTCAGTTTTGGCCCTGGGAAGGAGATAATATCTATGGGTCCACATCACGATAAGCTTTTCTTATAAATATCTTCTTGGAATCTGTAAACGAGCCATGAACTTACTTTGGTTAATACGAAAGCTTTCTTATTTCGTCAGTAAACACGAAACTTTCAAGCTGAAGTGTTCAGGAAATCATTCACTGCCAAATAATCTTACAATGATCATTTTAACAGGTCTGAAGTGTTCAGAAACTATTCACAACCACATAATCCTATAATGATCATTTTAACAGGTCTGAAGTGTTCAGGAAATTAATCACTACTAATCACTACCATGCAATCTTACAATGATCATTCTAACAGGTCTGAAGTGTTCAGGAAATTATTCACTACCACTATAGGATTATATGGCCGTGGTTGAAGTTTCGTGAGCCGCGGCTCATAAAGCATTATACCGAGGCAGCACAGAAAACTCGATAGCGCCGAAGAAACTTCGGCGCATTTTTTACTTGTTAGTTCTGAGCCTTTAGTAGAATTTACTAAGTATACCATTCGCTATACACATCCTCATTCTGAAGCATCATATTCTAAATTCACATTTTGAAAGTTGTCTTACGCCTTTCCACACATTGCACAGAGAAAGATATGTTCGTTGCGTGAAGGAGAAAATTATCAAGAGATGCAACTAAGGACGGAACTTTCGTGTATGGTATGGGCCTATACTAGACGCAAGATGGATTAGTGTTTGTATTTCCTTACGAACAGTAATGGTTTGTCTATCACGCATTTGCGCTATTTATATATATCAATAATGGAGGTTCTTAATCCCAGGCAATAAGGGAATAAGGAGCGTTCATCTTTTTTTTATATGGAATTTTTAGAAATAAAGTCAGTCTTATCTGATGTCCATAAGCCTCGTGATAGACTTACGTAGCTTCTTAACTGTGGCACCCAACTGTATCTGACCCTTGAAAAGTCACGTACTTCCATACACAAATTTTACTGCATCGCAGTCTATACTGCGGTTGGCAATATTTAAATCATAGAAAAATGGCAAAGAGGAACATAAGCCTATTGTCGGGGCAAGAAACTCTCATCTGTCACCCTGGCGTCTCGTATAGGCCTATATCATCTGCAAAAGTTCTGTCCTTGGTTTGAAAAAAGGATGAGCGGGGAAACAGGTTTCACCTGACTCACTGAAACAGTGCAAGAAAAGGAGAGCCTTTTTGCAACATGATATACAAAAAAAAAAAGAATAAAAATAAATAAAGAAACGGCCTATGTCGTAAGATGACTGAGCGCAATCAGTCAAGTGTAAAAATGTTGCATTCATTCACTGCTGTTGCAAGAAGAAGTCTGTCTACCAGCGAGGAACCAAACCGGATCCTGCAACTTTTATATCTAGATTGATGCTATTAATGAGGACCAGTAAAAGGAGTCAATCTACCAAATAAGATTCGATAGCAGAGTCGTCTTAAATGCTCAGTTAGCGTCAAGGAGAATCTGTACAGGAGGTGTTGGTCTATTCTGACCCCCTTCAGAACGCTGGCTGGCTTTAGCTGGTGTGATGTACGGCTATGAAGAGAAAACGGATGATCAACATATATGCAGTTACAAGGCAAGTGGCGTACTGCAAATTCTCCCAACAGGTCTGCAAAAGTCTGCAAAGAAGCCTGCAAAGCCTTAGGGCTTAGAACAAGGCAGCGTACGTGAGAACGAGAATCTTCAGAAGTAAAGACTTGAGAATCTCGTTGTGGTGAGAAATTCATGTGAGAAATTCATTTTAACAGCCACTTTTACTCTATAACAGCCACTTTTAGCTAAGAACATTTGGCGGCTGCCAATTGCCTCCTAAAGCGTGTTTATCTATTCATCGACAAACAACAAACAAGTAAAAAAATGCGCCGAAGTTTCTTCAGCGCAATCGAGTTTTCTGTACAGCGTATAATCAAGGCCACCGAAAATAGATCTATCTTTTGGTGGTCTCGGTATATTTCTGCATGCGCCGCGTCCCATGAAACTTTAACCACGGCCCGTGGTGGCCTGGCCTATATCGTTACCAGACGCACGATTGTGACTAAGGATAACCTTAAATAAAATTTTAAAAACTACTGAGGCTAGAAGGCTGCAATTTGGTATGTTTGATGATTGGAGGGTGGACAATCAACATACCAAATTGCAGCCCTCTAGCCTCAGTAGTTTTTAAAATCTGAGGGCGGACAGAAAAGGTGCGGTCGGACAGACAAAGCCGGCACAATAATATTCTTTCACAGAAACTAAAATGTTAAAATCATGGCAACAAAAACAATGAGAAAATGTTAACAGGAATAAAAATTTTTTTAAATAATAATGATAATAATAATAATAATAATAATAATAATAATAATAATAATAATAATAATAATAATAATAACAAAGACATCAATTCTTGCATCTTCTATCTCCAAGAGAGAGAGAGAGAGAGAGAGAGAGAGAGAGAGAGAGAGAGAGAGAGAGAGAGAGAGAGAGAGAGATTAATGACTTACTTTTTAAAGTCAACGAGGTATTAGAATTCACCTTCAGTAAATCATGTCAGTAAAAGCTTGTAATGGCAACATCTAACCAGCGACGGTGTCCGCATTATTAGGGAACTGAATTGATTATAATCAAAGCTAAACCAACTTAATTTTCAGGGTTTATTTTGATGGACAATATATATATATATATATATATATACAATATATATATATATATATATATATATATATATATATATATATATATATACATGTAAATACACATATATGTATATATATATGTATACATATATATATATATATATATATATATATATATATATATATATATACATATATTTATCAATCAGTACGTTCTACTCATTTTGCAATAACATCCAGGACGTGCAGGCAAGATAGTCTCTCTCTCTCTCTCTCTCTCTCTCTCTCTCTCTCTCTCTCTCTCTCTCTCTCTCTCTCTCTCGTAATCTTCTTAAAACCATTCTCGCTTGCTTTAAATAGGCTAACAATTCATCTACCTCAGCCTAATAAACAATAAATTCAAAAACAACATTCAAAAGCAAAACACGATAGGAATGCAACCCCATCCCTAATCCACATTGTAAATAAAAAAAAAATAAACAAAGAAATGCAGGGCCGATATGGGGGCTGCGTCATTTTTGCATAAGAATGCAATCAACTCTTCGGAACAAGTTCAAACAGAACCGAACAACGTTCATATTTTATCTTTATATTTACTATATTTTATCTTTATATTTGCTATCTTTATATCATCTTGATATTTACTATCTGTATATTATCTTGATATTTACAATCTTTATAATATCTTGATATTTACTATATTTTATCTTGATATTTACTATCTTAATATTATCTTGATATTTACTATCTTTATATTCTTGATATTTACTATTTTATATTCTTGATATTTACTATTTTATATTCTTGATATTTACTATTTTATATTCTTGATATTTACTATATATTATCTTGATATTGACTATCTTTATTTTATCTTGATATTGACTATCTTAATATTATTTTCATATTACTATCTTTATATTATCTTGATATTTACTATCTTTATATTTACTATCTTTATTCTTTCTTCATATTTACTATCTTTAAATTATCTCGATTCTTATCTTCATATCTTTATACTTACTATCTTTATTCTTTATTTTATCTTTATATTTGCTATCTTTATATTTACAATATCTTGTCTTTATATTTATTATCTTTATTCTGTCTTTATGTTTACTATCTTTTTGTTATCTTTGTATTTATTATTTTTTTATCTTATATTTACTATTTTTATTTTATCTTTATATTTACTATCGTTATATTACCTTTACTATTATCGTTGTTATCTTTATGACAAATCATCTTGATATTTCCTGCCTTTATATTATTTTGATATTTACTGCCTTTATAGTACCTTAATTTTTGCTATCTTTACTCTATCTTGATATCTCTGCCACCATGAGTAACCAGAATTAACGAGAAACGATACAACGACAGACTTGAACAGAAAACACACATCAACTATCAGATTATCTCCTTCTCGGAGATGATTCATCTCCAAGATGAAAATGCGGATCTTTCCTAGGCAGTGACCCCACCCAAAGGCTTTAACCCGGTGAGCATCCAACTTTGACCATAAACACAAGACTGTAAATATCATAAAGATAATGACCCCAAAGAAATATTAGTCCTAGATAATGACCCCCGAACTACGTTGGGGTCACTATCTAGGAAAGATCAGAGAACGCTAACAGCATCTTACTGCCTATTGCAATTCGGCCTAATATCTTCACTGGAATCTGCGAAAAAAAGGAAGCCTCTGATGAATATTGGAATGGGAATTTAGAATTTAGGTCAAAGGCCAGGCGCTAGGACCTACGAGGTCATTCAGGGCTGGAAAGGAAACTGTCAGGAGAGGGTGGTTAGTAAGAGGGAAGAAAGATAGATGAGCGGAGGTACGGTAAAAAGAATGAAATGGGTTGCAGCTAGGGGCCGAAGGGGCGCTGCAAAGAACCTTAAGTAATGCCTACAGCGCACCGCGTGGGTTGCACTGACGGCGCAAACAGAGTCGTTGATCGTTCTTCTGTAACCTCCAAGTCAAACCACCACGACCAGAACTGTTTATATTTCAACTTCATTTACTGTAGGAGGTCATGGTATAGGCCTAGAGAAGACACTAAACCAACGTTTGTCAAGTCTGAAAAAAATATTGTTTATATCCTAATGCTATTTAGGAGTCCATGATATAGGCCTAGTTAAGACCAAACCAGACTAACGCTCGTCAGTTTTGAACAAAGAACTGTTTATTTTTCAACTTCATTCAGAAGTTCATGATACAGGCCTAGAGAAGAAGAAACTAGACTAACGCTCGTCAAGTTTGAACGAAGAACTGTTTATATTCGTACGTCATTTAGGAGGCCATGATATAGGTCTAGAGAAGACCTAACCAGACTAACGCTCGTCAAGTTTGAACGAAGAACTTTTTATATTTCAGCGTCATTTAGGAGAACATGATACAGGCCTAGAGAAGAAGAAACTAGACTAACGCTCGTCAAGTTAGAACGAAGAACTATTTATATTTCAACGTCATTTGGGAGAACATGGTATAGCCCTAGAGAAGATCAAATCCTGAGTGATTTGAAAATGTTATATGAACATTGAAAACATTAGTATTCAGCAGTCTTATCACGAAAGAACGCAGTACAATCTCGCAGCGAACACCGAAGCAATGAGAATAAAGAAGCAGTCAGTCAAAAGAGAACTGAACTTATATTTCCCCGAATCGTTAACTTCACCAAACTACATAAACCGTCAATCAAGTGAAAGCTAAACCAACGCCTGCCTCAGGTGGCAACATCTATCAGTTTCACTGAAAGATCCTCGTTTGCATTCACAGCCAGCTCAGTCTATAACCTTTTAGTTTTCTGTAAAAGAAAACTATTGTGCTCGCTTTGTCTGTCCGTCCGCACTTTATTCTGTCAGAACTTTATTCTGTCCGCACTTTTTTCTGTCCGCCCTCAGATCTTAAAAACTACTGAGGCTAGAGGGCTGCAAATCGGCATGTTGATCATCCACCATCCAATCATCAAACACACCAAATTACATCCCTCTAACCTCCTCAGTAGTTTTTATCTTATTTAAGGTTAAAGTTATCCATAATCGTGCTTCTGGCAACAATATAGGATAAGCCACCACCGGGCACTGGTTAAAGATTCATGGGCCGCGGCTCATACAGCATTATACCGAGAGCACCAAAAGACCGATCTATTTTCGGTGGCCTTGATTATACGCTGTAGCGGCTGTACAAAAAAACTCGATAGCGCCGAAGAAACTTCTGCGCATTTTTTACTTGTTTTCTGTAGAGTCCAAATGACATCACGACTTACGGATCAATATAAAAAAATGAGGAGGTTGCCTATTAGTATATTCTTTTTCTAATCTTCAAAGTACTACTCGCTAATCACAGTAGCGCTAATCTTTTGCCAATCAGAGATAAGCCGAGTCATAAACTTAAGGAGTTTAGATAAGTGAAGATGATGTTAACATTAATAACATTTAATACCTCACAAATATTATAAATACAGTTTAATATATATATATATATATATATATATATATATATATATATATATATGTACATATATATACATATATATATATATATATATATATATATATATATATATATATATATATATATATATATATATATATATTAAAAAAACAGAAGACCGGTTTGAAATAGAGAGAATATTGCAATCACGTTTCTGATCTCTGGTCTTCCACGCCGAACAGGAAAATGAAAATTCGAACGAAGAGAGCTGAACCAGGAAAAGGAAAACTGTATGAAACAAATCAGCTCTGAACGATCCATCCATCACTCAGTCTTGAAGTATATTAGTGTCATATTTCATGAGTTTTTTTAACTTCGTTATCTCTAACAAAAACGAGATAGACATCATGTTCTACAACTTCTCTTGTCTTCCATAAAAAAACGTGTAAAGATGTACCCTTGCCATTTTTTGGGGAGCCAATTTTTTTTTTTTTTTTTTTCAAAGGGCTCCGATCCTCAAGGATCGTTCCTTCTGGAGCCGAAATTCACTCAAACTTTTCAGTGAAATCTTCGAGAAAATAATCCTTTCGATTATTCTAAAGTAGTTCGGTTGATGCCCCCATGCAATAAACTAATGGTATATAAAAAGTTCATAATATTCCCTGCAATGCTGCAGTCTTCAAAGAAAAACTAAATTTATCAGGGCGCCTCCCTGATCCTCCTGACCTTTGCGGAGGAGGTCACGTGATCACGCATCGACTCTGGGGGCTAATCCCCGATCGAATGGATTCTCTATGAAAAGAGGATTCCTCAAAGCGACTTTTACTCGCCGAGTCAAATTGATTATCTTACCAATAAGGTTCTGAAGTGAACCTTGTCTAGTATCTCCGGATTACGTAAACATAAGACTCTATTCGCCAGACGGTAAACAAACATTTAAGGAATTCGACTATGTCTAGGTGGAGGAGGAATGGACTCAAGGTTCTGTACAGACAGGCATAGATAAAAAATATATACATGCATATATATACCGTATATATTGAAACTGACCACCTGCACAATTGCTCTCCGCATAATATAATTAATAACAGGACCTCGTTGAAACAGGATTGTATCTATCAGAGATTTTTATTTTAAAAAAATGTCTGCAGCTACCAGACGATGAGGACAGAAGAGTCCTTGAAAGCTTGCCACTGTTTTAAATAAAAATCTCCACTAGACACCATCCTGTTTAAGTGAGGCCCTGTTATTAATAATTATATATATATATATATATATATATATATATATATATATATATATATATATATATATATATACATATATATATATATATATATATATATATATATATATATATATATATATATATATATATATATTATATATATATACATATATATACACACCCATATATATAAGGCACAAGATATTAAGGCCTTTCATTTCAAATATCTCTTCAGGCTATCTATCCAGCCCTTTCTAGGCCATCTTCTTCTCCTGGCTAACATTTCTGAATTCAACCTATTGCCCATCATTCTTTCCACATGACCAGACCACCTTAGATCACTGTCAACAATCCTTCCTCTCGTGGTAGCTGAGTGGTACCACTGGCAACTTCCCCATTCAGTGGTCCTGGAATCAAGCCTCACACAGGGCTTGATAGATTTTCACTATACATTCGATCTCACTCTCTTACCAGTTTCTGTACTTTGTCTTCTCTATTACCAATCAGTACTTTATCAACATCAGTTTCTTATCCCACAACTTAGCCAGTATGTCTAATTCTTTTTCTCTGGCCTGTAGGAGCAATCCATCAATACATTTATTAAAGAGCCGGAGACAAACATACACCATTGTCTTAAGCCCAATTTTACAACATAACTAGTCACTCTTTTCCATATATACTCAACAACCTCCAAATGACCTCTCTACTGACACTGTAGTCAGCTTTTAAGACCATTTATCTATTTATCTATCTATCTATCTATCTGTCAGTGTATATGTATATATATATATATATATATATATATATATATATATATATATATATATATATATATACATCGTAAAACACCGTTCCCTCGAATCACAAGCCATCTCCATCAGGAGATCAACTCATTCCGGACACTCCATAAAGCCGTTTTCCGTCTTTTAAGTACAAGGAAGGAGAATCATATCCCCCCCTATTTTCATCAAGACGATCAGCCGCAAAGGGCAATTATTTGTCCTCGTAAATACAGGCAAAATAAGTGGGAGTGAAAGCGCGTTCCCCCACCTCGTAATTAGCAGTATTCACTCCTCAATTACGCGGCCAGAAATTGGTGGGTTTTATATTCGAAGTCGATGCTGTTCTCCTCTTTACAGTAGCCCTGATGCGTGTCGAGGTTTGGAGATCATCTGGTAGCGATGCTGCATCGCGCAAGCATCTTGCTATACTCTCTGATGTTCACACTCGCTAAGTGGACACAAAGGCCGACGAAGAGAAGAGAGAGAGAGAGAGAGAGAGAGAGAGAGAGAGAGAGAGAGAGAGAGAGAGAGAGGAGAAATATAATGTGTTGGCCAGCACCCAAACAGGTTTATGTGATAAGCCCGGAGATTTTGGCTTCTGTAAATCCGGCGTCACAAAACTTGCGAACACAGGTTTCTACGTTAACACCTTTCGCATTTGAATGTGCGTGTGCATCTTGAATCCGAGAGAAGCACAGAACTGAATTTTTATTTTTAGTTTTTTCCTTTATGTTTTTTTTTTTTTTTACATCTAATACTTCATGTTATTCCTTCATAATATCCTGTTCTTTAATGATTGTAAATATTCTTAATACTATTACCTGTTCCAGTGTTTGACTTTTAAATGGAATTTGCTTTCGAAGGGTGGGTATATTTAGCAAGACAGCGATCACGTTATATTTTCAGCGCTTTTTCGTGTTCTGGAATCATTGCTCCTTCTTGGGCCGACGTAGAAGTTTTCGTTCACGACAGACCAATTTGAGCTGCTTAAATAATGCTCAAGGAAAACAACAAGCTGCAGTTTTCCCGTAACAAACTGGTAGTTTTTCCGCAGCAGTAATATTCTCAGTTTTCTTCCTCGTGGAACATGATTAAAAGTATTCTGAATCCTTTTGGTTTAACTTCGTCCGAGGAAAAATGCGTTTTTGTCAAGGAAAACTAACATTATACTTGTGCAAGACTAACAATAGACTTGTGGAAAACAAACAACACATACCTTTGGAAAACTAACAATGCACTTGTGAAAACTAACAAAACCGTTGTCGAAAACTAATAATACACTTGTGGAAAAACGACAATGTACCTGTGGATAGCTAACAATACACCTGTAGAAAACTAACAACACACTTATGGAAATCTAACAATGCACTTGTCATATTTCCCTTGTGGTAAAACTAACAATTCCCTTGTGGAAAACTAACAACTCACTTGTGGGAAAACTAACAATTCCCGTGTGGAAAACTAACAATTCCCTTGTGGGAAAACTAACAATTCCCTTGTGGGAAAACTAACAATTCCCTTGTGGAAAACTAACAAACTTACTGAGAACTTACAATACAGTTTTGGATAACTAATAATCCACTTGTGAAAAACTAACAACACACTTGCGAAAAACTAACAACATACTTGCGAAAAACTAACAATACACTTGTGGAAAATTAATAATACACCGGTGTAAAATTAATAATACATTAGAAAATAACAATAAACTTGCGGAAAACTAACAATACACTTGAAAACTAACAACACAGCTGTGGAAGATTAATATTACACTCGTGGAAAACTAACAACACATTAAGGGGAAACTAACAATGCACTTGTGGAAGACGAACAACGTACTTGTGAAAACTAACAATGCACTCAAGGAAAACTTAACAAAACAATTGTGGAAATCTAATGACACAGTTATGAAAAAGTGACAATACACTTGTGGAAAACTAACAATACACTTGAAAACTAACGATGCACATGCGAAAAACTTGAAAACTCTTTGGAAAACGACTAAAACTAACAATATTTTTGTGGAAAATTAACGACTCACTTGTGAAAAACTAACAACACACCTGTGGAAAACTACCAATGCATTAACGGAAAAGTAACAATGCAAACATGGAAAACTAACCACAAACTTGTGGAAAACTAACAACATTCTTGTGGAAAACTAATAATACACTTGAAACTAACAGTACACTTGTGGAAAACTAACAATAAACTTGTGAACAACTTATAAATACACTTGTGGAAAACTAACAAAACATTAACGCAAAACTCGCAATGCACACGTGGAAAACTAACAATGCCCACATTGAAAACTAACAACAAACTTGTGAAAAACTAACAACACACTTGTGGAAAACTAAGAATACTCTTATTGAAAATTAACAACACATTTATGGAAAACTAACAACACGTGTGAAAAATTAACATTACACTTATGGAAAATTGGAAATACACTTGTGGAAAACTAACAACATCCTTGTGAAAAACTAACAGCAAACTTATGGAAAACGAATAACCCACTTGTGGAAAACTAAAAAAACACTAGTGAAAAACTAATGACACACCCGACACTAACAATACACTTACCGAAAACCAACAAAACACACTTGCAGAAAACAAACAAACAACACACTTGTGGAAAACCAACAAAAAACACTTGCAGAAAACAAACAATACACTGGCAGCCAGGAACTCATATATATAAAACAGGTGACAGTCGAGCGCATGTTTCTGTCCTGGCTCTCACGAGCAACTGAACACCAGAGTTATAAAGTTATAATCAAGGATGATTTATGCGATCTCTCGATAATACATACGATTTGCAATTATCAAATGTTGCAAACAAAATAACTGATGTAAGTGACAGCTCGGAAACAACAGAGATTAGACGAGAGATTATACGAGAGATTATACCAATGATAATTGCGAATTTACACAGTTTTGTACTTAACAAAAGGTTGTGTCCTACCAGTTCGGTTTTATAGCCTGATTGTAACTGTTATGTGCTTTCATAACAGCTTATTTTATTGTTTTTTTTTGCTTGAGGCTGGTCATAAGTCATTCGTGGCTATTAATTCTCTCTCTCTCTCTCTCTTTCTCTCTCTCTCTCTCTCTCTCTCTCTCTCTCTCTCTCTCTCTCTCTCTATGACCTAAAATTATGATTATTATTTTATGATGTGAAATAAATGATCGTTTTTATTCCTGTGAACGATTAAAGCAACCGATTGGATAATCAGTATTTGTGAACCAACTTCTGATTTACGGAGAGAGAGAGAGAGAGAGAGAGAGAGAGAGAGAGAGAGAGAGAGAGAGAGAGAGAGAGAGAGAGGATGCAGGACCGAGCAGTGGATCTGAGATCACAACGAATTCTGTAATACATTAACTAAGGAATAAAAGCAAATAGTCATTATTATTATTATTATTATTATTATTATTATTATTATTATTATTATTATGAGGCCTAGGAACACTGTACCTCATTTATACAATAAATGAATAGAGATATCACTGTAATTAAGAGACCTACAGTGGACTGGCCTAACACTAAATGACGGACGTATAAAATTTAGGCCAAAAGTCAAGCGCTGGGACTTAAGAGGTCATTCAGCGCCGAAAGGAAAACCGAGAGTAAAAAACTTCTTAAATGCGTAACAGGAGGAAAACCTCGCAGCTGCACTATGAAACAACTGTTATTAGAGATTGGAATGTAATATGGACGAAAGAGAATATGAACGGAAGTACAGTAAAAGGAATGAAAGGGGTTGAAAGGGGCCGAAGGAACGCTGCAAAGAACCTCAAGTAATGCCTCTGCAGTGCGCCGGGTGAGCTGACGGCACTACCCAGGGGGCAAAATTGCAAATTTTACATTTATCATTATACCCGCATGACTGACGGATAAAGTAAACCTTTAAGTTTTAGTGTTCTGTCCGCCCTCGGATCTTAAAAACCACTGAGGCTAGAGGGCTGCAAATTGGTAAGCTGGTCGTCCACCCTCCAATCATCAAATATACCGAATTGTAGCCCTCTAGCCTCAGTCGTTTTCATTTTATTTAAGGTTAAAGTTAACCATAATCGTGCTTCTAGCAACGATATAGGACAGGCCACCACAGGGCATTGGTTAAAGTTTCAAGGGTCGCGGCTCATACAGCATTATACCGAGACCACCGAAAGATAGATCTATTTTCGGTGGCCTTGATTATAAGCTGGAGCGGCTATACAGAGAACTCGATTGCGCCGAAGAAATTCGGCGCAATGTTTACTTGTTTATTTTCATCTCGAAAACAGAACGGCGCTAGGTCCCTGTTATTTTCATGTTCATTTAAATGGAAATGTAAACAAATTGAGAGTGACGCAGCGGCTTCTAACACACGTCGTTTACATAAAAAAAAAGGCGCATGCATTTTAAAAATGCATTTGAATATGCATTTGAATAAATACCTTGCGCGCTGGTACTAATCAGACAATTCAACGTTTCTTGATAATCAATATTCATGATTCCCTGGGTCCGTTTCTTTTTGTTTGCACAAACTCCTCACTGGGAGAAGCATTCGCCAGTTAGGTGGTAGGAACAACTGGTACTGAACTATTCTAATGTTCTATTTTGCATAATTCTCTTCACTAGATCACGCGAGATACATTTGCCCAAAATGCTTTCGAGTCACATGGCAAAGGCTGTGAGTCTCCCGTGCATATTCCCTACAGATTCCCCGGGCTCGATAATCTCCATGCCCGTGTACGGAGGAGTAAGTGCTATATATTTACGCCTGAACCTTCCTTGTGGTGTTACCTGAAAGCGATTTGCAACGCTTACCCGAACGCTTTTTATGGAGTCGTTGTCAGGTCCTACAGCTTCTTCATCTTAATTTCAGCACCCTCATTTTTTCATCGCCAAGTTAAGGACGGAGCCGTACTGACGACGAGATGAAATCACAACCGGTTTGCCAGAGCCTCGCATTGCGCGCTGTCCCGTCGCAAGATCCATAGACTATGTTGTTATAGACCTAGTCCCGCCTTACATTGCGATGGCCACAGCCATCCGCGACTTGCTTTTCATCATTATTAGCTGTGAATGGGCTCCCTCTTGAGGGCGACGTGTAAAACTGGAGATAAACCATTCAGTAGGCCAAGGGTCGCCGCATCCCGTTATGTTAATAACTCCCTCGCTCACCGCTGTTGACTATCCCCAGGACCCACTTCTCAGACTTTCAAAGCCACTTCGGGAGACAGGGCTTAGGCCCTGTGAGTGTGGAAGGTCAGTTGCCACACCGGGTTTGCTCATGATCCTCTGTTTCCTTACAACGTCTTCGTAAAGTGATGCTAATCTGGGCCTAGTGTTCATGACAGCAAGGAAAATACGTGACGTGACCAACTTCCAGTGGTGATGCAAACTATATATGCACTGGAAAAGTTATCATCCAGATGTGTACAATAATTTCCACTGGAATTAAGCAAGAGGACATAAACCATCTTGCCGAATCGCATTAACTAATCCTTTCAAGTTAATGTACGTCTAAAAAAAAAAAAAAATTAAAGATCAAACATACATAGGCCTAAATAAAAACTATCTTTCTCCGTATGTTATTTACGATAAGGCTAAATTTAAAGTAGTCCTGCTAATTCTACTTTCCTGGAAGTTTAAAGCATTGCCATACAGTGATTCCCAATATACAAATAATCAAAGAGAAATAAATACATGAAAAATGGATTTTATATTGAAGGCTCACATGCCTGAAGTTGTGCTTTTTGCACATAATTAAATCTTCGCTTAGTAAACAATATTATTATTATTATTATTATTATTATTATTATTATTATTATTATTATTATTATTATTAGTCAGAATATGAACCCTATTCATATGGAACAAGCCCACTATGGGGGCCACTGACTTGAAATTCAGGCTTCCAACGAATAGCGTCTTCATTTGAAAGAAGTAACAGAAGGTAAAAGAAAATACAGAAAGAAGAGATCACTTATTAGAAAAGAAAAATAAATTAAAGAATTAATAAATAAACAGATAAAAATGTAAGTAAATATTAAATACAAGAATTGTTTTAGGGTAGTAATGCCTCGCATCTTCGCTTGAACTTCTGAGGCTCCAATTGCACGCCCTCAGGGAGACTGTACCAAAATAACAGGGGCAGAATATTTTTCAAGAAGCCACAGCCAGTCGGAAATGTCCAATGAGTTTGTTCGTTTGTTTGTTTTTAATGTGTGACAGGGACTTCAACGTCTTCATTTCACTGAAGCCGGGTACTGAGAAAAAATATCTCAACATATGTTTATGAACACCAGTGACTTGACTGTGGCAAATCCCTAAAATTTGACTCTTGACCTCTAAAGACGACCTTGAATTTGACCCTTGTTTCCACTACATAAAATATTGGATCCTCTTCACAATAAATGATTGTGTGTGTGTATATACAGTATATATATATATATATATATATATATATATATATATATATATATATATATATATATATATATATATATATATATATATACACAAATTCATAAATATATACGTATATTTTATTTAAATATATATATATATATATATATATATATATATATATATATATATATATATATATATATATATATACACACACACACACGAGTATATACAGACAGACTGACAGGCAGGTTGGTCGAAGCTTTCATCCTCCAAGGCGACTGGTCCTTCTTTATGAACAGGATCCTTGACGAAGAGCCGGCCGAGGACGATCTCAGTTGGCTGACTACCATAATTAAGTTGCACTTATGCTCTTTGGGAAAATTCACTGCCCCGTGCTTATTCATCTGGAAAATAGACTTGCGCCTCGATGAGTTCTCAAAGTGTGCGCGTTTGACTTCGAGTCAGCCTGACGAAAGGGTAATATCACCTCCTCTAAAGGGGAACCTCCTCTAAAAGGGTACCACCTCCCCCAAAAGGAGAACCTCCCCCAAAACGGTACCAACTCCTCTAAAGAGGAACTTCCTCCAAAAAAGGTACCACCTTCTCCAAAAGGGTGGCACCTCCTCCAGAAAGGAACCTCCACCAAAAGGGTACCACCTCCTCCAACGGGGAGCCTCCTCCAAAAGGGTACCACCTCCTCCAAAGGGGAACCTCCTCCAAAAGGGTACCACCTCCTACAAAGGGGAACTTCCTCCAAAAGGATGCCACCCCTCCAAAAGGTAACCTCCTCCAAAAGGGTACCACTTCCTGAAAATGGGAACCTCCTCCAAAAGGGCACCACCTCCACCAAAGGGGGAACCTCCTCCAAAGGGGGAACCTCCTCCAAAGGGGGAACCTCTTCCAAAAGGGTACCACCTCCTCCAAAAGGGTACCTCTTCTTTTTGTATGTCCCATTACCGTCTGTTGCTTCCTTTAAATGAACACCATATTCTTTGGAAGCTTGAATTTCAAGTCAATGACACCTTCGTCGGGGTTTCTCCACATGAATATTGCTGACCCTCTGGATAATAATAATAATAATAATAATAATAATAATAATAATAATAATAATAATAATAATAATAATAATAATAATAATAATGTTGCAATACCATGGGGTTCAAGAGTACATGAGAAAGAACGAGAAAAAATTGATAAGTATCGAGACCTGAAAATGCCAGTGGAAATTGTGCCCATAACCATAGGAACACTAGGCACGATCCCAAGATCCCTGAAAAGGAACCTAGAAAAACTAGAAGCCGAAGTAGCTCCAGGACTCATGCAGAAGAGTGTGCTACTAGAAACGACGCACATAGTGAGAAAAGTGATGGACTCCTAAGGAGGCAGGATGCAACCCGGAACCCCACACTATAAAAACCACCCAGTCCAATAGGATGACTGTGATAGGAAATAATAATGATAATATTACAGTTGCTTCCATGGCATTTAATTTATACAGTCTTCTCTACTCTTCTTATCTTTTTTTCCCCAGCTTGTAGCTGGTGGATCAGGTTTCCCAAGGACATACAAAGATTTCTGTTTTCTTAGGTTTATTTCCTCTGACGTTTCAAACGCGCTCTGTCGTTTATTTTCAAAGAGTGAATGCTATATATACCCTTGTAACCAACCTGCATGCCATTCATTCACTCTTTGAAAATAAACGCCAGAGCGCGTTTGAAACGTCAGAAGAGGAAATAAACCTAAGAAACAGAAATCTTTATGTGCCCTTGGGAAACCTGATCTACCAGCTACAGGCTGAGGGAAAAAAGATAATAAGAAGAGTAGCGAAGACTGCACAAATTGAATGCCGTGGAAACAGCTATAATTTTTAATGCAACTGCCCTCAGAGATGGTCTCCTCTAATAATAATAATAATAATAAACTGTAAATCCCAAGTATTAATTGAAAGAAACCAGAAGAAGAAGAAGAAGGAGATATGATTTCCAGGCCATAAACAATTCCTCATTACCTGGAAGGCACCTTCTCCTGCTGCAAAGCTTTGATATCCGCGTGTCAAAATTGACTCGCCTAGTGTATCCGATGAATTAGTCCCGCTCTTCAAGCGCAGGATGCATGAACTACCGACCAAGCAATTGCACATTAAAGCAATTCGCGTGACAAATAGCCGCTCCTGGAATAGCTCTGGAGGCGAGAGCACAGCTGGCGAGCTATAAATATTCTCGCGATTGGACGAGGTCGTAAATAAACATTTGCGAAGGCTCCTGGCAAAGAAGAATTGAGCTACTGATAAAACGAATAAAATATATTTCAGCATCACGGGTAGCAGTTAACAGATTGCACGAGAGGTGCGATTTGTCTTCATGATAAATCCTATTGTTATTATTACCATTATTCAAAAGACGAACCCTATTCATATGGAACAACCCCACCACAGAGGCCACTGACTTGAAATTCAAGCTTCCAAGGAATATTATGGTGTTCATTTGAAAGAAGCAACAGAAGGTCGTGGGAAATACAGAGAGAGGGGATCAGTTATCAGAAAAACAGATAAATTAAGAATTTAATAAATAAATAAACACAAAATGTAAGTAAATTATTAAAATGCAAGGAGAATTGTATTGAGTAGTAATGCATTGCACCTTTTTTGAATTTCTTAAGTCCCATTTGCACCACATCCTCAGGGAGGCTGTTCCACAGTCCAACTACAAAGAGATGAAAAACAAAGGCATTACAGATGTTCTGCGCAGTCGAAGCAAATGTCCTTCCGTCACCTAAAAATTTTTCTCCAGGAGTTCTCAATGTTTTCACAGAACAGCAGTAAAAGCGGTTCTTTTCTGCTTTGCTACACTGAACAGCTTAATACGGTTCACCACATCAAACTCCATTGACAGTGTCTGAATGTCTACATCAATTGTATTGTGGCTGATGAACACAATTATTTATTTGCAATATCTCGAGATTTTACGAACAGAAATTCGTTCCGGTGAATTTTCGTGACAGGAAATTAAATATACTTTTGTGAAACTGTAATTTTTATCTGCTCTTCAGGGATAAATTAAAAAAACGAAAGCTTTTGGAATACACAATAATATCCTAGAACAGTTAGACCAGAGTATAGAAAACCCATATATATATATATATATATATATATATATATATATATATATATATATATATATATATATATATATATATATATATATATATATATATATATACAACACACAAAAATATACACATACATGTACATATACATACATATATATGTGTATATAAATATACACACACATATATATAGGCTATATTGTGTATATATATATATTTATATATATATATGTATATACTGTATATATGTATATACGTATATAAATATATATATATATATATATATATATATATACATATATACATACATACATATATCTTATGCACATTCTTTTGTCAGGGAAAGCACGAAATTAATACTGTAAATCAACGGAGAGAAAAAAAAAAAAGTGAAATTCGTATCACTGGACACATTACCTTCACCACCATTTTATCTGAATAATAATGGGGAAACGACACTGCCTGAATCTGTCTCACTTACCTGAAAAAAAGGAAAGAAAAAGTGTCAGTTTATCAAGTTATTTATTCTTTTATCAAATTCAAAACGAAAGTTGAATTATTCAAATACAATAATCTATTATTTTAATTTCCTCGGCTGCCTTTCCGCGTGTGTATGTGTGTGTGTGTGTCCCTCCCCTCCCCCCCCCCCCTTCCAAAGGCCAAGTGCTGGGACCTATGAGGTCATTCAGCGCTGGAGCGGAAATCAACAGCAAGAAGCCTTGAAAGGTTTAACAGGAGGAAAACCTCACAGTTACACCATGAAATAATTTTAGGAGAGGGTGGAAAGTGAAATGGAAGAAAGTGAATATGAATGAAGGTACAGTGAAAGGAATGAAACCGAGGGGACGCTGCAAAGAACCTCAAGTAATGCCTACAGTGCACTACGTGAGGTGCACTGACGGCACTAACCCCTATGGAGCACATACGTGAATGTACACAGTATTAAACTTTGCTAACCATGCGAACACTCGAGGTGAATAAGAAACAAGTAAAAAATGCGCCGAAGTTTCTTCGGCGCGATCAAGTTTTCTGCATAGCCACGGTATAATGCTGTATGAGCCGCGGCCTATGAAACTTTAACCACGGCACGTTGGTGGCCTATCCTATATCGTTGCCAGAAGCACGAGTATGGCTAATTTTAACCTTACACAAAATCAAAACTACTGAGGCTAGAGGGCTGCAATTTGATATGTTTAATGATAGGAGGGTGGATGATCAACATACCAATTTGCAGCCCTCTAGCCTTAGTAGTTTTTAAGATCTGAGGGCGGACAGAAAAAGTGCGGACGGACAGACAAAACCGGCACAATAGTTTTCTTTTACAGAAAACTGAAAAGGCACCCAATCACACTTCACCATGTTACAATAATAAACAGTTACTCTCTTTTGCTGCTGAAGCCGGATTTAAATAATGACCCCAAGAAGTTAAAACATTCCTAGTGCCTGCCATATATAAGTAATCCGGGATCTGTAGTGGGTGATAACTGTCCTGGAAATTAATAGAGACAAAGGATACGGTCCACTGTAGCAGTCACCAGCTGTGGCTACAGTTCTGGAAGACGACAACTGCTGTACAAGTAAGAGCCATGCCTTCCCCTTATTAGTGGTTTACACGTTCCAAAAGACATTTTCGCCCCTACAGCAGCTCACTGTGGAATTCGACATACCCTTCCAAAAAGACTCACGGCCGTGTTAGTAGATTTGTACCTCAAATAGAGCATATCAATTTGCTCTGGAGGAGTGAGGCAGACTTAGTAGGATTTAGAATCGGTTCCTAAGGAATCCCAAAATCAACAGCCTTGGCAACATATCATTATTATTTCTCAAGGTTAAGCCATTTTCCTTAAGAAGATTTGCTTCCCATAAAATGAAAGAACCACTGCCACATTCATCCTTTAAATACTGAATCGTGGATGAACCCACCGTGCAGGAAACTAACACAATGCTAGCCGATTCAAACAAGCCCCTACAAACGTTGCACCAGTCACCTTAACTCACTCCTTCAGTAGGGATGAGGACTGGAATTGGAATATAAGATTTAGGCCTGATGCCAAGCTCTGGGACCTATGAGGTCATTCAGCGATGAAAATAATGTTGAGACAGCTGTTAGGAGAGGGTGGAAAATAAGATGGAAGAAAGAGGATATGAACGGAGGTACAGTAAAAGGAACGAAAGGGGTTGCAGCTAGGGTCCTAAGTAAGGGGCGCTGCAAAGAACCTTTAGTAATGCCTACAGTGCACCACGTGAGGTGCACTGATGGCGCTACCCCCCAAAACCCTACGGGGGTAGGGACGAGGATGTTCCAGTACAGCGTTCTTTGTCTACTTCCCTTCCTCCATTCTAGCACTTACGATCAGTCCACTATTCTTAACCAGATTTTCACCTTCCATTCTTCCTGTAAACCATCGCAATTCTGATGCTTGTCTCGTGTGGACAAAGCAATCCAGATCATCTTGGTCAGATGGCTACCACCACTCTTATACAACAGATCCCAGTTCGAGACGTCTTCGAATCCCCATTCAGCAACATGTACTGTCATCAACCAACTGGTGTTTTGCCCCATTCCTCTCAACCGGTCAGTTGCCATCAAAACATCATCAATCTTCAATTCACTACTAATTCCCAAATTTGCAATCAAACAATTATTCAGCAAGGGTCGATGTCCTCAGACGTCAAGATTCTCAATCTTTAATCAAAACAATTTCCTCACGGACGATCTCTTTCTCAAGTTACTCTCCCTTCAGGATTTCATTTTGCTCCTAATTATTTGCTGAACTTTGCATTTAAGTCTTCTCTTCACTTTATCTTTGCGTACATCAAGTCATCTTCAAACATAATTGTATAAGATCCTCCAGACCAAAGATTACCGAATTAGTAAAAACATATTACTGAAAATTCTAACAAAGCTTCAGCCCCCAAGTCAATCAAATCCTTCACCCTACAGCCCGGTTCATATAACAAGCCCACAGGGGCAACTGACTTGAAATTCAAGCTTCCAAAGAATATAGCGTCCATTTGAAAGAAGTAACAGAAGGTAATAGGAAAGAGAGACAGAGGAGATCTGTTATTAGAGAGAAAAAAAATTATTAGATAAAAACATCGGTGAATTATAAAATACATTTGTTTAGTCAAACGTTTTGACTTCTTTTCAACTTCAGTATGGTATCTGTTTCTACCTTAAACTGAAAACGACCATTCAGAGGTTTGACTGAGGCTAGTAGTCTCCGCTGTCAACTATCATTTGAATGGGACACACTCTTAACGAATTTTCTCTCTCTTCCAAAATGAAGTTCCACTTGAAGTACTTCCCTCATTCATTAACTCCCCCTTTGCCTATTGGTTAAGGCTATTGTTTCATCATAATCATATGTAATCATTACTCTATGTTAAATGTTGCTGGCGGTAAACGCTTTTATACGAATTGAATATAGAATTTAGGCCATCCAGCGCTGAAACGGAAATTATCAGTAAAAGGGTTGAAAGGTGTAACAGGAGGAAAACCTCAAAGCAGTTGCACTCTGAATCAACTGTTAGGAGAGGGTGGAAAGTAAGATGGAAAGTAAGATGGAAGAAAGATATGAAAGGAGGTACAGTAAAAGGAACGAAAAGGGTTGCAGCACAGAGGCTTAAGTAATGCCTACAGTGCTCGCTTTTATATGGGAATGGGTTATTTGCTACTATACATACAGTGATCTTCAGTGCAATAAAGTCTAAACAAATTTTAATTACACTTCTAATTTCTCTAAAATTATAGCAACGAATACCGGCAGATTAAGTCTCAGAAAACACTAGCTTCGTACATACACTATTACAAGTAAGAGCTATAAGCCCTAATCAGTAAAGCCTTAACAACAATGTGATCTATAAAGATTTAATACCATTCATAAACCCTGAGCAATACAGCCTCGCTAACAATCTGATCCCTAAGACTAAATGAATATAAAGCCTTGATAACAATCTGATCCGCAATGACAATTATAACCCTTGATCAATAGAGTCTTCATGACCATCTGACCCATAAAACTTAACGAGTTATGACCCATAAGCAATATAACCATAATAACAATCTGATCCATAAAAACTCAATAACAATTATAACCCACGAGCAATAAAGCCTTAATAACCATCTGATCCATAAAGACTTAATAACAATTACTACCCCTTAGCAATATAGCCTTAACGACAATCTGATCCATAAAGGCTCAGTAACAATTATAACCCATGAGAAATAATAGTCTTAATAACATCTAATCTATAAAAATTTACTAACAATTATAACCCCTAAGCATTAAACCCTTAATAACAATCTGATGCTTAAAGACTTAATAACTAATATAACCACTGAGCAATAAAGCCTCAATAACAATCTGATCCATAGACTTAATAACAATTATAAGCCCTGAGAAATAAAGCCTCAATAATAATCTGATCCATAATGAATTAATAGCATTTATAACCCCTGAGCAATAAAACCTCAATAACAATCTGATCCATAAAGACTTCATAACAATTATAAGCCCTGAGAAATAAAGTCTGATCCATAAAGAATTAATAACATTATAACCACTCAGCAATAAAATCTCAGTATCAATCTGATCCATAAAGACTTCATAACAATTATAACCCCTGAGAAATAAAGCTTCAATAATAATCTGATCCATAAAGAATTAACAACATTTATAATAATATTCATAACCCCTGAGCAATAAAACCTCGATAACAATCCGAACAACTAAGAATTAATAACATTTATAACCGCTGAGCAATAAAAGTAGCAGAATGCACTGGTCTTCCTCCCACAAATGTAGCCGAATTCGGCAGCAAGAATTTGCATCCTTTATGCACAACGATCCAAAGCATATGTATATGTATATTTTTTTACAAGAGACGAGTCAGGCCATTACCGCAAAATTCGAGCCTGCTGCGTGCTCTCTCTCTCTCTCTCTCTCTCTCTCTCTCTCTCTCTCTCTCTCTCTCTCTCTCTGTGTGTGTGGCGGTACCTGGTCCCGAATTGTCCAGTGATCATAAAATTATCCGTTGAATTACAACGTCGAGAATACTGCTCGAGACAGAGGAAAAAGAGGCGAATATTGGGAATAGAATTCTTCAGATACCGCACCGGCGTTCAATACGTGGATGTATTACACGACATAGTTCTAGTAACAAGAACAACGAAGCAGATATTCCAGTCGAATTCTCAGAGGTCATCAAAACAAGTCCCAGGCAATAAGAACACACACACTGGATAAATTCCCGGACGCAACGAGCATCACTAAATTACATGGTATTATCCAGAGATCGCTGTATGATTGCTTCATTAACATAGAGCAATTTGCAAAATATTGCACAGTAATGATGCAAGCTCACACTATGCAAACCTGTTTAGCATAAATCATGCACGTTGTATTTCTCTCTCTCTCTCTTTTTTTTTTTTTTTTTTTTTTTTTGCATTCGGGATTGCGAGCATGAGTGTGCTTTTGAGTAAATGATGGTGTCTGCGTTTTCCAGTGGTGATAGGAAACATAAAAACGAGTCGCCTTTGATAATAATTACAAAAAAAAAAGGTCACAAATCAAGCTCTACAAATCAAAGAAACCGAATGAAAAATATACGACAGCAAAAAAATTAATGAAAGTCGGCTGATCTTAAATTTTCTGGGTATAAAAAAAAATCGAAGTTAAATCATTGAACCAGTTTCTTCTAGGATATCTAACAATACGAGCTTGATTAGGAAGACAAAGGGCTGCTAACAGTAGCAGTAAATGAGGGAAGCCCCAGCAGAGCAGGCCCAATATAGACGTTCTATGCAGGAGGTCCAATTTGAGCCAACAATGACAGCATAATCATATAGGATATAAAAAGACACACAAAGATGGCACGATACGAAGGAGGTCCCAAAAGGGTAACGATGTCAATCCACGTACGAGGTCAAGGGAAAAGCGGGTCAATGGGCAGATGTCAATCCACATACGAGGTCAAGGGAAAAGTAGGTCAATGGGCAGATGTCAATCCACGTAGGAGGTCAAGGGAAAAGTAGGTCAATGGGCAGATGTCAATCCACGTACAAGGTCAATGGACAGATGTCAATTTACGTAGGAGGTCAAGGGAAAAGTAGGTCAATGGGCAAATGTCAATCCACGTACGAGGTCAAGGGAAAAGTAGGTCAATGGGCAGATGTCAATCCACGTACGAGGTCAAGGGAAAAGTAGGTCAATGGGCACATGTCAATCCACGTACGAGGTCAAGGGAAAAGTAAGTCAATGGGCAGGTTTCAATCCAAGTAGGAGGTCAAGGGAAAAGTTGATCGATGGGCAGATGTCAATCCACGTACGAGGTCAAGGGAAAAGTAGGTCAATGGGCAGATGTCAATCCACGTACAAGGTCAAGGGAAAAGTAGGTCAATGGACAGATGTCAATCCACGTACGAGGTCAAGGAAAAGTAGGTCAATGGGCACACGTCAATCCAACGTACGGGTCAAGGGAAAACACGTCAATCCACGTTTCAATCCACGAGGTCAAGGGAAAAGTAAGTCAATGGGCAGATTTCAATCCCGTACGAGGTCAGGTGGTCAATGGGATGTAAAAGTAGGTCAATGGGCAGATGTCAATCCATGTAAGAGGTCATGGGAAAAGTAGGTCAATGGGCAGATAATGGGTATAAAGTAGGAACTTCAAGGGCAGCTGACAATGACAGTATACGTAACAGAGGTCAAGGAGAAAGTTAACAAAGACAAGGAAAGTGAACAAAGGCAGGGTAACTCAGGAGGCACTCAAGGAAAAGCTGTTATTTAAAAAAAAAAAAAAAAAAAAAGGTTTCAAACAATACAGTGATAGATTTGGATATAAACTGAACTGAATTGAATATAGAATTTAGGCCAAAGGCCAAACACTGGGACTAATGAGGTCATTCAGCGCTGAAACGGAAATTGACAGTAAAAGGTCTGAAAGGTGTAACAGGAGGAAAACCTTGCGGTTGCACTATGAACCGATTGTTAGGAGAGGGGTGGAAAGAAAGATGGAAGAAAGAGAATATGAAAATGAAGTATATGAAAAGAAACGAAAGGGGTTGCAGCTAGGGGCCGAAGGCACGCTGCAAAGAAACTTAGGCAATGCCTACAGTGCACCGCACGAGGCGCACTGGCGGCACTAACCCCGCTACGGGGATTTGGATGTAAACATTTCTGTTAATGGTTGGAACTGTTAACGATTGTTCAAACACAGAGAACCACTGAAATTTCCCTTGGATTAATTAGGGATACACTTATTCATTGCCAGCTACAAAATACACAGAGGACTCAAAAGTTATTTCATCTCCGAAGCACTTAGAGACTCAAACATAGCATAATGCTTCTGTTAGTAATGACTAAGTCCTGAGAGAATTTGAACTGCACAGACATCACAGGCGCGCACTGAAAGAGCATAGGGTTACAAGCGGGAAACGCATTAGTTTAAATTAATGCCAAGATTAAACCAAAATTGTAGCGAAAGTGCCCTGGTAAAAAAAAAAAAAAAAAAAAAAAAAAAGTTTCTTTAAAATAACTCCCATTTACATTGTCGTTTGTTAGGAAATTTTGAAATTTTGCTTCTGATGTTTTCTTTTTTCTCTTACATTCACAACTTGCGATCAGACTAGATTTAATCTATCTCATCGCGGTCGTTTAAATCTCATTCTTGCCACAGTGTCTCAGTCAAATGATTTTCAATTATAATATACATAAATGCAAATTTATGTCAAAGTTCGTGCATTTAATGTATCCTGATCTTGTGTGAACATATCCCCAAGTACTGCTTATAAAACTGGGGGAGATATATTTCTAAACTCCACAGACTGACCTTGTTTGACCTCTGTTTCAGGGATTTCTGATTTTGGCAAATCTTTCCTCACACAGGGTGTGTGTCGCTCGAGTGCTGTCCTGTGCGTAGTGGATCTCTATGGCATACTCGTCATTTACGTCTCTGCCCTGTTTGTGAAGGTATTTTCTGCTCATCTATTTCGCCACAGAAACTTTCATCATTCGTCTAATCGTAGTAATCCTCTCGGCCGCATCGCTGATGAACAGCCTCCCTCACTACCGCACCCTCTGTAGAACGAGTTACTCACGAAGCCATAATGAGGTCCTCCCAGACGGGGTTAGTAATAACCATCGATTTCAGCAGCATTTTGCTGCTGTCGGTGACGAATGAGCCGGTGTTTTAGGACCGTGGTCAAATTTTGAGGCAGGTGGCTCATCCGTCCTCCTGTCTCTCTCGAGCCGGGGACTTAACAGTTTGATGGACAGATGACTAAGCATATGGTTTTGTTTAGACTGGCATAATTATTTGATCCCTGTTTGTTTTTATACCCTCTACAGTACTAATTAGGGAGGGAACATGTTCCTATGGTTCGTGGGATGACCCCTTGGCATTGCATTAAAGTTTACGGAGTCTTGCGAGAGTTTCAGCGATCCACCTAAGTTTATAATATTCCCGCGGTATTTATGTATACATATATTTCGTGAAGCTTCGGATGAAGCACCTGTTTAGATTGTAATCTGTTCTTCGTCAATCAATTTAGAATTGGCCCTCCACCTAGTTCCCGACTTAGAATTATCTGCCATGTTTATTGGTGCTAAAGTCATGTATATCTGAGGATGCCTTAAAAAGTACTTAGAGGTTACCATCTGATGGTTAAGGGGTAATAGCCCTGAACTTTGTTATGATCCCAAAAGTGGAAAAAAAAAACGGAAGAATTATTTTCTTCTTAAAATGTTCCTCCTAACAATACCTCAGCGGGACTCCTTTCCAAGAGATACCAGCGGCAAAAACTTGACTGATGATCAGCCTCGGTTGCAAGGAACGCAATGGCTCATCAGCGGTAATTATCCTGTGCACAAGAATTTTATTGATTGCGTCCAAATTAACAAGATAATTGCGAAGACCAATCCAGCTCTCCCACCCACTACCCGACTTCCCAAAACCACCCCCCTACCCTACATAACTATTGATGAGTCTCGTTGTAGCATTTTAGTATAACTCAAATATTTGAGTTGTGTGTTGTGTCCTCGCTTGAATGAAGTGCAGGCGCTGAGTTTAATAAGGATACTTGCGTTAGCTATTACCCGTTAGGCAAGAAAGGCTTTTTTCCCCAATTGAAGACCTATCTCGGATCTCCTGATCAAAGGTATACCAGTGATGTGTTTGTGGATGTTCAGACATTTTTGTTCTCTGCTGAATTTGTTCACTGACGTGGACTAATTAGATCTAAAGGTCACATTCAAGATGCTGTCCTTGAGGATAATACTCGGTGCACTATTATTGCCTCTATCATCTCACTAAAATATTGGCCCTCCTGGAGACAGTAACATAACCCAGATGCACTACACCGGAGCCATATTCCTGGGACTTTTCCTCAAAATAATGGAGGGAACTGTAATGACCACGAAGGGAGGTGTGGCATATTTGGTGTTGATAGCTGTTTAAGGAAAGAAGGAAAACTTTTAGAACATTATGCGGTATATAAAAATGGAAACTGGAGGAGGTGGAAAAACCACGTAAATGACAGTTTTCTTACAACAATGTTTCTTGTCTCTGTGGCTAAGAACCAATTGGTTACCTAGCGACGAGACCTACAGCTTATTGTGGAATCCGAACCACATTATAGCGAGAAATTAATTTCTGTCACCAGACATAGATTCCTCCAGTTCTCCATTGGCCGGCCGGAGACTCGAAATCCTTCCAAGGATGGCTGAGAAAGTAGTCCCTGGAAACTATTTTCAGATGGAATTCGTCATTCTTGGGCTGGAGAAGCCTACCTTTATTTACTGCTGCTGCATAGCATATGCTCATGGCATATCACTTTACTGTAGAGCTAGGCTTCCAACAATCTGCCACCAGAGGAATTATGAAAGTGGCTTTCATTTCAAGACGATGCGATGGAATTTTTGGCAAATACATAAATACGGTATATATATATATATATATATATATATATATATATATATATATATATATATATATATATATATGTTAGAATCTATAGCAAAGCCCCAGCCGTGATGCCCATGCAAAGCTGTTTGCTAGAAAAAGAAGCATTTTAGCAAAGTGCTGTAAGACCACAAGGCAGCTGTGCTGGCCTCAATGGTGTGCTAGACTAGACGGAACTTGATCAAGTGGTACTTATCAGCACGGACGCGCTGCTTACAAACTCCTTCAGTTGTCAAACCGTCTCCAACTGAATGATGGATCTTATGCATATTTCCGATGAACAGACAGTGTATTCTTATCACCAAAGTTTTAAATAATCAAACTAAAACAAAACACAAACTTGTACTGAAGCACCTAGCCCTCGCTCTTAATAATTATATCCTAGACGCTGTTAGCAGCAGATATCATGATCAGTTTTTTTATGAGCTGACGGTAAAAGTCGCTAATCGATATCATTGAGACTAATTATGATTGTTAGAATGGATACTCTGCAAGTTTTGATTCTTTTCCCTCGTTAGTTAGCAAAATTAAATAAGAAAGTGATGCTGAGATGACAGATTGATATAGGCTATTAATATTTACTTTCACTTAAAATATTATATATATATATATATATATATAT
>NC_089751.1:51575616-51690616 GCF_040412425.1 Macrobrachium rosenbergii | reverse complement strand
TTTCATTTATATATAATACACTAGAAAGCCCTCTGCACTAAAATCATCGCCTCTCCTAAAATTTCATGTACATCATAAATCGATGCCGAGATCTCGAGTGGATTTGATAACCTACTGGCCAAGGTTTGATCGCAAACATGCCCTTTATCTACCCATCATCTCCTTCCACAATTGTACCTGCTGTATATGGACGCTACTCAGAATTAGGGGTGAAATTAGAGAAAATCTTGCGGGATATATTGGGAGGTGCGCCTGTGTGTGTGTGACGCAGAGGCGTTCGTTCCATACACAGGAGGTCAAAAGCTGTACTTGCGAGATGCCTGGTTTGCCGAGTAATCAATCTATTATTATTATTATTATTATTATTATTATTATTATTATTATTATTATTATTATTATTATTCAAGAGATGAACCCTATTCCAAAGAAAATGGTGTTCATTAGAAGGAAGTAACAGAGGGTCATGAGAAGTACAGAAAAAAGAGATCACTTGTTGAAAACGAAAAAAATAACACATTAATAAAAGAACAGATAAAAATGTAAGTAAATTATTACAAGGAGAATTGTATTGGGGTAGTAATGCACTGCGTCTTCGCTTGAACTTTTGAGGTTCCAATTGCACGACGTCCTCAGGGAAACTGTTCCACGATCATGAGGTACTCATCACTGCGATGCCTCCAGAAACACGTCGTGTTTTCGCACCTCTCTGCCCAGGTGAGCATGTGCGGTACATGTATTAGAACAAGATGTAGAGTCTAGACCTTGTATTAGATTGATTATGAACAGAAAAAAGCTAGATGAATTTTCATGAAGGAGGTAGCCTACCTGAGAGCCACCCCAGGATGAATACCATTAAGATTTGGGTTAAGTCTCTTTATTCTCTGTGAAAACCATGGCTTCTCGAGGGGCAAGATCACGTGGCCTATTTCGTCATTCAACGGGCAAAATTCGAACCTTTATTTTGTATGGGTTCGTCATCTTTGACAGTTGTAGGATTCATCTACATATACGTGTTCATGCATCCCAGCCAGCTTACTGCTTGCTTGCCCTCGAGTGTTTTAATTGCGTGCTCTCTCTCTCTCCTCTCTCTCTCTCTCTCTCTCTCTCTCTCTCTCTAGACTCAGTTTCTACCTGTAAAAAAGGCTCAAGTAATAGAAAAAAAAATAGGATCCCATGAATTTTGCTCTTAAAACGGGCGCCAAGAAATTCGTCGGCAGCCGAAGTTTTTTTCCTCTCTTTGTATATTCGTCTTAGACCGAGTTTTTAGACAAGTCCTTTTGAAACTCGCCTGTTTTAAAAACAAACACACGGCTCGCAGCTCCAAGGCCGCTTTTGCCTTTCTGGTTCGAGGAGTAAAACATTAGGGATCAGAAATTCGACATGAATGGCGTTTAGTGTTAATCAGGGGTGGACGCTACAACAGCCTCGGTCAAGATAAACACGGACAAAAAATGCGAGTCTCGACTGTTCAATCATTCTCTCTCTCTCTCTCTCTCTCTCTCTCTCTCTCTCTCTCTCTCTCCATTACCTCGTAATTTTCTTTCGTTTTGCGTCTTCCTGCTCGTATTTGATACAGGAAGTTCCAAAAGAAAACGAGAAATGTGACGATTCAAGTATACGTCGCAACCTCCGGACCTCAAATAAGATCGCCACCTTTCGTGACGAACGCGATTGGAATGCTAAGGAGCAGCAGGTAAAAAGTCAGGTGGCCATCGAGTACCGAAGGTTGTGGAAGGGACCAGGGGATCTGACGTCGGTTTGCCCCCCGCCCCCTTGGGTGGAATGGGGCCCTGATGAATTTCTTTCTATTCTATTGCAAAGGGCACTTTTTTTTTTAACCCACTGCAGCTTCCTTTCCCGTACCAATCTCCCTGGTGCGTAGAAGTAGGCCTATAAATTTTTATTCTTTTTATAATATTTTCCTATCTTATTCCAGTTGGGGATACTTCGTGCATTATACAGTAGACACCCCTTTCCATTTTTTAAATAGGCTATGAAATTTAACATTCTTTTTATAATATTTTCGTACTTTATTCAGTTTCGGATACATCGTGCATTATGGACAACCCTCTCCATTTTTCTAAACTTTCCTGTTGTTGTGTTTTCTTTGTTTCTTTATTATTATTTTTATTATTAATTTTTTTTTTTTTGTCTTTTCACACACGGGATACTCACGCCACTTGCTAATTATATGAGTCATGGCTCAGCGAAGATCTTATGGGCATCTATGGCGATGATAAGCCTACAGCACATTCGGTCAGACTTGTTCAGACAGCAGCCGACGAGACCCGCCTGTCCCTAACGAATACGTCTGGTTGGCACAGCAAAAAATAATGCAGAAGAAGAAGAAGGAGAAGACGAAGAAGAAGAAGAGGAAGAAGAAGGGAGAAGGAAGGAGGAAGAAGCAGAAGAAGAAGAAGGAGGAGGAAGAAGCAGAAGGAGAAGAAGAAGAAGGAAGGAAGAAAGAAGAAGGAGGATGAGGAAGAAGAAGAAGAAGAAGAAGAAGAAGAAGAAGAAGAAGAAGAAGAAGAAGAAGAAGGAGGAGGAGGAGGAGAATGAGGCAGAAGAAGAAGAAAGAAGAAGAAGAAGAAGAAGGAGGAGGATGAGACAGAAGAAGAAGAAGAAGAAGAAGAAGAAGAAGAAGAAGAAGAAGAAGAAGAAGAAGAAGAAGAAGGAAGAGGAGGAGGAAGCAAGAAGAAGAAGAAGAAGAAAAAGAAGAAAATGAGGGATTGATAACATTAACCCAAAGCACAACCGGTTCAGGGAGCGACGCAAGAGACAAGTTTTTTGTCGGAGGAAACTTAGAAGGAAAAACATTTTTTTTTATTTCCTTTAATCGTGGATCCTCTCTTTCCTTTGCAGACGCTTCGCGGAGGTATGTCGTAAAGGAATACTGATAACAGTCATAGGCGGATTTGGCTCATTCTTATCTTTGAAAGTCGTGAGAGAAATGTCGGAGCATTTTGAGACTTAGTGTAGAGGTGTTCGTGGTATCTCTTAATGTGCGTGTGTGCAACAGTAAAACTGCAACGCAGAGCATGCGCTTTCAAAATCTCTCTCTCTCTCTCTCTCTCTCTCTCTCTCTCTCTCTCTCTCTCTCTCTCTCTCTCTCTCTCTATATATATATATATATATATATATATATATATATATATATATATATATATATATAATATATATATATATATATATATATATATATATATATATATATACACACATATATATTTATATTTACATATTTACATACATAAATATTAAAAATATATATGTACATAAATACGAATATAAAGAAGAAGCAGACAATCCCAAAACGCAAAAAGTAAGATAACTCGCTTTAACAAAGCCGATCAAGAACATAACGAAATGTAACGAGCCTACAAAAACTCCGAAACCTTTAACCTTTGAGCAAAAGCTGTCCAGCAGTTTGAGAGTCATTGCATAACTTTTCGCCGTGTTACACGACCGTCACAAATACATCCTTCGTAGGACACTGTGGTCAACAAGCGCTGTATGACTGTTCTTGCTAAGGAGTGTGAATGAGTGCATGACCCCTCCTTAATTCAAAGACGGCAATGACTAAACGCGTCAGTGGAGGACGATAAGCTGAAGAATACTGACGATGTAATCACCCAGATTCGACAGAACGATAAAAATGTTTAACGGAGAATCGGAGCTAACATAGAGAGAGAGAGAGAGAGAGAGAGAGAGAGAGAGAGAGAGAGAGAGAGCAAAGTTATGTCCAGAATATTATAAGAGAGAGAGACAGAGAGAGAGAGCGCGACAGAGAGAGGGAGCGAAGTTATGTCCAGAATATTATAGGAGAGAGAGAGAGAGAGAGTGAAGTTATGTCCAGAATATTATAATAGATATAATTCTCACAAATGAACGTTATGTAGGCCCCAAACTATGGAGAGAGAGAGAGAGAGAGAGAGAGAGAGAGAGAGAGAGAGAGAGAGAGAGCGAAGTTATGTCCAGAATATTATAACAGTATAGTTCTCACAAATGAACATGTCATGTAGCCCCCAAACTATGGAGAGAGAGAGAGAGAGAGAGAGAGAGAGAGAGAGAGAGAGAGAGAGAGAGAGAGAGAGCAATCCCGGAATGAGAGAATGAATTAGGCTTTTGTTTCGACAAAGAGGGAATGGCTACTGCGTTGACGCCTAGGGAACCTGGAATTTTTATTTCTCTCTCTCTCTCTCTCTTCTTAGTTAGAGAGAGCGCTAATTCTTATTTAATCTTCAAGTCGTAACTCCGTTCTCTCTCTCTCTCTCTCTCTCTCTCTCTCTCTCTCTCTCTCTCTCTCTCTTCCACATTTATTTAAGTGCCCCAGCATCTGTGCGAAAAGTGAGAGATATGACCCAGCTCTTGTTCCCGGATCCTTTCACTTTGTAAACTTTCTCTGTCTGATCTCTTTGACCGTAGGCCGCTTGACAGTCAAGTGTTTCAACCTCTGGGACTTGAGAAGCCACTGACTCTTTGGGGGCAGAGATGCGGAAGGTAACTAACGTCTTTCCACGGTTCTCCAAGAGTATGCCATATCTAGATCAACTGACATATTATTCAAGTTCCTTCGTAAGATTAACTTTCTCGCTATTTTGATAACTCCTTATAACAGATTTCGAGAAGGGCACGAAGGCATTTATCAAGTTTGCGCTGACTGAGTGTCTCCCTAAAATGTTAAATGTTTCTCTTCTCTTATTTCAAATTATTCACAAATATAAAAATGTCATTTCTTCTAATACAATCATGTGTCAGAGGAAATGAATTCCAAATCAGGCTAACATCTAAATCTTTAAAAGGATAAATGCAAAAGTTATCTAATTCTTAGGCCAGTAATTTTCATAATTTCATTTTATTTACTAAAAAAAATTAATTTGCGCTGCATTCTTAGGCCAGTAATTTTCATAATTTCATTTTATTTACAAAAAAAGTAATTTGCGCTGCATTTTTATTATAGAAGACTGTGAAAGGTTCTTGTTGTTAAAATTGGGTGTTTTAGACGCTTTTGAACTTTATTTTTAAATTCATTAGATTTCAGAAAACAAGAATAGGATTTTATCAATATCAATCTGACTGATGATGATTTTACTTTGCGCGTAAATATTTATCATTTATTTTCCTCTATATCTCTGAATTCTTGCATTATTTTTTCTTAAATCATCTTGTTATAAAGACGTCTAAAAATCATAAAATTTTCTTTTAGGTTTCAGAGAGTAGTCGCCCAGATTTCCCTGCAATAGCCTATAACGTTCCCACCTTTTCAACCTTAGGGTGGCCTTTGACTATCTTTTGCAACTGCACTTCAGACATTCCCTAGAGCACCTTCATCCAAATATGACTTCCCGCTCAGCAACTGCACCTTTAAAATTTGTATGCCCCTCATCACTTCTTCCTCTTCAGTATTCTTAACTCGGTGTGCTTAACCCTAGCCCATTTTTCATCCTTCATTTCCTTACACTAATGCTATTTCTGATATCTTTTCCATCATCATTGATTGCCTTCATTACATTTAAACCATATTTTTTACTCTTATCTCATTCAGATTACCAGCTATTACTCCCTTTTGGCCCTGTCAGATAATGACCAGCTGTACCTCCAGCTTCCATGAACTGGATAGGCCATTTACTCTATACCTATGCCTGAAAAAACAGTCGTCCTTCCATAAACGTTTTCCCTTTCGAAAAATACCTAGGAATGTTCTTTTAATAGTCATGCGTTCTCATCAAAGTTCTCCAGGAGAAGCCTCTCTCCCTTCTGTTCGCCTGCTTTTCATTTGAATCTGTCATTAACTCATTCAGTTGCAATATAAAGTGGAATGCCAATGCATTAGCCAGTCATTTCATTTAAATGACCTGCCACGCCCACTTTTACCCATCTAACGCTAGGACTAACACATACGCTGTCTCACCTGTCGCCGCGGCCCTCCTGACAAGGAGCAGGTGGAGGGAGTTCTACCTGCTCCTTGTATCTGTCAGCCGCCCTAAACATCACACCTGTTTGCCCTTACCTGTCCTGAATGGATCACCCTTTTAATTTGATCTCACTAGTCACCGCAACATCAGGCTTCCTCTCCTTCAACAAATCAAATGTCGTACAAGTTTCCTCTCATCTGTCCCTTCCAGAATACTGGCGGTTGTTGCGTCCTTGAATTTATACGAACGAGGGACAAAACCTCTGGATGGTCGTTGCCCTCAACTGAAGAGGCTGGTCTGAAATTCGGGGGCTATTTCCTCTTGCCAGTGTGGCCACTTTTCCCAATAGAGCCTATGTACGTTGATACGTAAACACATAGATATTGACTGTAGATGTGCAGTAGAAGTCCGTCCGTGTGTGTACACACATACAGTCGAGCAACTCGCCCTCGTACGTACATTAGCACCCACGACAAGCACGCATATGAAATCTGTATATATCTGTCAGTTTTCCTGCATGTCACTGACCGGTTCTGATTTGCATAATATTCGGGCTAGGACGGAGCCTGCGCATTGTAAACAGTAATAAGGAAGCGGCGATTTTTGTAAATAGAAGCTGGTTTTTCCTTCAGGTGAGTCAGCAGACTTCGAGGAGTCAGCAGCACTCACAGCCCTCGAGGAGAACCGGATATGGTACTAACACAGCCAGGGTGGAAGGAGCCACCTCCTGACACTCGCTGGCGTCCCGTAGGAACTTCACCTACCCCCGTCTCTAATACCTCTTGGGGTACTATTAGCAAGAAAATCCTCGAAACGTATCATATATCATCAGTCATTATAATTCGTTTGCAGTGTATACGTTGCGAGGTAAGTTCTTGGGGGGGAAAAATCGTGTACCTTGTCAACGTGGAAGGATATGGCTCCCATTTGCATTACGAAATGGCTCGGATGCCATGACAGGCATCGTCGTGTCTCGATCATATGCAGCTCACTAGCGATGCAGCGACGATAGCACATGACTACCACAAGAGATAGCATTGATAACTGCACCCCTCTTTTCCTATTTTTGGATGGCTTTTGGAAGAAACATTTCAGATCGATCTTGGCTACGGATCCCTGCTTATGGCAGAGGCAAACTCAGGGGACATGAGAGATTGACGTTATGTTTATGACAATTCTTGCTTAATTTTCCGAAAGGATCTTTCTCCTGGGAGAAGGGATGACCAGTAGAAAATAATGAGGCAGGAATTAGCTACTTCATGCACTGTGTAGTTTCTCAACCCATGATAAATACAAAACGTGATGTCACTCCAGTGCACTCATAATCTGACGACGCCCGACAAAGATACTTTCTTCGTGGTGAGGTGGATTAGCGCGAGTCTGTCCAGCACATAGAATTCCGGTCAGACGGAACAACAGAAGTTTTTCGAGAGTATTTTTGAAGACTGTGGCGCATGCGTGGATTGGGGAGGGTATGCTAACGATTACAGTAGGTCCCCTGAGTCAACTTTATGAAGTGGTAGCACGGGTGGGAAGTTTCGGCTATTTCACAAGCAACCAGGCCTTCATTTGCATATGCTTATGGAAACTCAAAGCCCTGTTTGTCCATATTTAACTGCATCACTGCATGAAAGAGGAGACAGGAGATAGTTGAAGAATGTTTCCTTCATCACACAAATCACGTAAATAGACTGTCGATCAACCCAAGGCTTTTAGTTTATGCCATTTCTGTCACTTCGTAAGAATAAGTATTTAAAAAAAAAATATCGGGAGCCTTGAAATTCCTCTGACACACAAACAAACAAAGGACGGCATTGTTAGAGTGCCTTCCCCCTTACTTGCTTTAGACTCGTCAAAGGAACTCCGTTTGCGGGAATGGTAATCCCCGAAGTAAACTGAGACGTGCTTTTTTCATTTTCATTTTTATCTTTTTATTTTCATTTTTTTTTTAAGAAGGCTACTGAAAGACCTGTCTTTCTGTCATGGTCTGCGGAGGGCCTTTAATATTTTTGGTTGACTGTTCCGAGACCAAACAAAATCTCTTGCGGGTCCAAGAAGGGTTTTCAGCTGAAGATTTAAAGAAAGAAAGACCGAAAGGAAGGAAGGAAGGAAAGAAGAAAGGAAGAAAATGAATAAAGAAAGAAAGAAAAAAAGAAAGAAAGGAATAACGAAAGAAAGAAAAAGAAAGGAAGGAGGAAAGGAAGAAAAGGAATAAAGAAAAAGAAAGAAAGAAAGAAAGAAAGGAAGGAAGAAAAGGAGTAAAGAAAAAAAGGAAGAAAAGGAGTAAAGAAAGAAAGGAAGGAAGACAAAAGAAAGTAAGAAAGAAAGAAAGTAAGGAATAACGAAAGAAAGAAAGACAGAAAGAAATGAAGGAGGGAAGGAAGGAAGGGAGAAAGAAAAGAAGAAAAGGAATAAAGAAAGAAAGGAAAAAGAAAGAAAGAAAGAAAGAAAGAGTGAAAGAAAGAAAGAAAAATAAATAACGAAAGAAAAAAGAAATCCACGTTGATAAATTACGCACCACCGCCGTAATAAATTGAAGCCCTTTGCATAATTCAAGGGATGAAGATTTGCAATATCACCCTAAATCAGCCGAGCGTGAAGCGCATATTGCAAAGCGCCTGAATCTATTCGAAGACGTGTCCAGAACTGGATTAAAAAAAAAAAGTCAGAAAAAAATTACATTGACTGATGAAAGAATTACTTGAACAAATGCAACTTTTTTCTCCTTGCTTAACTGTTTACTTCGATCGGGTTTTTTTTGTGGGGGAGGGTGTTATAAATACGCCTGATCATTTTTCTACTGGGTAATCTACTTGTCGATTTAATAGAGATAATAAATTTGCCCTTTCGAGGTCTGCAAACTGGGAAAAAAAGAGAAAAACCTTTCATAATTTTTGTGTTGATATATACGCTTCATCATTTTTGTACTCGACAATCTACTTGTTCATTTATTGAGATTATAGATAATATATTTCCCCCCCTTCGAGCTGTGAAAGCTGGAAAAAAAAAATAAAACATTTGACATTTTTCTAGTACATAATCTATCTTGTTGCTTTTATGGAGATAACACTTGTTGATTTTATAGAGATAATTTATTTCCCCTTCGAGTTCTGAAAACTAGAAAAAAAGAATACAACATCTGATATTTTTCCTACTAGATAATCTACTTGTTGCTTTTATAGAGAGATAATGTATGCCCCCCATCGAATTCTGAAAAATGGAACAAAAAGAAAAAAATATTTGATATTTTTTCAACTAGATAATCTACTTCTTGATTAAAAAAAAATAATAATACATTTCCCTCCCGAGTTCTAAAAACTTGAAAAAAAGAGGAAGAAAAACATTTCAGCAAGAATGCCTTCACCTCTCCTCGCTCTTTGAGGAAAGCGGAAGTCCTTTTTCTTCAGTCTTCATGATTTGCAAAAACATATGAAAGAAAAATACCTTGTAGGATATTTTTTCGCCACTTGCATCAGTATCCTTTCAGCTGTCAGATTAAACGTCTTCTTCAAAGGGAGCTAATGTTAAACTAAAATATGAGAAGCCTATATTTTTGCTGTATGAAGTTGACACGCTCCGATTATAACTGAAAAGTCGAGACGCTCATGAGGTGATGTTTTGGAGTTTTGTGATGTTGCGGAGTATACGATTATCTGAATTTTTGGCAAGAGGACCCATCTGCCGCTATGAGATAGTGACAAAGCATTCATAGGCGGAATCCTTTTAGACAAATAATCTTTTCATTATACCCTACGCAGTAACGGGAAAAATATACATATATTTATACATGTTATAAAGATGTACATATTTATTTATAATATATACATATATCGCCCTAGCCTGTCACTCGGGAGACCGGGGCTCGTTCCCAAAGTGAGTCAGATGAAATTTAGGTCTGTGATACACTTGCTCATATGTTCAGAATTTATATATATATAAATATATATATATATATATATATATATATATATATATATATATATATATATATATATATGCATATATACATATATATATATATATATATATATATATATATATATAGAGAGAGAGAGAGAGAGAGAGAGAGAGAGAGAGCAACACCGTTTCCTCACGCAGACTTCCAAAAATATGTTTGAATTTGCAATATGTTCATTTGCACATTCTCTCTCTCTCTCTCTCTCTCTCTCTCTCTCTCTCTCTCTCTCTCTCTCTCTCTCTCTCTCTCAGCTAAAACCCACACCCTCAAGAGTCATCTAACTACAAGGTACATAATCCCATGCTCAGGTCAAAAAAGTTCATTTATCAGATTTTTCAGGAAGCACTCCCATACCTTTGCGCCCTTTCTCCGGTTCCGGGATCGAACTAGGGCTTGAAACACCTGCCCCACGAGAGAGAGAGAGAGAGAGAGAGAGAGAGAGAGAGAGACAGAGCCTTACAGAGCTGTACAATCGTCTTATATGTGTTAACTTCGACATTAAAGTCAACGTCAGTTGATGATTACTGAACCCCATACAATATTCCTTTGTGAAAGGATTATCATAAAAAGGAATTCATCCTCTGCTCCACAGCAAGTGGCCATTTGCACGTATACATTACGCAAGCGCATATGCGCGCACACACACACATATATGTGTATGTGTGTGTGTATAACTGAATCACAAAAATATGGAACGTGATGAATATATATAAATAAAGACAAGATCCACGAAGGAAAGGGAAACAGTGGAGTGCTGCAAGGCCTTTCGACTTCTTGTCCTTTACTTAGCAGCAAAGGAAAAGAAGTCGAAAGGCCTTAGGGTACGCCATTGTTTCCCTTCCCTTCGTGGATTTTGTCTTTTTATATTTATATATATATATATATATATATATATATATATATATATATATATATATATATATAGATGAGGGGAATAGGGATACTAATTTATATATATTTGAAAAAACCTTCCATATATATATATATATATAGAAAGTTAGCAGCGAAAAAAGGATACTAATTTAGTTAAATTAGTTTGAAAAAACCTTACAGGAATTTGCATCTGAGCAGCTCTCGACCAAAGAAAGTTAGCAGCGTAAAAGTGATTGTTTTTCCAAGTTTTGAAGGTTAAAGACAGTCTAAAAACACTGCCCCTTCAGGTGTTTGCTGCATCTGTAGCTGCTGTTATAATCCAACGCTGTCTTCCATTCCCATTATCAAAGTCGATTTAACCTCATCTTGGAATTGTTTTTCTTCCAGGCCATTGTTTATCAATTAAACATTTAGTTGTTCTTTCTTCAAACATTGTTTAGCAATTATTTAGTCATTTTCTCAAAGTTGTTCTTTCTTCCAAGTTTATTAATTGGTCCTCTAGTCGACCACTTTGTTTATCAATTAAACTAAATACAGTTACGACAGTGTTCCATTCCCTCATTGTTTGTTAATTATTTAGTCATTTTTTCTCATCTTGTTTATCAATTAAGGTTGTTCTTTCTTCCATTCCCTCGTTGTTTATCAAATATTCAGAAGTTGTTCTTTCTTCCATCTTGTTTATCAGTTGTTCTTTCTTCCATTCTTCCATTCCCTCATTGTTTTATCAATTGTTTAGTTATTTTCTCCTCTTGAAGTTGTTCTTTCTTCCATTCCCTCATTGTTTATCAATTATTCAGTTATTTTCTCATCTTGAAGTTGTTCTTTCTTCCATTCCCTCATTGTTTATCAAATATTCAGTTATTTTCTCATCTTGAAGTTGTTCTTTCTTCCATTCTTGAAGTTGTTCTTTCTCATTGTTTATCAATTATTTAGTCATTTTCTCATCTTGAAGTTGTTCTTTCTTCCATTCCCTCATTGTTTATCAATTATTTAGTCATTTTCTCATCTTGAAGTTGTTCTTTCTTCCATTCCCTCACTGTTTATCAATTATTCAGTTATTTTCTCATCTTGAAGTTGTTCTTTCTTCCATTCCCTCATTGTTTATCAATTATTTAGTCATTTTCTCATCTTGAAGTTGTTCTTTCTTCCATTCCCTCATTGTTTATCAATTATTCAGTTATTTTCTCATCTTGAAGTTGTTCTTTCTTCCATTCCCTCATTGTTTATCAATTATTCAGTTATTTTCTCATCTTGAAGTTGTTCTTTCTTCCATTCCCTCACTGTTTATCAATTGTTTAGTTATTTTCTCCTCTTGAAGTTGTTCTTTCTTCCATTCCCTCACTGTTTATCAATTATTTGGTTATTTTCTTACCTTGAAGTCGTCCTTTCTTCCATTCCCTCATGAGTAAAACCATTCATTTTTCTCTTTCTTCTGTGACGCATTGCTCGCAAAAGAAAGTGAGAAGTGGGATTTAAGTCAGTTCCTCTTACTAGGGCACTGGAGGCGTTTCTTCACTTTATTTTTGTTTTGACACGAGCTGGAATGGTCGAGAAGCAAGCGATCTTGAAATCGCTGGCAGTGGTCCAAATTTCGCGGCATTCAGAGCTGAACGAGCCGCCGCTGTCTAATTTACCCTTTTCCTCACTTTGCAATTATTCGTTTTTGTCCTCAGCATGAACTACAGCCGTACCCTACCTTCCTTCTGCACAAGGATGCGAGATAAGTGCTGACGCAAATTTTAATGCTCGTTCTCTCTAAACGAACAGAAGTCTTTTGGAATTTCCGTCATCTCGGCAAGAAGGAGAAGAGAAGGTGTGTGCATTACGTCTAAGGAGGTAAAGTTTCAAGTGGGTGCTTTGAATGTTTTTAGTTTTCTGTAAAAGAAAACTATTGTGCCGGCTTTGTCTGTCCGTCCGCACTTTATTCTGCCCGCACTTTTTCTATCCGCCATCAGATCTTAAAAACCACTGAGGCTAGAGGGCTGCAAATTGGTAAGTTGATCATCCACCCTCCAATCATCAAACACACCAAATTGCAGCCCTCTAGCCTCAGTAGTTTTCATTTTATTTAAGGTCAAAGTTAGCTATAATCGTGCATCTGGCAACGATATAGGAAAGGCCACCACCGGGCCGTGGTTACAATTTCATGGGCCGCGGCTCATACAGCATTATACCAAGAACACCGAAAGATAGATCTATTTTCGATGACCTTGATTATACGCTGTAGCGGATGTACAAAAAAACTCGATTGCGCTGAACAAACTTCGGAGAATATTTTTTCTTGTTTCTTTTTTTACTCTCTTCATCAAACTATTGTCTATGACCCTATGTTAGACAATCCGGCTCATGTTAAAAGCTTTATTCGTGAACTAATCGTTCCCTTAGGTATGCAGCCTCATGAGCCGTGGCCTACTATTTAACCAGCTAATGCAAACACTTCGTGGAATCATTATTACTGGATCACGCCCACGGCCATTCAGTAACTGAAACAAGAGTCGAGGCGACTTCTTCTTCCCATCAGCGATGAGAAACCAGATCTTCTTCTGTTAAGCGGATGTATTACTCGTGCCTCGGAGAAACTGGATTTGGTACGGCTACCTAATCCGATTGCAAAAATGAAATTGGAAATGTCAGAGAGATACTCAGTTGTTGATAACGGTCATATTCTTTGGAAGCTTCAATTTCAAGTCAGTGGCCCCTGTGGGCTTGCTCCATATGAATAAGGTTCATCTTCTGAATAATAATAATATAATAATAACAGTATGACTCCGCGAGGATGAGAAGCATATCATTTGCTGATATCGGAGGGGCTGGATATGTATATCACCCAAGAACAGGGGTGGGGCGCCAAGTAAAGAGATACAGCTCTCCTATTTTTTTTTTTTTTTCTGGAAAAGAAAACTACTGAGATGGCTTTGTCTGTCCGTCCTCAGGTCCTAAAAACTGCTGAGCCTAGAGGGCTGCAAATTGGAACGTTGATCATCCACCCTCCGATCATCAAACATACCAAATTGCAGCCCTCTAGCTTCAGTAGTTTTGATTTCATTAAAAGTTTTTAAAGTTAGCCATGATCATGCGTCTGGCAACGCTATAGGACATGCCACCACCGGGCCGTGGCTGAAATTTTCAGGGGTCGCGACTCATACAGCATTATACGCTCTACAGAAAACTTGTTTTTGTTTGTTACTGATGACGTCATTCACCGAAGAAAGTAATCCGGATAATATCACCATTCCCTTTAGTTTCGAGTGACTGATAAGTGTTCTTAAATCTACTTCAGTAACTCAAGTCATGATTGTTACTGTGACTTTAGTCTTTAGAGAAAAATCCAAATGCTTACTTGAGATAGCTGAAAACTGAGATATAAAGCTGGCATTGAATGAAATAACCAGAAATGTCCATCGAGGGAAAATTACAACCCGCCTAAAGGGGAAAAAGATAACTGGAAATTTTTCCCAAAAGTTTACATTGCGAAAAAATAAAGTTTGAAAAAGGCGGTTATTAAATCCGAGATATTCAGTAAAATTCAAGAAATTTCACGAAGACGGGATGACAACAGTCTTAAAAAAAAAAAAAAAAAAAATGAACACCAAATATTGATGTTTCTTTTTACCCAAAGTTTAGACGATGAAAACCTCTTAGAAAAAACTATATAAGTTACAGCGATAGGAAAAGAAACGCCTCAAAATTTAACAAGCCCTGGAAAAGAGGAAATATTGCAGTGAAAGGTTTGCCACCTGAAAAACAACTTTATATTCAATTCAATTCGGTCAATAACTTTAAAGACGAAGACATCTTTGAATTGCAAAGTCATTTTGAAACGGTAAGTTTCTTGTAAGTTATTCTTCCAAGAAGAAGAAGAAGAAGAAGAAGAAGAAGAAGAAGAAGAAGAAGAAGAAGAAGAAGAAGAAGAAGAAGTAAACATTACCCATTCAACCGTTCAGTCTCCCTTTTGCAAAGCATTTCCTAAATCGCCGACCAACAAGATAACGATGGAGCTGCGACAAGACTGTCTCTGTGTAACGTAGCGAAGACTGACATTGGATTCCAGGTACAAAAATGAACATCGAAACCTGTCGGAGGATCGAAGGTCTAACCTGAGGCTTCTGGGAAGAAGAAGAAAAAAAAGACAGATACTAGTGTAAGAGAGGTGGCCGTGGGAGCAGGATGCTTGCAAACAGATGACGCTGGTGGATTAACACATGGCTCTTGGTGCCTTCCACGATAACACGATAACATTAACAGGTGCGTCCAAGCCTATCATTTGGTCTGATTGACAGGTATTCAAATGCTTCTCTGTGCACGGAAACGTACACGGGTCTAATTACGTTCAACGCTCGTACACACATGTACGAACAATCCTCGAGCATGCCCACTCGCCAAAGCAGGGTAGCGCCGTCAGTGCACCTCACGTGATGCACTGTGGGCACTGCTGGGGGGCGTTCGCTGCACCCACTTTTTAACCTTTTACTATACCTCCGTTCCGCTTTCTGTCTTCAGTTTTGCTGTCCAACCTGTCTAATATTTACTTCTTAGTGCAACCGTGGGGTCTTCTAGTTCCTCCTTTTGATACTTGTACATCATCTTGAAGTTTCAATTCAAGAAATGCACCGGATGCACCTTCACAGAGTGAAATGTTTATACATAATAATAATAATAATAATAATAATAATAATAATAATAATAATAATAATAATAATAATGAAACACTATCAATACTTTAGTAAAGCATTCAGGTCCCCATCTCGTAGCCATGAGAAAAAGCATGACGAATGAGATATATTAGAATGAGAGAGAAGCCTTCATTCATAGTAAAATTGTGAATGACAGAATGAGCCGAGACAATAAGACTGAAAAAAAAAAAATACAAGTTCTTCGTGCAATTGTAAGGAATGGCGACTGTTCGTTAATCTGATTGATTTTATGAATTTTAGGCTGTCAAGCCATGTACTGGGGCACTTTCGGCCATCCAACGCTTACGATAGTGAAAATAGGGAGTTGGAGTGGCTGGACAGCAAAGATAAAGAGATGCAGATAATAATTAGGCCAAAGGCCAAGCGCTGTGACCTATAAGGTCATTCAACGCAGAAAATTATGTTGAATCAATTGTTAGGAGAGGGTGGAAAGTAAGATGGAAGAAGGAGAATGTAAACGGAGGTTTGGTAAAAGGAACGAAAGGGGTTGTAGCTAGGGGCCGAAGGGACGCTGCAAATAACCTCAAGTAATGCCTACAGTGTGCCGTGTGAGGTGCACTGACGGCGCTGCGGGGAATAGTTGTGGGGGTTGGACAGCAAGACTAAAGAAAGGGAGTGGAAATGGAAGTGAAGTGGCCCTCAATAATATCAAATGGAAGCCAGGACACCTTCGAAAGGAGAATACATCGCACCTAAAGGATGACCAAACCACAGGCCCCTCAGACCTGAGAGAGAGGAAGAGGGTGTTTAAGGAAGCATTTCTTTCAAATTAATTATCAGAGGACTGACCACTGATTGACGAGTTGTTTATCCTTACAGTGGTCTGCTTAGCTCTAAAAGCTCCATTAGCAAGAGCAGATAAGAGGGTCCCAGAACGCCAGGTGGGTATACCACCGCTCTCTTAACCGCAAGACCAGAAAAAATTCATCATTAAACCGGAGGCTTTGATAAGGAAATAAGGGAGACTGGATGTCTACCAACACTGATAAAAAAATAAACAACAGAATTCCAGAAACCAGCAGAACTGATTTATGACCTGCGTTTGATGACAGTTCGATAGCACAAGCAAGGTTTCACTCAGACAGAGGTGTAGGCCATCCCTGTTCAAGAGAGACAAGAGCGTGTCAAGTTTTAGATAACCTCCTCAGAACGTGTTCAAAGATCAACGAACAAGAACGTTGTTAGGTTCGAGAACTCAGAACATCCTTGGGAAACATGCAATACGAGCCCACAGCGATCTTCTGCAGGGAAGAAGAAAATAGCTCTTCTTATCAAGGGAGGAATTGCCAGCCAAGTTGCCATTTCCAAGACTTCCTGTTCTGACTGAGAACTGAGTCTAGGGAATGAGAGGTCTGTTGTGACGGCCTTTTCTCCTAACTATGTGTCTATATCATTTCCCTCTTTTTCCTGCACGTTTAGGTCTTGAAGATACAATTAAATCAAATAATAACATTTCAAAGCGGTAAATATATTTTAAACATCGACCAAAAAGACTAGTTGCATGTCAGTTTGAGAGCCCACTCGCTTGAAATTTAATTATATGTGAAGCTGTACTGAAAGTTTACAAGTAACGGGGAAAAAAAAAAGATAAATAGCTATTTGCGAATCTGACGATTAAACACGAATGACATGTAAGTCCCGTCAAACTGAGGTCAGAGGTCATACCAATGAACAGAGTTTGAAAAAGGCCAAAGGACACTTTCCTGAGGAATAGCGAACAGGATAATCTTACAAGTCATTGTCTTACAAGCTCCGTTGAGAAACATGCGAGAGAACTGGTTATCAATAGAAGAAAAAAAAAAGGTTAAGAATTAATAGCCAGTAGGTTATGATTTTTAGCAGCAGGCGGAGTGCTTTCAATGGTTTTTGTTCACTACCCATATAGGAATGGAATATAAAATCTAGGCCAAAGGCCAAGCGCTGGGGACCTAAGAGATCATTCAGCGCTGAAAGGGAAACTGAGAGTAAAGAGCTTTTAAAAGGTGTAACAGGGGGAAATACCTCGCAGTTGCACTATGAATTTCAGGAGAGGGTGGAAAGTAAAGTGAATGGGAGTGGAGTAAAAGAAATGAAAGGGGTTGCAGCTAGGGGCCGAAAGGATGCTGCAAAGAACTTTGAATAATGCCTACAGTGCACAGCGTGAGGTGCACTAACAGCACTACCTCCATTCGGGGACTACCCATATAATACAGAAAGGGAGGTTATCTATAGTTATTAAAGGAGATTCCCCGCTAACCGAGAAAGTAAAAGCTGTAGACAGAAGGATGATATCGCAATCAATGACAGAACTGCAATAGCCAAAACTGTGGGATGTAACGCTAAATATGGATAGTCTCAACCGAGGCCAAGAGAAAGAGAAGGTCTGCTCACTTCCCCCCAAATCGCCCATGGAGGCGGAGCTTTGTCCACCTCCTTATTGCGTCAGCAGGTGAATTGCCGTAACGAGCAGGTACCTCTAAGATATGTCATCGCCTACGTAGTTACCCCAGGTGGGAGGCGACTCCGCCCAATTGGGTAGACCTTGCCTCTCTCGGCCTAGTCTCAACTATGCCTACCGGAACAAAATAATATCCAAAGAGAATTTAATGGCTATACAGGCTTTCTGTAGGTATAAAATTCAGCGCTTGTATATAAACATTATACAGTAATACACGCCCGACACTACAATTATTCAGATGTTGGTTGATTGACTAATTGATTATGAAATTTAGGTCTTGACGACCAAGCGCCGGAACCCATCAGGATTATTCAGCGCCGTAGTGAAGGTGACATATATAAATTAATGATAAGATTGATAACGAATACGTGAGTGATGACATATTGGTAAAATTCAGTGTTAAAATATGAACGTAAAAAATGAAGAATGATATTAGATAGAACCAACAAAAAATAAGTATATAATAAGTATATACAGTATTACACTTTTATATTCAAAACAGATGTTAAGAACATAGTTATTTCTCCGACTAAAATATAAAAGTAAAATTTTTGAGAGGCGGGGGTAGATAAAATCGCCTCTTTTTCCCCAATTTACTTGCGTCTCATAAATTCTCCGTTCTCCTTCACGCCGTGTGTCCTCGGTAATCTCCGACGCATCCGCAGAGTTTATGATTGTAATTATTTCAGGCTTCGTTCGTTGCAGTGAGGATCAGGAGCCAATCATCCTTTGAAAATGGGCCGTAAATTTCACGGCCCTTTATCTGGTGTCGGCGGAACCATCTCGCAACTTAAATTATCATTATTATTGTTATATTGTTATTCAAGTACAAACGTTCGCGTGTGTGTGCAGAAGAAGAAAAAGTGATATAAAGTACGAAGTGAATGCAGATAAATAGACAGGTAGCCAATTATAGCCTAAAAGTAAACGGCCGTAAATTAGGGTATATCACGTGACGTCAGTAATGAAAATGGCTACTGCAGACCCAGTGGGGTTATTTTCGTTGGCGGTAGTGAATGGTTTTAACGTGTTAATTCCTCTCCGTTTGCAACGTGTGCATGTCGAGTCCTCGTCGTTCGAAATGCATTACGAAAGGGCACGACGAAACTGAAAACTACTAAAAACAAAAAGAAGCAAAGTTATTTTTTGCGCTACAGGACGCCTTGTGATTTTTCTTTACGTTTGCACTTGTAATTGTTTACAAGTACACTTTGCGTCACCACGAGAAGAATCGCATTGCCAAAACCAATTAATTCTTACAGCAAATTGCTTGTGGCAGAAGAAGAAGAAGAAGAAGAAGAAGAAGAAGAAGAAGAAACGGCTTTTTAAAAAATAATTAGATTACTTTGTCTTCTGCCGGCTTTGTCTGTCCTTCCGCACTTAACACTTTATTCTCTCCACACTTTTTCTGTCCGCCCTCATATCTTAAAAACTACTGAGGCTAAAAGGCTGCAAATTGGTATGTTGATCAGCCACCCTCCAACCATCAAACATAACAAATTGCAGCCCTCTAGCCTCAGTAGTTTTTATTTTTATCTAAGGTTAAGGTTAGCCATGGATCGTGCGTATGGCAGCGCTTTCAGGAAGCGTCGCCGACTCGCCTTCCTCTGACCGCATCTGGGAAGCAACTGAGCGGTGCCCGGTCGTAGCTGAGAGTTTCAGACAGCATTATATGCTGTACAGAAAACTCGGCTGCGCCGAAAAAAACTTCGGATCATTTTTTACTATCTTGCATCCAAAGTCGCTTCCAGGCCATAAAGGACTTTCAATTCCATCGTCAACAATCCAGGAATTTCTACGAGTTCCAGTCTCCCCTCCCTCTTCTGACTCTTGGGAATATAACAAGTACTTTCACCAGTCCATCAACCTCTATTCTTTCCGCATTATCATCATCTAAGCAACCAGACACTAGCCCATCTCCTCACCTACAATAAAATTGATCCCGGTTCTGCATTTTTCCACAGTTCTGCATTTTTCCACAGTACTGCATTTTTCCAGTTCTCACCGTTTCAGTACCCTATCCGGCATAGTTACTGTACTAGGCAGGTATGGGACGTTCCTATCAGGAGGTTAACTTTCTCTCTCTCTCTATAGAAGACTGGCTAGGAGAGGCTCTTTATACGTTTTATATTCATGCTCTTGGTTTCTGTTTATGGTCTGCTAAAGCAAACTGCAATCACGTTTTCGCTCATGTGGAATCCCAGGAAATTCAGATAATTCACTCTCGCCATTCTGCTTGATGCGAATATCACCTAATGACCCGGCCTTGGGCTTACAGCCCAGTACACTGTGCTGTCCTTGCCAGAACTCAGAGAGAGAGAATATATGAACAGACTTCTAAAACACAAATCACAACCCGTATCGATTCTCTCAGGTACCAGAACATAAATAGTCAAACTCTCAACATTCAGACATCAGTAAGTCGATGTATTCAGACAAAGCTTTCATGCAAGAGCACTCAAGAACACAGGGAGCCAAGATGTTGTTTGCAACCCTAGCTACTTTTTTTTTTTTTTTGCGATAAAGAACCGACCTGAGAAATGACCGATGGGAATAGGTTCGCCAAATTCATGTGTTTTAAAAATTCCAATTTCAGTAGACTGTCCATTAACGTCAATCATTGCTTTCTGGGACCGAATTTCCCCACTCTGAGATTATTTTGCCTCTCCCACCAGACGTGCCGTTGCAAAGGCTATACACCGTCGGCCTAAACTCAACTACTGTTCATTTTCTGTCTTCATGTTTTCGTAAGATTCCCATTCAGGACTGGAGCCACTTTCGACCTGCATAGATTTGGTCATTCTTAAAAACTTGTTCCATTGTTTTTCGATAATGTGGACATTGCAAAAGCAGTGTGGGAATATTTATTTCCCAAACGCGGCGCACCTATCGTCCACGCAAGGTACACAAATGGTGTCTTTGTTAACACTGGGAACTGGAATAATTCGTGTCCGAATTCCTCTGCAAATTGATCTTAATTTTGGCTTCATGTCGAGCGTGAACTGGTTCCTCCCTTTGTCAGATGTAATGCTTGAATGTTTGTGCATGCATGCGAGACATTATGCATGTGTGTACGAGTATAAATATGCATGTACTGTTAGGAGGTAATGTGTATGTATGTATATATATATATATATATTGATATATATATACATATATGTATATATATACATATATATATATAATATATATACTGTACATAATATATAAATATATATATAAACATTAACTAATTACTCCAGTAATTTCCCATTATCTCTAAGATCGATTATAATTTTCACAGGTACTACCCAGAAAAAAAATAGAGCAAAACCACTGCGAACAGACAGCCTGTTATTATGGCTTCAATTAACTGACACCAAGGCGTGGCTGAAGCTTTTTTGTTTCAGCTTTGGCCAGATTTTTCTCAGTATATTATTAACCAAGCTTTAAATCGCTCGATATATTTAGCGATATCTCAGAGGCAAACTCACTTCGTTTTCACATGAGGTCTGTTTTTTATTCCTTGAGAGGACTGTCTCCTTATTTTGGAATCTCTGAGTAGGCCTAGAGTAGGCCTAGTCTCAGGAGAGCCAAAACCATATTCATTGACAACCAAGAACAACACCCATAACGACAAGGACATTCACAGCATAAAAGGCTTCGCCCAAAGGGAATCCCAACTGATAAGTGTTTCTACACGGCCGGGATTCGAACCTGGGCCTGGTTTAGAAACAAAGAACAGACAATGACTTTGACCACCTTGCCATATACTCGTATAGACGGGTAGTATTAAATGTTAATAGAAAGGGGACCTAATGGTAGGGAAAGCTTAATAGAAAGGGGAACTAACAGTAGGGAAAGCTTAATACAAAGCAAAGGGGAACTAATGGTAGGGAAAGCTTAATACAAAACAAAGGGGAACTAATGGTAGGGAAAGCTTAATACAAAGGGGAACTAATGGTAGGGAAAGTTTAATAGAAAGGAGAACTTAATAGTAGGGAAAGCTTAAGTAATGGTAGGGAAAGCTTAATAGCAAGGGCAACTAATGGTAGGGAAAACTTAACAGAAAGGGGAACTAATGGTAGGGAAAGCCTAATAGAAAGGGGAACTAATGGTAGGGAAAGCCTAATAGAAAGGGGAACTAACGGCAGGGAAAGCTTAATAGAAGGGGAACTAACGGTAGGGAAAGCTTAATAGAAAGGGGAACTAATGGTAGGGAAAGCCTAATAGAAAGGGGAACTAACGGCAGGGAAAGCTTAATAGAAAGGGGAACTAATAGTAGGGAAAACTTAATAAAAAGGGGAACTAATGGTAGGGAAAACTTAATAGAAAGGGGAACTAATGGTAGGGAAAGCCTAATAGAAAGGGGAACTAATGGTAGGGAAAGCCTAATAGAAAGGGGAACTAACGGTAAGGAAAGCTTAATAGAAAGGGGAACTAATAGTAGGGAAAGCTTAATAGAAAGGGGAACTAATGGTAGGGAAAGCTTAATAGAAAGGGAGCTACTGTAATGATAGAGAAAGCTTAATAGTAAGGTGAACTTAATGGTAAGGAGAGCTTAACAGCAAGGCGTGCTAATGGTAGGGGAAGCAGCATCTCCAATTAAGGACGCCACCTACGCAGACGAACAGTAGCAACGATCTTACCCATCGACGTCCATCACAGTAAATCCTCCCTCCCAGATACGCTTACAGTTTACGACCTATGCTAAAAGGCGTTAAGGAAAGGTATGAGCTATGCCGTGCTGGCCAAAAGAACAGATGTTATCGGGCAACCAGTAAACCACGCTGGAAACGCAAAAGCTACTTATCTCTGATGAGGGCGGTCAGAGGCCATCGCACAAATTTTCAAGGTCCATTTCTCGACTCGAGGCCCATGGAAGGAACCGCTCAGGGATCCTATGGGATCCCCCACCTCCGTTGACCTTCCCGGTATCAGTGATGAAGAGAGAGATCCTTTCAAGCGACCTTCCTCTATCAAAGGATCCACTGGATGAAAGACAGGAGTACTTCTGAAAACTAAAGCCGAGCGGAGAGACTCGTACCTTCGCCAGGAGTTTAAATTTGATTATCGTTTTGTATTCACGTGAATCTTGTGGTTATATAAAAAGTAGAATCTAGGACACAACATGTCATTCGGATAGAGGCAAGATTCATCTCTGTATTGCCCACTAAAGCTCACACACTGCCCACGTCTTGATAACAATTTCTTACCCATGCCAATACGTTCAAAAGCCAGCGTCTTACTCTCTTTTACTCACACACGGATACACATACATATACACACAGACACATGCACACACGCACACACCATAATATATTAATGCTCAGAAATAATTCTGCTCTTACGTGATAAATCAACTGCCCCATACTGGTTTGCGTTCGACAGAAATGTTCAGAATGTTAGAATTCTCATTAGAGCTTTGTCTCCTTTAAATTCAGTCTCTGAGCGTTGACAAATGATTTCTACGTAATTCTGGAGAGTCTCCCGTCTCATTGTCTACCTGTACGTCTTCTGCCCATCAGAGAAAGGTGGGGGAAGGTAGCGGTTCATTCTTCCTCTCCGTCAACTTATAGTGATTCATCTTAATTTGCGTCGTTTCTGTGTGCTGATTCACAACGAGAGATCCCCTGCGGTAAATTTCAGTGTATGGAGGGTCGCTGAGATAATAATGATTAATCCTGCTTTGTGCCAGCGCGGGCTCTTGCTTCTAAGAAGGTAAGTGTTAGGAGGGGGTTGACGTGGACCTCTGGGATCTTTTCAACCAATAGAAGGAACAGACGGACGTCTGGAAAAGCCTGATTAATTACCGGTGACGCCGGAAGAAGTGGGCACCTCACTGGCTTACCGCCAATTTGTTTTCGTGAATCGTCAAATCATCATGCAATGAATATACGATAGCTGAAGATAATAAAAAAGAAAGAAACTTTTCAATAAAGTTATGGGAAATTGGTGAAATACAATCTGGAAAGGAAGAAGAGGATTGGCAGGTTGATTAGCGAAGATTGGTTGGTTGATCAAATTAGACTGGCTGCTTGATCTAAGAAGACTGGCTGGTCGACTGTTGGTTTACATTGAACCGGCCTTATGCCAGCGCAGCCTGCTGTATAAGGGCGCCCTGTAGTTGGTGTTAAGACGTTCAAGCGAGTAAGACGCCTGGCGTGAACCGCAGTTTCTCCAAAGAGACACAGTTGAATTGGGACCAAGATCCTCTCGAAGGAATGGAGACTCGGGAAAACTGCACATCAACCAGCCATCGTACTCCGCTGGCGTTCCACAAGGCCCTGTGCTGGCATAATGCCACTTTTATTTATCAGTTTATTTTTTTACTTCTTTCTAAGGCACTCCATATTCTTTGGAGGCTTGAACTTCAAGTCAGTGGACCCCGTGGTGGGCTTGATCCACATGAGTAATAATAATAATAATAATAATAATAATAATAATAATAATAATAATAATAATAATAATAATAATAAGATACAAATAGCTATTATATTGCCTGTTTAAGCTTTTTCGCCTAGAACTGAAACCTTAGTCTTCTGTAAGTAAATTTTTCAGTGCCTTGTAATGCTCTCTTTCTTCTCAGGCTGTTAAGTGACCAATTTATGAGCTTAAATACAATTCCTGACCAGGTCAAAATAAATCAACCTCTTCTGAATGGCTGAAAGACAGAGTTTTGCTAGAAACATGTATACGTCTTCTTCTTCTTCTTCTTCTTCTTCTTCTTCTTCTTCTTCTTCTTCTTCTTCTTCTTCTTCTTCTTCTCCTCATCTTAATCCCTAGTCGGGGTCGCTGTTTTTAATGAGCTTCCTATAGCTGTCTCTGTCTTAAATGCCTCATTTCGTAATTGGTTTCTGCAGGTGTTTTGTGTACGAATGCTCTTCCTAGCCCCAACCCTCCCTAATACCCATTTATCTGTGCTTGGCACGGGCATCAATTGGGCAGGTATATAATGTGTGTGGTGTATGTATTATAAATATATATATATATATATATATATATATATATATATATATATATGTTGTGTGTGTGAATGTATGTATGTATGGATATATGTGTGTGTGCATGTGTGTATGTGCGCTTGTCTATTCAGATATATAACCATAACAATTAATTTACTGGATCTTTTGAATCATCATGATATATTAACATTCATGAACAAATGATATACTAACATTCATTCACCAGCTCACATACTATATATATATATATATATATATATATATATATATATATATATATATATATATATATATATATATATATATATATATATATATATATATATAGTATGTGTTTACAAATAATTATGCACGTACATCCATGAATTTGCAAAAATTAAATAGCAAAAAGGATTTAAAAACAACATGAAATTATTTTGAAATAAATAGCAAAAAGGACTTAAAAAAACATGGTATTATTTTGACCGGAGACAACCAGCTTTATCATCAAACATCAAACCGGAGAGAGGATAGTTACCCTCCTCATCTCCGCTAGCGGAAAAGAATTAAAGAAAGGTCTCTCAGGTCACCCAGGCTATGCAGTCCAAGCGAAATGTTTGCTAAGGATGCCATGCCATTAAAAAGCGATGCATTATACGTCACGTGTGGGAGTACTGTGTCAGCAGAGGTCAGATTTCATCCTGACACGTTATTTTATATCCATGGCAGAGCAATTTCGCGGTGCCTGATCAGCAGTTTTTGGATCGAAAGTCAACAGACCACCTTTTCCGCCGCGAAGTTTTCCAAGGCGTAATTGATACTCTTGGTTGCTTTCGGGAAGGTATAATGTATGCAAGTGTATAAGCATTCATGAGGTATGCAAAATGAAATGAAGACAAATGAAGCACAGGGTACGGTCCTGACAAGTTTCGTTCTATCAGATTTTTTTTTTTTTTTCATTGCTGTATTTGGCGCGTAAAGTTCGCGTGAGTTACAAAAATAATTACACGCTCCTTATATATAAACATATATACGCACTTATATATACTATATATACTATATATATATATATATATATATATACATGTTTATATTTATATATATGTATATATATACATATACTGCATATGTATGCATATATGTATGTATGTATATATATATATATATATATATATATATATATATATATATATATATATATATATATATATATATATATAATATCCAGGAAAGACGTAAGACAGTGAAAGATACAGATGAATGAATGTAGGTGTCTAGAGAGAGAGGTGAGAGAGAGAGAGAGAGAGAGAGAGAGAGAGAGAGAGAGAGAGAGAGAGAGAGAGAGAGATTTAACGAAACGGACGAACGTATAAGAGCTATTCATAGGGGTTTCTTTCCCACTGTTTCCCTGAGAGAGAGAGAGAGAGAGAGAGAGAGAGAGAGAGAGAGAGAGAGAGAGAGAGAGAGAGAGGGATTATTCTGCTACGTATACTGAAAACTGAAGCAATTTAGAGAGAGAGAGAGAGAGAGAGAGAGAGAGAGATTTAACGAAACGAACGAACATATAAGAGCAAATTATCAGAGATTTCTTTCCCACTGTTTCCCTTCGCTGAGAGAGAGAGAGAGAGAGAGAGAGAGAGAGAGAGAGAGAGAGAGAGAGAGAGAGAGAGCATGACGAAGCACGCGAATATTCCAGACTTCTTCCTAACATCGCACCCGATGTTCCACGCTCGTCAGTCATAATTACGGAGGAGGCTGTTTGGTTTTAATACTTCATTCTTCACTGGCTAGACTCGACCTGCGAGGCATGTGAACGATATGAGTTTAATGATGGCACGCCTTAATTCAGAATGCTTAGACAGCCGGGGAGAGAGAGAGAGAGAGAGAGAGAGAGAGAGAGAGAGAGAGAGAGATACTAGATTTACGGGCATCACACTAAATATAAAGTAGAGAGAGAGAATTTCATAAACAAAAGAGAGAGAGAGAGAGAGAGAGAGAGAGAGAGAGAGAGAGAGAGAGAGAGAGAGAGAGAGACTAGATTTACGAGCATCACACTAAATATAAAGAAGAGAGAGAGAATTTGATAAACAAGAGAGAGAGAGAGAGAGAGAGAGAGAGACTAGATTTACGAACATCACACTAAATATAAAGAAGAGAGAGAGGATTTGATAAACAAGAGGGAGAGAGAGAGAGAGAGAGAGAGAGAGAGAGAGAGAGATTTCGAGCATCACACTTGATAAACAAGAGAGAGAGAGAGAGAGAGAGAGAGAGAGAGAGAGACTAGAGACATCACACTAAATATAAAGAAGAGAGAGAGGATTTGATAAACAAGAGGGAGAGAGAGAGAGAGAGAGAGAGTCGACTTGTTTTCAAGGGTGTCGTTTGGTTTACCTTTTCCAGGTGGGCACCTTTACAGACGTTTGCTGTCTTTTATAATACGGCCGCTATATCGTCCACAGCGTAATTATTATTGACGGAAAACTGCGTCCTCAATGCGCATGCGCCGAACGATCGTACGGCATCGATAAAGAAAAACGACGAACTACTTTAGGCCAAGGTTTCGTCGGCATGTAAAAGAACTAGGATACCGCCCCCGCTTGATAACACCGTTCCATAATCGGAAAATTGAAAATAATAATTTATTCGTCATGACGTCGGACTGTGCAAGTATCCCTGAAGATCCTGTGCAACTGGAACCTCAAAAGTTCGAGCGAAGTTGCAGCAAATCTTCTCGTATTTTGATCGTTCACTTACATTTTTATCTATCCGCTTATTATTTTGTTCTATCTGTCTATAACTTTGTTAATTTGTTTTTCCTTTCCTTTCAGCTTATGTTACTTCTTTCTAATGAACGCCGTAATATTCTTCGGAGGCTTGAATCTCAAGACAGGGGCCAGGTCATATGAGTTGGGTACATCTCGTGAATAATAATAATAATAATAATAATAATAATAATAATAATAATAATAATAATAATAATAATAATAATAAATTATAACATTTCTTGCTCCTATAGCAACCGGTAATAATGAACTGAAAGCTTCTGCTGCAAGGCATCCGAGATTAAATCATGCAATGCTCAACAGCTATGCAAGAATGCAGTGCCGTCTTCATCAAACAAGGAAAACTTCGAGTCATCCGCAGTGAAAGGACTCATGACACTGCGCATATGCGTGAATGAATCGGCGACAAAAAGAGCGAAATGGGTCGAGATTCAGATCTAAACAAGTAAAACATGCGTCGAAGCTTCTTCGGCGCGATCGAGTTCTCTGTATAGCCGCTACTGCGTATAATCAAGGCCGCCGAAAACAGATCTATCTTTCGGTGGTCTCCGTATAATGCCGTATGAGCCGCGGTCCATGAAACTCTCAGCCGGTCGTGGTGGCCTGTGTTGTTGCGTTGCCAGAAGTACGATTATGGTTAACTTTAACCTTAAATAAAATCAAAACTACTGAGGCTAGAGGGCTGCAATTTGGTATGTTTGATGATTGGAGGGTGGATGATCAACGTACCAATTTGCAGCCCTCTTGCCTCAGTAGGTTTTAAGATCTGAGGGTGAACAGAAAAAAGTGCGGACAGAAAAAAGTGCGGACAGACAGACAAAGCCGACACAATAGTCTTCCTTTACAGAAAACTAAAAATGAATTCCTAAGCCAACGCCAACACGAAAATTAATTTAGAAGTCTGGTATTAATGTCCAACTGACCTCATTAACCCTAAGCGATCGTCTGATTCGTTACTCGGCTTCCTAATCGATAAATAAATCGGTCCGTCATCCCCCTAATTTATTAATTATCGAGTCGGCGAATGTTTCCTTCCTCGTTAGTTACCAAAAATTATCTGACCCCGACATCTTCCCAATTGTTAGACCTCACAATCGCGGCTTCATCCATCATGATGCCACCGATAGAATATTGCTGCTTCCAGTTCTCTCTCTCTCTCTCTCTCTCTCTCTCTCTCTCTCTCTCTCTCTCTCTCTCTCTCATTTTCGCCCTCTCCTGTCGGTGCTGATCGATGAGATTGCAAATCTGGGCGCAACACCCTCACAGGGCAAAGATGGCTCTTCTAAGAAGAGGAGAAGAAGAAGAAGAAGAAGAGGCAGAACAAGAAGAAGAAGAAGAAGAATAATAAAAAAAAAATGGGCCTTCCTTCCTTTGGTGTCCTTTGCTCATGCACGAAGAGATGAGGCAATTGCTAAACAATGCTGTGTGTGGGTGAAAGAAGTAAACAGTTGAAGGAAAAAGAAACCAGTAAATGGAAAAACCTGACCTTGCTGCCTTCGTGAACTTCAGTAAAATCTGTATTCTATTCAGTCGATTGTTTTTCGAAATCTGTGTCTCATCGTCATCTATAGTCAACTTTCTTTCAGTCCATCTGTCTACCTGTCTGTCAGTCTGTCGCTACACGTGTTCATTATCTCAGGCTCTCCCTTGACGACAAAACAATATTTTTGGTTATTTTTAAGATCTCCTACCTGTAAGGAACAGAGTCCACCACCTGTGTTGTATGGACAGGAGGCGACCTCAAACTTCGCAAAAGGTCGTCTCGCATCATTCATGATCCCAGGAGAACCAAATGTGAGACGAATTTGCCATGAAGGCTACCGACCTGGTCCTCGCCAGCCTTACCAGAAGAATCAAATATAAAACTAAATTACCAACCTGGTCTTCGTCAGCCTTTGTGCCAACCAGACAGCAGAGATACAGATGTCTCCCATTGTTAGTTTTCTGCAAAAGAAAACTATTTGTCTGTCCGTCCGCACTTTTTTCTGTCCGCCCTCAGATCTTAAAAACTACTGAGGCTAGTGGGCTGCAAATTGGTATGTTGATCATCCACCCTCCAATCATCAAGCATGCCAAATTGCAGCCCTCTAGCCTCCTCAGTAGTTTTTATTTTATTGAACGTTAAAGTTGACCATAATCTTGCTTCTGGCAACGGTATAGGATATGCCACCACCGGACCGTGCTTAAAGTTTCATGGGCCGAGCTCATACGGCATTATACCGAGATCACCGAAAGATAGATCTATTTGCTGTGGCCCTTATTATACGATATAACAATTAATGCCACTAAATAAAACACAAAGTTGCTGAATAATGACTTTTGTCTCACGATTTTTTATAAGACTTGTATTAACAAGAATAAAACCATGAATGGTCCATGGACCTAGCAAACGAGAGTTGAATGCTGCATCACTCAGCCATGGTGACCACTTTGGCTGCACCTTATCCACTGCGAGTGTTAGGATTACCGTGTCTCTATGCCTAAAGCAGATGACTGCGCCTCAAGTTGCACCTTAAACAAGGTGGGCAGTGGCGTTGCCACCTCCCTACACCTATGATGACTAAGTGCACCTTAAGGAAAGCTGGCTGACTGCAACTTATGGTAGGTAGGCAGAGAGGTCCCCCCAAGATGGAAAACAACTACCTTCTGTGTGGAAAACAACTACCTTCTGTGTAACTAACTTCTGTGTGGAAAACAACTACCTTCTGTGACAAGTCTTCAGGCGGTACCTTCTCAAGTTGTTTGTTTGTTAATTGTCTCCCGGTTTTCAAGAGGCAAGCTGTCAGGTCCCGCCTATCCCATAATAGAGTTTATCAGTGCTGACAACTGTCAGAGCGTGGACATGAGTAATAATAAGATAATTAATTATTCGGAACTGAGGAGCGAACCAAATTTTAGGTAAGGCATTCAGGTCGGAAGGAAGTTTATGGAACAGCACTGGACCAATTTAAATCAACAATGGCAACACCATCTAGGAAAGCTTATAGTAGCTTAGTAGTTGAATGGAATGGAAAGCAATGCAATGGAATATAAAATTTAGGCCAACGGCCAAGTGCTGGAACCTAAAAGGTCATCCAATGCTGACAGGGAAATTATAGAGTAGAGGAGGTTTGAAAGTCTTGAAAGAAGGAAAACTCGCAGTTGCACTATGCAACAATTGTTAGGAGAGGGTTGAGGAAAGGAAGACGGAAGAAAGATAACATGAACGGAGGGGCAGTAAAAGGAATGAAAGGGGTTGCAGCTAGGGGCCGAAGGGGAAAACGCCGCAAAGAACTTCAAGTAATGCCTGCAGTGCGCCACCTAGTACTGCCTCGAGTTGCTGGCCTCTGGCGCGTTCTGCAATTGCTCTGCAACTTTCATCCTCTCCGTCGAAGAGAGTTCTGTCACTGCACATTAATCTGACGCCTATTCAGATCTCTGTGTTCGCTGTCATTTTTGCGGGAATTTGTGCGACTTCGCCTAGGGTTTGTTCTTTAATTAGCCCCTCTCCTTATTCGAGAATTTCAAGGAGGGGCTCGAGGTCATGACCCCCAAGATGGCGGCTGGTGGCTTAGTGGCCTTCAACTCTCTTCACTGGCAACTGGATTAACATGAACTTCACAAGGGTGAGAAATCAAAAGTCGGTTCTATTCCTCATCTTGGAGAAAATGCGATACAACAGAATGGAAAACATTCGAGAATAACTGAGCGAAGCTTTTCGAATCTAACTAGAAATTTTTGATGAAATGTGTTCCGTAACTACATATATATATATATATATATATATATATATATATATATATATATATATATATATATATATATATATATATATATATATATATATATATATATATATATATATATATATATATATATATATATATATATATACATACACACACATACAAGGAATACTTCCAAACAAACCATTCCATAGTCCAGCCAGGCGCCATAGGAATAAATTAGTAAACCAACAATATACCTCAATACATTTCTTTCATGATGGATGCGTTCCGTCAGTGACTACTACTAATACGAAGGAGCATCCAAGTCAATAACTGTTTAGGTGTACGGACCTTGAATGTAAATGCCTGTAAAATTAAAACCACACGTTCTCACGCTAATGCTTGGTCAAGCATTAACGAAAAACAACAGTGCTTAGAGGTGTTTGCAGTCGTGTTTACAGAGCAAACATTAGTTCCGAGAGAGTTGGCAAACCCAGATCGTATTTCAGGTGTCTCCGGGCCTCCTGAAGCGCTCTCTATGAGTTTTGACAGTGGTAACCCCGCCCCCCCCCCGGCCTACCCCCCCCCGGTCCTCCTGAAGCTATTGGGAACTTTTTTTCTGTTTGTGCCGTCATCTAGGAAATTGTCTCAGGCAAGTCCTCGGAAGCTGCCTTGCTGGGAACTTTGGAGATTTTACCCTAAGAACTGCTGTTTATTATTATTATTATTATTATTATTATTATTATTATTATTATTATTATTATTATTATTATTCTGTCACTGTTAGTTTATCGTCGTGGCAAGAAAAGAGACTTTGAAATAAGAGAACGAAGGATGAATTAATATCTGCATGAAATTCTGGGCATAAGGCAGAGAGAGAGAGAGAGAGAGAGAGAGAGAGAGAGAGAGAGAGAGAGAGAGAGAGAGAGAGATAAGATTTACATCCAATGAATTAAAATCAAACATGCTAATGCTAGACACACGCACTCAGAAATGCATGCTCTCTCTCTCTCTCTCTCTCTCTCTCTCTCTCTCTCTCTCTCTCTCTCTCCACGCCCGAACGGCAATCTATTCTCAGTTTCGGTATATTTGCTGTGGATCTGTCAATATTTTGAATATTAATAATAATATTTCTATGTTTACTTTGTAAGATGAGCCAGTTGTTTCTTTCACAAAAATGAGGACTAGAACAGTGGTTTATATATATATATATATATATATATATATATATATATATATATATATATATATATATATATATATATATATATTTCTATGAAGTCATATATATATGACATTATTTATATAGATTATTTCGAGACTATTTTTTTATTCAGGCTTTGCAACAGTCTATACTTCTTTTTCTCTTCAGGCGAACTTCTCAGGAATAAGGAAAAATTATTCCCGTTTCCCTCCATTCACCTATACAATAGTCGACGGACCGAACGGTAGCAGAATATCAAAGAATGAAAGAGGCAAGAAGATTACCAAATTTCACAGAGAAAACGTAAGAAGAGGTGGCTTGACGTGTGTTTATATATATATATATATATATATATATATATATATATATATATATATATATATATATATATATATATATATATATATATATATATATATATATATATATATATATATATATATATATATATATATATATATATGCACTGATACTCCAGCTCGCACTGAATTTATAAACTTGTCACCTTGGAGTCCACAGCGACTGGGATCGGCCGACGACAGCCGCCGTTCATAACTTGAATAAAGGAAGCGACAGCCATATCGAGCGGATAAGAAAACGAAGAGCTTTATTTAGCGAGTAAATATTCTCTACCATTCTCACAACAAGTTCCGCCTGACGTTAATTTCGAGGTACGAGGCAGGGACAGATACGAAACCCCATAATTCATGGTGCCCAGCGAAGGTGGAGCATCGCGCTTAAGCGGGAGTTTTCTTTTGCGGTGAATCACTGCAGAAGAGTAAAGATTAATAAAACGCTTTGCATTCAAGCCTGCGGTCGCTCAACATTCGGTCTGGATTGTGTAACAGTGAAAGCACAGGTCAAAAGTGAAAGTGAAAAGTGAAAGTGTTCTACTCAATTGAGTAGGGAAGTTAAATGGACGAGTCCATGGATTATTCCCATTTCTTAAATTATTTTACCTGTGGATATGTGACCCTTAATCACATGTGAGCCAGAAATTGATATTTATCGGCATTCTTTTTGACTCAGCACATTTGATACAGTTCTCTCCGGAAATGGCAACTCTTAAATTATCCTTATTTGCTTGGCAACTTTGAAAATCTTCTTACTACTTGATGGCAACTCTGGGAATTTCCTTAATTACTTGGCAATTCTGAAAATCTTCTTACTACTTGATGGCAATTCTGAAAATCTTACTACTTGATGACAACTCTAGGAATTTCCCTTATCACTTGGCAGTTCTGAAAATCTTCTTACTACTTGATGGCAACTCTGGGAATTACCTTAATTACTTGGTAATTCTGAAAATCTTCTTACTACTTGATGGCAACTCTGTTAATTTCCCTAATCACTTGGCAGTTCTGAAAATCTTCTTACACACTTCATGGCAACCCTGAGAATTTCCCTAATCACTTGGCAGTTCTGAAAATCTTCTTACTACTTGATGGCAACTCTGGGAATTTTCCTAATCACTTGGCAGTTCTGAAAATCTTCTTACACACTTCATGGCAACCCTGTGAATTTCCCTAATCACTTGGCAATTCTGAAAATCTTCTTACACACTTGATGGCAACCCTGGGAATTTCCCTAATCAGTTGGCAATTCCGAAAATCTTCTTACTACTTGATGACAACTCTGTGAATTTCCCTAATCACTTGGAAATTCTGAAAATCTTCTTATTCACTTGATGGCAACTCTGGGAATTTCCCTAATCAGTTGGTAATTCTGAAGGCATCCCAAAAACATTTATCGATATATGACCATAAAAGACAAAAATATCGATTCTGTTTACGAACAACACGAGTCTCGAGATTATTTTGCTCGAAATTCAGTACAGTTTACTATTCTACCAATGACCCTCAAAGATTCAAACATATAAATTAGAGCATAAATATCCCAGTACAGGTCAAACTTATATCAAACACAAAGAACCACGAGGGAAATGGCAAAAATGAACACGTCTCTTTTGCTTCAGGATTTTGTATCGGTAGAATGTTCGATAGATTAAAATGTTCAGTCGTTGCCTTTGTTTTGGGAAGAAAAAATTAACAATCGAAAAACTCATCTAATAATGTGGAGTCACTAATAAAATCTAATTATTAAAACTGGTTAGTTTCATTTTACAGCTTTTTGTATGTGGGTGTCTTTTTTTTTCTGTGGTTTCCTGTGGGTTTAATTATAATTAACATTTAGTGTGCTGCTTCAAAATCTAGTTTTCTCTCTCTCTCTCTCTCTCTCTCTCTCTCTCTCTCTCTCTCTCTCTCTCTCTCTCTCTCTCTCTTGTTATCAAATTCTATGTCTCTCTTCTTTACAGTTAGTGTGATGCTTGAAAATCTCTCTCTCTCTCTCTCTCTCTCTCTCTGTTATACAAAACTAATTGAGGAGACTCTTAACAACAACAATGGGGAATACCAAGGAAGAAAAAGAATGTTTTTCTGTCGTGCTCAGGCAACCTACCGTTCAGAAATCGGTCGCATTTTGACTGAAAGGTTTCCAAAACATGATATTAGACATATTTATAAATTGGACTTCCTCGATTAATTCTTCCACTGCCTCACTCTAATCTCTAGGTTCTCTTGCCTTGATTACAAACTCAACAGAAATCAGCTAAAAGTATTATCGTAGAAATAATGGTTATCCATATATATATATATATATATATATATATATATATATATATATATATATATATATATATATATATATATATATATATATATATATATATATATATATATACATACATATATATATGTGTGTATATGTGTATATATATATATATATAAATATATATATATATATATATTGTGTATATATATAAGTATTTATTTATTACAGCGCATGCACTCGGGCAAGCAATACCAAGCATTTTTGCCTTAATTGCGTCTCATAACCTTTGGCCACAGGTTCGCCGCAAAGATTGCCTCCGAATGAGATGAACAGCTATTTTTAACAGCAATCATAACGAGTTTCCTCCGCGAGGAGTGTCTGCTCAGGCAAAATGTAATCTTAACATTTGCTCTGCCATTCAAAATCTGGTTTTTAGTTTTCTGCAAAAGAAAACTATTGCGCCGGCTTTGTCTGTCCGTCCGCACTTTCTTCTTTCCGCACTTTTTCCGTCCGCCCTCAGATCTTAAAAACTACTGAGGCTAGAGGGTTGCAAATTGGTTTGTTGATCATCCACCCTCCGATCATCAAACGTACCAAATTGCAGCCCTCTAGCCTCAGAAGTTTTCATTTTATTCAAGGTTAAAGTAAGTCATAATCGTGCTTCTGGCAACGATATAGGATGGGCCACCACCGGGCCGTGGTCAAATTTTAATGGGTCGCGGTGCATACAGCATTATAAGCTGTACTTTTGTATTCCTTCCTCTCAATCCTGAACGCAGTCAGTTACTCATTTCTTTTCTTTTTGTAATTTTTGCCCGTGGTTCCCGAGCGGTCTTAAACATCACTGGCATTCAGCCAGTCGCTCCAAAAACTCGTTTTTATCCGGAGTCTTTCGTTCGTATTTTTGTTCCTTTTTCCCCCCGCGGGTTTTAAAAACATGGGTCAAGCTCAACTTTCGTCAGAGCATCATCACCGTCTCCGTGTTTTAGCCCAGCGGAGATAACAGGACGGGTTTTGTTGATTTTTCAGTAGGTGCTTCGACAGATATAAAAATTAAATGCAAGCTTCCACGGATAATAAACGTAGAAACGTATGAGCATAATGATTCAGCAACTAAATAAGTGATTGAGAGAGAGAGAGAGAGAGAGAGAGAGAGAGAGAGAGAGAGAGTTTGTTGATTTATCAGTAGGTGCTTCGACAGATATAATAATTAAATGCAATCTTCCACGGATAATAAACGTAGAAACGTATGAGCATAATGATTCAGCAACTAAATAAGTGATTGAGAGAGAGAGAGAGAGAGAGAGAGAGAGAGAGAGAGAGAGAGAGAGAGAGAGAGAGAGATCAACATTTTTTTTTATACTGATAAACTTAGCAAAAGGTGTCCGAAGCACGTGTCAAGATCTATTCTATTATAATTGCTGGTCTGACAGGCATTAGGGCAGGCATTCCTACTCTTAACTGAATATTCTTCCTCTTTTGTGAATAAGGCCTGGAAAAAAAAAAAAAACACCAGATACGACCTGTGGCTTAGACACGTTTTTTTTTTCCTGATCCGAGAAAAATATGACCTTACAGATGCGTTTTTGTTTTTCCTTTGGGGAAACACTGTCAAGATACTTGTGTATATAGATCTGTCACGGACGGATGCTCCCTGTCGCAAATCAAGGACATGTTAATCTGTAAGCTTTGCATTCATGAATGCAAACGTTGCAATCAATTGGTCGCTCGGAAAATTCGCGACGCGCATGCGCGGCGGGAGTTTTTCACTCTTAAAACTTGGTGGCCGCGCAGACGCAGATCGACAGCTGTTTGTAACAAAAGACAAGTCTTTTAGCTTCCCGTGAAGGAAAACTATTGTTCCGGCTATGTCTGTCCGTCCTCACTCCTTCTGTCCGCCCTCAGATCTTAGAAACTACTGAGGCTAGAAGGCTGCAAATTGGTATGTTGTCCATCCACCCTCCAATCATCAAACATACCAAATTGCAGCTCTCTAGCCTTAGTAGTTTTTAATTTATGTAAGGTTAAATTTAGCCATAATCGTGAATCTTGCAACGATATAGGACAGGCCACCACCGAGGCGTGGTTAAAGTTTCTTGGGCCGCATCCCATACAGCACTATACCGAGACCACCGAAAAATACTGTAGATCTAATTTTGGTGGCCTTGACTATACGCTGTAGCGGCTGTACAGAAAACTCGATTGCGCCGAAGAAACTTCAGCGCATTTTTTACTTGTTTGAATCCCATACAAAGCGTATTATTATTATTATTATTATTATTATTATTATTATTATTATTATTATTATTATTATTATCATTATTATTCAGAATGAAACATTCAGTTCTGGAGGAAATGTTTTCAGAATAGACCCTTTTGTGCACTGACACCTGACGACTGCATAACCCGTGAATAATAAAATCCCAAGTCAACTTGTTTTTAATGAATCATGAATAAAATATGAAATTTTGAACTGGGTGGGCACTTTCTGCCCTTCGTCACTTCAGACAGTGAAAAGAGGGAGTTGGCGGGGTTGAACAGCATGATAATTGGCCCAGAAAATAAAAATGAGATGAAGTGCAAAGGTCAAGAAGGTGAATTACGAAAAAACATTACGTTTGCACTTAGAAATAATAGAGAGACTGGACAGCACGATGTACGGGGAGTTGCCTGTTAGCTGTGTAACTCGTTCAACCACAGATATATATATATATATATATATATATATATATATATATATATATATATATATATATATATATATATATATATATACATATAAGGAAAAATAGACAAACCACGAAAGTAATATAAAGCTGAGATGTTCTATTCTCATTAATCTCATTACAGAATGAAATATTTTCTGTCAGTGTCAAGACATTTTTGAAAATTCTTCAACGGATCATCCCTCACCTTCCCAATGCTATCTTAGTCTGTGGTTATGTATTTCTACTACAGATCATCTCTCTCTCTCTCTCTCTCTCTCTCTCTCTCTCTCTCTCTCTCTCTAAACCAACATGCTTACGATGACTCCCAGGCGCCGAAAACTAATATTAATTCTCAATCACCAGTGACTGATTTATGTTCTATAACTGTCAGTAGGTTTTCTGAAAACACGGGAGGGTTTATAAAGATTATTTCGGATCAACCCGAGTTACATAACAGTTAAATCTCACTACGTGATTAACATGCTTGAAAAACTCAACCTTGAACGACCAAATATTGTTGGAACGTGTATAACGGGTGAGGGTGGGGGGGGGGGGCGGACGGCAGCGGGGCTGGGGGGTGGAGGAGGGACGGCAGCGGGGCGGGAGGAGAGGATTCGAAGAGACAGTGATGGGTTGGGAGGGACTTGGGACGGTGGTGTTAACCAAGGTACCTTGGTGCTAACCACAGGCAGAGGTGCTATCGTATTTCATTCGCGCCAAAAGATGCCTTCTACCAACAGTATTCCCTTCTGTCTTACTCTAAATACATATTACACAGACCGAGGAAAATCGTAAAGTCTGTGACCAACGGATGTTACGACTAGGCTAAGACTAAAGCCGTTGAGAGGATTGTAATCTTATGGAGCAACGGGTCAAATTCGACGCAGCGGATAAGTGCGCCGCTCTCATGAATCGATAATGAATATGATGATGTGCTAAACTAATGCACGTATTTTTCACTGACGCGTTATTAATACCTAAAGTATAATAGGTGCACATTATACGTGCAGCTTTCGAGGCGAAAGATATGTACGTAAGTCTTTGTACAAAGGAATGAGGTACCGTATGGTGCTTTGAGTGGTCTTGTCCGTTTTCTGCGTCAGAGACTAAATAAAAATTAAAAATTCAGGTGCATAAGAACAAATTCAGCGAAGGAGAAAACTTAGTGTTAAGACTGATAAACAAATTTAATACTATCTACAACACATAACGGAATTCAGGCAAAGAATAAAGGAATGAATAAATAAAACGGAGGCTGTCTTGAAGTGAGGTATCAACAGCAACTATAGTACTATGGTTACAGACTATCACTGTTCAAGACATTGTGTTATTAACTTAGCCAACCGCCTATGCAAACAAACTAATTTTTGTGTTTCCACTGCCTTTCGTTCTGGGAGCACATCTTTCACAATACTTAGTCTTGGGAAAACTGGGGTAAAATACGGTATGCACAGAGGATAAACTAAATGTAACAAGAAGACATATGCCTTTGCCGCAAGAAACTTTGCCAGTTCAGCTATCGCAAGCCTTGCGTGATCTCCAAAACAATTTCCTTCGTTTACTGAACGAGAAAGCCTTGGGTGAAAACTGGGCCTATATATTTTTGCAATACACCAAAGTTTTAGTGTGCTTTCAACAGAAAAGCTGTAGTAACTTTTGTTTCAATGAAAATAGATAGGTAGACAGATAAATCTAATCTAAATATAGATACAGATATAGATATATACTTTTCTACTTACGATGGGTGTCAGCAGAAGGGTGTTGCCTTCCAGTTTCTAAGCAAGTCTTTACGGGTGAGGTTGCCAGCCTTACGCCCCTCTGTTCTGGACCAAAACAGACACTGGTGCAAGGTCTGCAGACCTTTTCCTTAGACCCTGCACTGTTACCTAGTCACGGCTGGATGAACAGGTAGGCACACCGGGCCGGGAGTTCTTGTTTTTGTTTTTATTAAGCTTGCTTTATGCCAGCACGGGCTCTTGCTCATAGAGCAGCTGGGAGCGATCCATGGATCTCTTTAGGAACACGAATATAAATTTTAGGCCAAAGGCCAAGCACTGGGACCTATGAGGCCATTCAGAAATTCAGAGTAAAGTTGTAAAGGCGTAACAGGAGGAAAACCTCACATCTGCATTGTGAAACAATTGTTAGAGAAGGGTGGAAAGTAAGACGGAAGAAATATGAACGGAAGTACAATAAAAGGAATGAAAGGGGTTGCAGCTAGGGGCCAAAGGGACGCTGCAAAGCACCTCAAGCAATGCGCACTGACGGTACTACCACCCTGCGGGGCATGGGCCTATTTAAACGGAAGCCAGGAGCTGCCCCAATCAAGCGCACCTGCCCCTGGGGATGATTGCAGCCTGTAAAATTGGGCGGTGGGTTTTTTTTTTTTTTTGACTCCACAGACAGAAACTCAGTGAGATCATGATGAAATCTAGATTACAGTGTACGCAGAAGTTATAAAGTCTGTTGCCAAGACATGTACAAATGACACAACAGCGCCATGTCTCAACAATATTGAACAAAAGGAATTAAATGTAACACATGTAATAAGGCAGAGATATAATGGATCAACCAGAGTCTTCCTATTAGCAACTTACTTGATCTTCGAAAAACTTGAAGGAAAAACCACCTCGATATTTTTTTCTGCCCACCTCGAGATAACCTGGAGTGACCAGTTCCCGAAAGCAACACCGGAAAGGAGGATTGGGGAATAAAATCAAAAGGAATTAAGAGTCAGCGCTCCCGGTTAACTATGCAAATGAAGTCGATGCTGATGTTTTCATTTTTTAGTTTTCTGTAAAAGAAAATTATTGAGCCGGTTTTGTCTTTCCGTCCGCCCTCAGAACTTAAAAACGAACTGAGGCTAGAGGACTGTAAATTGGTATGTGGATCATCCACTCTCCAATCATCAAATATACCAAATTGCAGCCCTCTAGCCTCAGTAGTTTTTATTTTATTTATGGTTAAAGTTAGCCATAATCGTGCATCTGACAACTATATAGGACAGGCCACCACCGGGCACGTAGTTAAAGTTCCATAGGCCGCGGCTCATACAGCATTACACCGAGACCACCGGAAGATAGATCTATTTTCGGTGGCCTTGATTATAAGCCGTACAGAAAACTCGACTGCACCGACGAAAGCTCGGCGCAATTTTTACTTGTTTATTATAAAACTGAGTTTATGGAACAGGTGGAGGCAACTGATCAATGTGCCAAAGCCAGTGTTTTGTGAATAATCAAATGAGATTGCAAGCATGGAAGTGGGATCTTGGTCGGATCCTCAAAGATAGCGTTATTAACAAAATGCAAATTTTATGAATATATACATATATACGAATTTTTGTTACCTCATACATGTGTGACTTTTATATTCGCAAATGTTAAGCCCCAAATATCGTTTAATATCGAATTCGCAATACCTTGGGTGTAAGTTAATCCTAAGTATATATATATATATATATATATATATATATATATATATATATATATATATATATGTGTGTGTGTGTGTGTGTGCATGCATATACACACATATATATATATATATATATATATATATATATATATATATATATATATATATATATATATATATATATAATATATATATATCACATCACCGTGATATATAATTACTGTATATATTTTTTCATATATGTTACCGAAGGGGAATTTTTAATTGATATAAGTCCACCGTCCCGTGAGGTCGAACCAGCGACAGACACGGACGAGGAATCAGGACTACAGTGACACACCAACCATTCGGCCGAATGGTAATTAACCAGATAACTAGTTCACCTCTTTCGGTTAATGATAGGCACAGTGGGTACTGACTGTCAGACGTAATTAACAGATAACTAGTTCACCTCTTTCGAACCGGTCTGCCCCTGAACCACTCAGGAATCGATGACAGGGCCTATGCTCGTAGTGACAAGCATTCTAGCCATGGGACAGACCGAGGAACCATATGCATATATATATATATATATATATATATATATATATATATATATATATATATATATATATATATATATATATATATATCTATATATATATATCTATATATATATATATATATATATATATATATATATATATATATATATATATGTGTGTGTGTGTGTGTATGTGTGTGTGCGTGCGCGTGTGTGTTTGCGTTTGTGTCTGCAAGCAAACAACAGAAACCAGGATGTCTTTCACAGCCAAAAGCCTGTTTTTCAGCACAAATACATCCAAGCTTTTAGAAAGTAACTGATGAGAGAGAGAAAGAACCTTCAAAATTTGGCCCACAGCAACTCTGGGGCAACTTTGAAAGTAACCCCGGACTGTTGCTTATTGAGTTTAAGAGTTAAGAAGGTACAAATTATCCACTGATTATCAGCGCTTTGAATCCGGGTTGCATCAGAAATATTTTCAATCCGACGTTTTCTCTCCAATGTCACTTTCTATTTTACTTTCCATTATTTCATTCCTTTTACTGTACTTCCGTTCATATTATCTTTCGTCCATCTTAATATCCACCCTCTCCTAACAACTGTTTCATAGTGCAACTGCGAGGTCTTCTTCCCCCAGTTACACTTTTGAAACACTTGTGCTCTCAATTTCCCTTTCAGCGCTGAGTGACCCCATAGGTCCCAGCACTTCGCATTTGGCCTAAATTTTATTATATTCCCGTTCCAATTCCAATGTGTTGGTCGTTTCGTTCCAATTCCTATGTCTTGGTCGTTTCGAAGAGGTTTGTCTGTCATCGCTCAAGGTGGGGAGAGAGAGAGAGAGAGAGAGAGAGAGAGAGAGAGAGAGAGAGAGAGAGAGAGAGAGAGAGAGAGAGAGAGAGGTTCTGCTTATAAATATAAGAATAAAATAAGGAATTTCCAGGACCTCTGAAGTATTGAAAGCCTTACAGCATTGTGAAGACTCCCGAAAGGTGTAATTTAAAAGACAAAAAACCTCGACTGGCAGTGAAATCATTTTGCGCTGATGCATTCTAATGCCAGACCTCTATATTATTTTTAAAACTACGACAATAAGTAGTCCATAATCTTCACTAAAACCCCTTTATTAACTGCTTTAAATTTCGGCCCGTTTCTTCCTACACCCAGAGAGTTAGAATCACATGAATTTTGATCCTAATAGGCGATTAAATAGTCTATTAAGACGGTTCGCTCAGCAACCATGACCAGGCCAGTTCTTGTCTGAATAGACGCCCCTTCGAATGGCAGAAAAGTAAAAAGAAAAGACGTTGCATTTAACCGCGCAAAAATGTATTTATTTTATAAAAAAAAACATTTCTACCTCCGTATTTTACAAAATAATTATAAGAAAGACTCCTTCGATTCAGGATACGAGTTGAAATTCGTGGGTAAACTGTGCTTGAAGAGCTATGTCATTAAGTCGATGAGCACTTGATGAAACCCCACAGGTAAATCCAGGGTTAATTAAGATGAGGGGTCACCTGTAATTTGGTTCCTGTTTGTTCATCACGTTCTTTTATTACCTCACCATTCCTCCTCCTCCTCCTCCTCCTCAACAAGAATGAAATACTTTGTCTCCGCCACCATCAACATCATCAAAATCGCCCTTAAGGTCACGTGACGCAAAGGGCTCTCTTTGAAAGGACTTATCCAGAGTATCTCTACATCCCTTTCACCGTCGGGACCAGGTATGTAACATCCCCTGGGTCCGAGGCCTTCCTCCTGGGGATAAGATACGTCCCAGGACAATCTCCTTCCCCCTACACCTACACCAACACCCTCCCTCCCTCCCCCCAAGAAAAAGTTAATTTGACAATAACCAATGCCTCTGAACGGGAAGATGGACGTCGAGACTTTCCTACAATGAATGAGGTACGACCCAGGACAACCCCACGCCGCCCCCCACCCCACCCAAAAAAATTATAAACTCCACCCCACTCAAAAAATGATAAACTCCACCCCACTCAAAAAATGGTAAACTCCATTCCACCCAAAAAATTATAAACTCCACCCCACCCAAAAAAATTATAAACTCCACCCCACCCAAAAAATTATAAACTCCACCCCACCCAAAAAATTATAAACTCCACCCACCCAAAAAAAGATAAACTCCACCCCACCCAAAAAAATTATAAACCCCACCCCACTCAAAAAAAAAAAGATAAACTCCACCCCACAAAAAAAATGACAAACTCCACCCCACCCAAAAAATGATAAACTCCATCCCACCTAAAAATGATAAACTCCACCCACCCAAAAAATTATAAACTCCACCCCACCAAAAAAATTATAAACTCCACCTACCCAAAAAAATTATAAACTCCACCTCACCCAAAAAATCATAAACTCCACCCCACCCAAAAAATGATAAACTCCACCCCACACAAAAAATCATAAACTCCACCCCACCCAAAAAAAACTGATAAACTGACAATGACCAATACTCCAGAATGGAAAGATACGCGTACCATGCTAGGTAGGGAGCACCTTGAAAAAAAAAAAAAAAAAAAAAAAAAAAACAGATAAATTTCTCGAGTATAAAAATCTCGCTCGATACGCCGTCTGATTTACAATGAACTTCAGAGAATCTACATAAAAAAAAAAACCTTCACATCGATATGTTTCATTTAGCAGCGTGCTCAGGCCGCTACGGAGGACTGTCTGCGGCGCTACGGTTAATTTCCCTGATGACGGCGATCCATCTCGAATTTATCTCCCCATCTCGCATCTGATAAATGAAAGGCCTGAAATCTAACTGACCAGGGGCCGATGTAGAGATTGCCCTTACACGCAGGTTGAATTATTGCACATTCCAGTGGCCTCTTTGCAGGATCGCTGTTTCGTCTGAATGGCGGATAATATCCTTTGCAATATTCCGCCGTACTTTTCTTTTTGATATGCACTGGGCGCGCACATATTCTGACCCGTTTCCGCTGTTCTGTTCTTGTGTGTGTGTGTGTGTGTATATATATATATATATATATATATATATATATATACATATATATATATATATATATATATATATATATATATATATATATATATATATATATATATATATATATATATGGTTGACGACTTCAGCCTCGACCACCAGTAAGTATGGATTAGAAATGAGATAAAGTAATGAACCTGCCAGCTCCATCATGAAAGGGGTGAAATCGCCCTGCTTTCAACACTCCTTGGGTCTTACGTTAAGATGACCACCACTCCGCGGGGCGTACCCGTTGAAACACTGGATTGAGAACAGGTCGTAAAATTAACTCGTCAGTGCGGTGTGATTCGTAGGATTCCCAGTGGCCCCCTGCGAGATTCTTATTCTCCATTTGATTGATGATGATGATGATGACAGATTTCAAATTCTTCCTTTTCGATCCCCTTGGTACGTAGGGAAGCCCTTTAAACTCTGAGCCGTGTTTTACTGATGAGGAAGGGTGCTTCCGCTCCACCAGTAAAATATGCTATAAACACCCGTCGGAAACTTGTTGCATACATATCACAAATAGGTTGAAAACATGTCAACAAACTTGTGTATACATATTGCGAACAGTTTGAAAACATGTTGCATTCATATCAAACAGGTTGAAAACATGTTGACAAACTTGTTGCATACATATCACAAACAGGTTGAAAACATGAAAAAAACATGTTGCATACATGTCTCAAACATGTCAACAAACCTGTTGCATACATATCACGAAAATGTTGAAAACGTGTCAACACCCCTGTTGCATACATATCAAGAAAAGGCTGAAAACATGTCAAAAAACCTGTTGCATACATTTCACAAACAGGTTGAAAACATGTCAACAAACCTGCTGCATACGTTTCACGAAAAGGCTGAAAACGTGTCAACAAACTTGTTGCATATGTATCCCAAACAAGTTGAAAACATGTCAACAAACTTGTTGCATAAACATCACAAACAGTTTGGAAGTATGTCAACAAACATGTTGTATACATGTCTCAAACAGGTTAGAAACATGTGAACCTACTTGTTGCATACATATCATAAACAGGTTGAAAACATGTCAACAAACCTGCTGCATACATACCACAAACAGGTTGAAAACATGTCAACAAACATGTTGCATTCATATTTCAAACAGGTTGAAATCTTGTGAACTAACTTGTTGTATACATATCACAAACAGGTTGAAAACATGTCAACAAACTTGTTGCATATATATCACGAACAGATTGAAAGCATATCAACAAACTTGTTGCATACATGTCAACATACATGTTGCAGTCATATCTCAAATAGGTTGAAAACCTGTGAACTAACTTGTTGCATGCATATCACAAGTAAGTTGAAAACATGTCAACAAACATGTTGCATATATATCACAAACAGGTTGAAAACATGTCAACAAACTTGTCTCATACATATCACAAACAGGTTGAAAACATGTCAACAAACATGTTGCATTCATATCTCAAACAGGTTAAAACTCATGTACTAACTTGTTGCATACATATCACAAACAGGTTGAAGACATGTCAACAAACTTGTTACATACATATCACGAACAGGTTGAAAACATGTCTACAAACTTGTTGCATAACAATTACGAACAGGTTGAAAACATGTCACATTCATATCTCAGCCAGGTTGACAACATGTGAACTAATTTGCTGCATACCTATCACAAACAGGATGAAAAAGGTCAAAGCCCGTAATTGGAGAATAAATCTTTGGATAATCGTATAAAGCGCTGGTAGAGGATTACCAATAAAAGTCATTGACTGTATTTAAAACTTTTTTGTGATGTGTGTGTGTGTGATAAGTTGCCGGCGAGTGATTATGAGAAGTTTTAACATATCGGTATGAATGAATTAGCGAACTACCGATGGTTTTAGAACAGTGAAAAATAAACGGTTTGTCATCTTGGGGATGTTCGGGAACTCTTTTGGTGCTTCAACGTAAGGGAATATTTTATCTAGTTGTTGCAGTCCACTGGTTTCGTATTAGAGGAAAATTATATCTCTTACATTAAATTCTTTGTCTTCAACTCTTTTTCCAGGTAGCGCAGTAGCACTACATTCGCCAGTCTTCAAGGCTGAAAAAGTGTCAGGGTAAATGTATGGTTTTCAGAATTTTTTATTTTTATTTTTGATTTCACAGAACAAATGCATACTGACACACGTATATTGTATGTATATATATATATATATATATATATATATATATATATATATATATATATATATATATATATATATGTGTGTGTGTGTGTGTGTGTGTGTGTGTGTATGCATATGTGTGTGTATTTGTGCATGTATGTATTTATATATGTCGGCAAATATGAGGAAAAATAAATTAGATACGATGATATCATGAAAAATAAACATCGACCGTTCAATAAACTCGCATTCTGAGATGAAAAAAAAAATAAAAAGGAAAAATAGTGATGAATTTAAAATGCCTGAAAGTCGGTAGATAACAAATATTCTGTAATCTCAACTGAAAAAAAAAATAAAATTTGAGATAATTACAGCATATTTGACTTATCCAATCCGGACGTGAGCAAACCTCAAAAGAGCGTCTCTGAATAAATAAATGAATGATAAACAAACTATGCTCGACCCCACCTCTGAAGATGAATAATACAACGAATTTCTATGCAAATTGGAGAGAGGGAACGGAAGACATCGACTGATTGCGTCAGGAGATTGCCTCGCGTAGGTGGATTAGACTCGGCGTTAAAAAACATTAAAAAATAAATAAATAAAAACGCGTAATTGCACATTAATGGCACACGTTACGTTCGACAAATGAGGCGGAGAATTGTTCAGGTCGTAAAGTCAGACCCGTGTGTTCTTAACTTCTTAAAGAAGATCTGGACGAACGTGAAAGAAAACGCATACAGGCACACATGCGTATTTGCGTATTATCGACTGGAAATGTCAGCATATACGCAATACGCATTTATACAAACAAACGTGTGAATGCACAGATATTCATTGCAGGTTATTCCACTTAATTCTTCGGTGTTTATATTCGCCAATTCGACACAAACTTCGCTACTAAACTAGGAAAATGAATTCCCTGAAATATCGAATCAAATCATTTTACGTAAACAGGAAATGAGGCTGAATAGCAAAGTGATATTAATCGATAAATAGTCTCAGAAATTCATCTTTTAATTTACTCATACTTCCGCAACTTTCTATGGCTTAATAATAATAATAATAATAATAATAATAATAATAATAATAATAATAATAATTGGATTCTCTATCTCTCTCGCCAGGAGAGTATGAGTGACAGCACACCCACATCAAGAAGAGAAAAGTTAAATCTCTCTCTCTCTCTCTCTCTCTCTCTCTCTCTCTCTCTCTCTCTCTCCAGGAGAGTATGATTGACAACACACCCACATCAAGAAGAGAATCTCCTCTCTCTCTCTCTCTCTCTCTCTCTCTCTCTCTCTCTCTCTCTCTCTCTCTCTCTCTCTCCAGGAGAGTATGATTGACAACACACCAACATCAAGAAGGGGAATCTCCCCTCCTCTCTCTCTCTCTCTCTCTCTCTCTCTCTCTCTCTCTCTCTCTCTCTCTCTCTCCAGGAGAGTATGATTGACAGCACACCAACATCAAGAAGGGGAATCTCCCTCTCTCTCTCTCTCTCTCTCTCTCTCTCTCTCTCTCTCTCTCTCTCTCCAGGAGAGTATGATTGACAGCACACCCACATCAAGAAGGGGAATCTCTCTCTCTCTCTCTCTCTCTCTCTCTCTCTCTCTCTCTCTCTCTCTCTCTCTCCAGGAGAGTATAAGACTGACAGCACCACAGCATCAAGAAGGGGACCGTTGAATATCTCTCTCTCTCTCTCTCTCTCTCTCTCTCTCTCTCTCTCTCTCTCTCTCTCTCTCTCTCCATTAAGACATATTATTATCTCATCTTCGTACACCCACTCTCAAGAAGCGAAAAGTTAAGCATTTCTCTCTCTCTCTCTCTCTGGTCAAAGATGCCTATCCAGTCTGTGTTACAGGAACATCAGCAATGACCTTGAACAGATACACCCGCAGCGAAAGTCAGATAACCGTTCCCCATCACCTGACCCTAGTGGACCGTGCCGGCTTTATTGTTCATCAGAAGAAACGCAGACTATATCAGTTTACTGTCTCTTTTCTACAGGATACTAGCAAACCGTATTCAGCTTTCGCTGTCAATAACGAGCCGCTGCCAAGAATCTGGTATTCCCTTCACGTACCTCATTCGGACCCGTCTGGCTTCGATAATCTGCGCACAATTCCTTCATGGGACAGTAACTCCACTAATGCTCTTCCTTGCGGCGTCTGAACGCGCTTGCCCTGAAATTTTAGGAGAGGCCGTAATTCCTTGACTCTTGGGAAATATATTAACTACTCCCTATGCACACTTTTATTTTATATATTTTTCAATCTTTATTGACATCTTTCTATCCGCATATTACTCGCACACCAAGAATGTTGGTCTCCAACATTAATGGATCTTGATTTTCATGATTTGTTGTGATTTCAAGCTTTTGAATGATTTTCTACAATGCATCTCATCGCTCTATATCGTATTTAATTAAGTAATTTAATGTGACGTATTTGTTTTCATTTTTTCCTATTGTGTAGCGGTTTACCTATCAAATTGCTGAGCGTTTTGATTGTTCTTTATGAATGCGTGCGATCATTTCGTAAAATGCTGACAATAACTGTAGTTTCCAGGTTGCACGGTGAAAGTAACATGTCCTACCCTAACAGGAAATACCAATAGTTTGAGGTTCAAAAGAACTCATTCCCACAGGCTGGGGAGTGCCCAGTGGAGGGTTATGGACGAACTATTAAGAGACAAACTCATGACCAACTTGAGTATGCCCACAGAAGCTATTAAACCATTTTGGAATTCAGCGCTAAGAAAGTCCCTTCATTACCTATTGGGAGTAGGTCTATTGTCACTGTATTGATATCAGTATAGAGAGCCCACCCTGGGGAAGCGGCCCCACGAATCATCCATTTCATCGATGACACCTTCACATAAAGTCTTGGAATCTGAAGATTAGGGAGACATTTGAGGGCTGTTTAGACTTAGAATTTTCCTAGTCATTCTGATGACCTACAGGATGCTCTAGGACTAAATACCATTTGCCAACCAGTCCAGGTCTTCGCAAAAGGATCGAAGGAAATGCCTCGTGGGACGTAAAAAGGACGATGTAACTTCAGAAAGATCATGAAGAAGAACATAATATCCAACAGAATTGTTGCCATAACACATGATTCAAACGGTATGATACTGCTAACTTTCCCTAGAAAAACGAGCAATTAGCCCTTAACGAAGCCTTTAAGAGACCTAAAGTAGCACCTTCTACCAGTATCAATGCCAAGATGAAGGATGTCCAAAATGATGCACAGTTATGGATGACAAGACACCTCACAAAGTATTATCTGTCCTGACAAGTAGGCCTAGACCTACAAGACCGTAGAGATTTTGGACGTCGCCCCAACTCCGACTCCTAGAGGCATAGTGTGTACAGAAGCTAACGTCAAATATGAGCACAGGAAAAGGAGACTGAATTCCTACCTACCATGATTATAAAGATGAAAACTAGCAAATGTGTAATACAGGCATTGGCCTCTTCCTGTCAAAATAATCAACGCGCCGCCATGCCCTCGCCAAAAACAATAATACCCACTGATATGACCTAAGCCTTGCATACCAGCAGCGCTGAATACCAGGAGTGGGAAGCCCTGTATGACAGCAACAACAACAAGAGCAAATACAACATCAACAAGAAATACAACAGAGAAAAGGGTATCACAGGCTCCTGCCATTAGACAACGTAAATCAGAGCAGGCAGCAGCAATGCTGCGTTGTAACCTTTTAGCTTAATGGGCTGCTCCTGAGGCTAAAACCTTTGCTGGCATAAGGCTAGCTTAATGGGCAATAAGTCCTGGTAGCCTTTGCCTGCCTCTCCATGTTCACTGTAGATGCCTAGAAGAAACGCTTGAGATATAAAAGTATCAATAACCGATATTGCTTTCGTTCAAACGTTAAAAGGAATGACCATCAGGGCAATACAAAAACAATACAAAATTGATGCAGACGAAGGTGAATCCACAGTCATAATAATAATTATAGTAATCATTATAATAATCATTCAAAATGTGCCAAAACTTCATTTGGAAGATGCTTTAACGCGCAGGCAAGTGACAAAACAAGCCTCTACAGAACAGAGTGCTGATTTCGTGGAAAGAGCGAAAAGCAAATACATTGATTTGAAAAGCAATATACTCGTATATATATATATATATATATATATATATATATATATATATATATATATATATATATATATATAAACTAGCAAGCAAAATCAAACACTGAAGCATGCATCAAGAGCAACGCAGGTACAGCAAAGCAAAGCAACGGCGCCCCTCTTGGTTTAATGAGGCATTACAACCTCTCGTAGACTCGGAGGGGAACAGTTCAAGGAAGACTGTTTATCGAGTTTACACGAGTAATGAAAGGCGGAGAACAACATAAAAGGAAAGGAGGAAGAAAACCTGTCACATTTCGTTTTCTCAGTACAAGGAAACGCCGGTAGGTGGCTCGTGTCGACCTCCAACTAACTGCGGTCGGATTAAAGGCTAGTCCTAGACCTAGGTCTTGGAAAGGAGGAAGAAAACCTGTCACATTTCGTTTTCTCAGTACAAGGAAACGCCGGTAGGTGGCTCGCGTTGACCTCCAGCTAACTGCGGTCGGATTAAAGGCTAGTCCTAGACCTAAGGTCTTGGGCTCGCCAGGCCGCGGTCGGGGAGAGGGTCTAATTTGGACCAACCTTTTTCGTTAAAGTTGCAATGCCGACCAGTAGGTACCCTTCCTCGGCAAGTGGTATTCGACAGTGTGCCCGGTGATTGTCGAGACTTTTTTTTTGTTCTTTCATAGAATAAGCAAAGTTAATAGAATGGAGTGGAATACAAAATTCAGGCCAAAGGCCAAGCACTGAGACCTGTGAGATTATTGAGCGCTGAAAGGGAAATTGAAAATAAAAAGGTTTAAAATGTGTAACAAGAGGAAAACCTCGCAGTTGCACTATGATACTGTTGTTAGGAGAGGGTGAATAGTAAGCGGGAGGAAGGATAAAATGAACGGAGGTGCAGTAAAAGGAACGAAAGGGGCTGCAGCTAGGGGTCGAAGGGACGCTGCAAAGAACCTTACTGAGTAATGCCTACAGTGCACCACGAGGCCTTTCGCAGTCACGGAGCAAAACTGAACTCTGTCGAGTTCCTGGAGAAGTTGGGGATCTCATCACCTACCATTTTTACCATGAATGCTTTGTGTCGCCGATCGGGGAGTCTTTGGTGGTCCTTGCAGCAGATGGCTTATCTCAACGACCACATTTACTGGCCTTACACCGAGGGCTGGTGATTATTTAGCCAGCGTTGCCAGGCCTCGGATAGTGCCATAAAATTTGTACGATGACCTCTCATGGATTTCATTTGGATGCGTGATGGTACAGTCTACGTCAGTCTTCTCGGATTACTGTTTTTTTTTACTTCATTATTTATTTGTTGGTGCCCCTATGAAATTTCTCTGGATCCGCTAGTCCCTACACCCAGTCTCTTATTTGTGGTGATGTGTGATTATATATATATATATATATATATATATATATATATATATATATATATATATATATATGTATATGTATATATATATATATATATATATATATATATATGTATATATATACATATATATATATATATATATATATATATATATATATATATATATATAGCAAAAATCTGAATGAATCTTGAATCTTTTTAACTACGCGGCATCAAGCCAAAATCGCTAAGGGAAAGTTCGACTATCAGCTACTAACGTATGCAAATTAGTAGGTAATCTGGCATTCCGTGTGCTGATGTGTCTCGTTAAAAGACCAATGAAAGATAGTTATGCAAATAAAACATGCGCGTATATTGGCATCAAACAACGTTGAGTAACTTTGGAATAAATAAGTGAGTGAGCAAACAAATGAAGTGACGAGCTGATATGACGCGAAGGAAAATTCTGAATAAATTGTTTATATTTGAATCAACAATTAAATGCCCCGAAAATATGTGTAAGTAAAATTCTTCGCAATCTGCGGGTACATGAATACTAGATACCCCGTAGGAGGGCAGTGCTGTCAGCGCACCTCATGCGGTGCACTGTAGGCATGACCTAAGGTTCTTCGCAGCGTGCATTCCTTAGACCCCTAGCTGCAACCCCCTTCGTCCCTTTACTGTACCTCCCTTCATATTCTCTTTCTTCCATCTTACTTTCCTCAACCCTCTCCTAACAATTGATTCATAGTGCAACTGCTTTGAGGTTTTCCTCCTGTTACACCTCTCAAACCTTCTACTCTCAATTTCCGTTGCACTGCTGAATGACCCCATAGGTCCCAGTGCTTGCCCTTTGGCCTAAATTCTATATTCAATCAATCAATCTATATTTAATGAATAGTAGATAAATAATCCTGTATAAGTGAGTGATGAACAAAATACACAGATTAGTAAACACATACTTTAACAGAAAAATAAAAACAAAAAAACACAGATTAGTAAATAAAGACTTTAACAGAAGAATAAAAACAAAATACACAGATTATCCAATAAATACTTCAACAGAAAAATCAAGTCCGTAGTTAACCGGGAAAATACGAATACAAAAAGGAACAAATATGGAGGAATCGATATCAGTTCCACGGTTCCACCCTGATACATATCTCAAAACTAATCTCTCCATTCCCTAATTATAATCCACCAAATAAATCTAGTATCATGTTTTTTAAGAAACGCAACGGTTATATTTTCAGTATTGAGACAAAGCTGATGAAACTGTGAAGGTATAAATAAAATACTCATGTCCCAAATCCCTCTGAACTGAGACCAGAAGATATAAGCTCTTGTATCCAGAAATCCCTCTGAACTGAGACCAGAAGATATAAGCTCTTGTATCCAGAAATCCCTCTGAACTGAGAAGATATAAGCTCTTGTATCCAGAAATCCCCTCTGAACTGAGACCAGAAGATATAAGCTCTTGTATCCAGAAATCCCTCTGAACTGAGACCAGAAGATATAAGCTCTTGTATCCAGAAATCCCTCTGAACTGAGACCAGAAGATATAAGCTCTTGACCAGAAATCCCTCTGAACTGAGATATAAGCTCTTGTATCCAGAAATCCCTCTGAACTGAGACCAGAAGATATAAGCTCTTGTATCCAGAAATCCCTCTGAACTGAGACCAGAAGATATAAGCTCTTGTATCCAGAAATCCCTCTGAACTGAGACCAGAAGATATAAGCTCTTGTATCCAGAAATCCCTCTGAACTGAGACCAGAAGATATAAGCTCTTGTATCCAGAAATCCCTCTGAACTGAGACCAGAAGATATAAGCTCTTGTATCCAGAAATCCCTCTGAACTGAGACCAGAAGATATATGCTCTTGTATCCAGAAACCCCTCTGAACTGAGACCAGAAGATATAAGCTCTTGTTCCAGAAATCCCTCTGAACTGAGACCAGAAGATATAAGCTCTTGTATCCAGAAATCCCTCTGAACTGAGACCAGAAGATATAAGCTCTTGTATCCAGAAATCCCCTCTGAACTGAGACCAGAAGATATAAGCTCTTGTATCCAGAAATCCCTCTGAACTGAGACCAGAAGATATAAGCTCTTGTATCCAGAAATCCCTCTGAACTGAGACCAGAAGATATAAATCCAGAAATCCTCTGAACTGAGACCAGAAGATATAAGCTCTTGTATCCAGAAATCCCTCTGAACTGAGACCAGAAGATATAAGCTCTTGTATCCAGAAATCCCCTCTGAACTGAGACCAGAAGATATAAGCTCTTGTATCCAGAAATCCCTCTGAACTGAGACCAGAAGATATAAGCTCTTGTATCCAGAAATCCCTCTGAACTGAGACCAGAAGATATAAGCTCTTGTATCCAGAAATCCCTCTGAACTGAGACCAGAAGATATAAGCTCTTGTATCCAGAAATCCCTCTGAACTGAGACCTAAGCTCTTGTATCCAGAAATCCCTCTGAACTGAGACCAGAAGATATAAGCTCTTGTCTCCAGAAATCCCTCTGAACTGAGACCAGAAGATATATGCTCTTGTATCCAGAAGCCCCTCTGAACTGAGACCAGAAGAGATAAGCTCTTGTATCCAGAAACCCCTCTGAACTGAGACCAGAAGATATAAGCTCTTGTATCCAGAAATCCCTCTGAACTGAGACCAGAAGAATCCAGAAATCCCTCTGAACTGAGACCAGAAGATAAAAGCTCTTGTATCCAGAAATCCCTCTGAACTGAGACCAGATGATATAGCTCTTGTATCCAGAAATCCCCTCTGAACTGAGACCAGAAGATATAAGCTCTTGTATCCAGAAATCCCTCTGAACTGAGACCAGAAGATATATGCTCTTGTATCCAGAAACCCCTCTGAACTGAGACCAGAAGATATAAGCTCTTGTATCCAGAAATCCCTCTGAACTGAAAGCAGAAAATATATGCTCTTATATCCAGATATAAGGTTTCCCTCACAACAGCGTTCAGAAATTAACCCTGGTCCTCTTTTCTTGCTGACAGCGGCCAGACTTGCACATTAAATTTCGCTCGAACTCTTCAGTTTCAGTCTCAAATTTTCGAGCGAAGATGAGATGCATTACTAGCCTAAAGCAATTCGTGTATTTTAATAATTTACTTATATTTCTATCTATTGATTCATTTATTTGTTATTTTTTTTTAATTACTGATCTCTTCTTTCTTTAGTTCACATTATTTCTATCTTCTGTAACTTCGTTCAAATGAACGCCATATTTTTTGTGGGGTTGGTTCATTTGTATAGGGTTTATCTTCTGAATAATAATAATAGTAGTAATAATAATAATAATTATTATTATTATTATTATTATTATTATTATTATTATTATTATTATTTTTTAATTTTTTCTTTTTTTTTTGGTCTATTACAGTCATCTTATTGGATTGGGTGGTTTTTATAGTGTGGGGTTCCGGGTTGCATCCTGCCTCCTCAGGAGTCCATCACTTTTCTCACTGTGTGCGCTGTTTCTAGTAGCACACTTTTCTGCATGAGTTCTGGAGCTACTTCGGCATCTAGTTTTTCCAGATTCCTTCTCAGGGATCTTGGGATCGTGCCTAGTGTCCCTATGATTATGGGTACAATTTCCACTGGCATATCCCATATCTTTCTTATTTCGATTTTCAGGTCTCGATGCTTATCAATTATCAATTTTTTTCTCTTTCTTTCTCATCTAATTATTATTATTATTATTATTATTATTATATTCTGCAAACGTGGACCACTGGTTCTGAAGAGTCAGGAAGCACTTGCAATGACAATTAGGATCTTCGAAAAACGGCTAATTTTAGGTCAGAAAAGCTTGGCAACGTAAGGGGCTAAGTGGCCTCCAATGAAGACCAAGCCCCGTCAGTCCTGAAAATAACTCTTCCAGAGATTTTAAATCTCGTGTCGGTGTAATCAATTGCCTCTTGCACCAGACTGCGAAGGATCTTTGCAAGTTCAAGCCTATTAAGTCTCGTGTGTAAACAGATCTCTACCTTTTGGATTGCAGTGTGTGTGTGTATGAAGCTGCCAGATTCAATTCTGAATCATCTCAACATGGTTAAACAACTTGTTTATCAATGTATTTGTGCCCCGTAGGGGGTAGTGCCGCCAATACACCTCTCATGGTATACCGTAGGCATTACTTTAAGGTTCTTTGTAGCGTCCCTTCGGTCCCTGTAGCTACATCCTCTTTCATTCATTTTACTGTATCTCCGATCATATTATCTTTCTTCCATCTTACTTCCCACCCGCTCCTAACAGTCGGTTCACTGTGGAGCTGCGAGGTTTTCCTCCTATTACACCTTTCAAAACTTTTTACACTCAGTTTCCCTTTCAGAGCTGAATGACTTCATTGGACCCAGTGCTTGGCCTTTGGCTCAATTTCTATATTCCATTCCAATATATATTTGTGTGTGTGTGTGTAATTTCTGTGTGAAATAACGAAAGAGTTCAGGTACTAAATGCTAACTTTGGGACCATTTTTCCTCACCACTGTCCGCTATATGTAAGCAAACCAAAATCAACTTGCTTCGAGATTCAGGGACTTTCTGTCTCGACCCCCGATATCATTACCATCATTGATGAGGGTATTAGTACAGTAACCCCAAAAATTCTAATTTACGAGAAAGCCAACGTGTTCACTACCACATAAAAAAAAGCAAAAGAAAAATGGAAAAATAAAAAAAAAATTAAAAATACGCCTCCAGAATTCCAAATTGTTATTCGTGCAAATTTAAGTAGTTTTACAACGTGCCATTAAGACGATAAGGAGTTAAAAACAGACATCAGTAATCTTCAGATGCTGCAAATGAGATCTAATGGCTCCACTAATTGCCTCTGATTTCCATTTTCTTCTCAATTCTCTCCCTCCCTCTCTCTCTCTCTCCTGACAATATGACTGACAGCACGACCTCATCAAGACGGGGAATGTTAAATCAATCTCTCTCTCTCTCTCTCTCTCTCTCTCTCTCTCTCTCTCTCTCTCTCTCTCTCTCTCTCTCTCTCTCTCCAGATAATATGATTGACAGCACAACCACATCAAGGCGGCAAATGTTCTCTCTCTCTCTCTCTCTCTCTCTCTCTCTCTCTCTCTCTCTCTCTCTCTCTCTCTCTCAAGACAGATATTATCTCATCTACGTAACACCACTCTCAAAATGAGATATGGTCAACTCTCTCTCTCTCTCTCTCTCTCTCTCTCTCTCTCTCAAGACAAATATCTCACCTACGTACACCCACTCTCAAAAAGAGACATGTTAAACATTCCTCTCTCTCTCTCTCTCTCTCTCTCTCTCTCTCAAAACAGATATTATCTCATCTGACGTAATCCCACTCTCAAAAAGAGATATATTAAACATCTCTCTCTCTCTCTCTCTCTCTCTCTCTCTCTCTCTCTCTCTCTCTCTCAAACACACACACACACGCTTATAAATAGGAAATATTTTGTACATATGTCACAACTGTACTAATGATTTGGCAACAAACTATCAGTGATTTGGTAACAAACTTTTTCCCAGTTAAGTATCACTGAATATATCGTTCATAAGAACGAAATAAGCGCGAGAATAACACGCATTTCTGTGGACACTATGCCAGCACCGATTTCTATAACGAAATTACTCCTACTCTCTAAAACGTTCGCTCATTGTCGATATGGATCGCTACTTCGGACATCCAGGTTCTCCGGGGCAGTTTGCCTTATAGGGATACCCTGTTGTACTTGAAGACAGTGAAACCCACCAAGAGACTTTTCGTACCCTACACAACAGATTTAGTTGAGGAAGACATGATTTCAAATCGAAAAAAATCAAATTCCATCTCTCGTGTAAGTTACAAATCACAGACAGAAACTTGTTTACCTAAAGAGTTCACCTCATTATGTCTACGAGCTATAAAAAAAAAAAAACTGGCATCGCTAAACGAAGGCAGCTTGATCAAACCACGAACATATATATGGCATTAGCTATCGTCGAATGCGTCCTTGGGAGGAAAAAAAATAAATAAATAAAACATAAACCAGAGAGAGAGAGAGAGGAAAGCAATTATCGGAATGGAAGTGGAACCCGAGCCGAACGGTGCTTGCAGCAGTCCCAACTTAGCCAGCGAAAAATAAACAAACGAATAAACACATAAATAAACAAATAGCTTTCTAATATTAAGATTCGTTCACGATGACGTCATCGTATCCTCAAGTTCCCGGGTTTACTTCCGTCACCCTTATTACCTCTCGTTTTCGGTGGGCGCTACGCAAACGTGTTTAGGATGTTTGCAGCATATACGGAGCGAGTTTGTTTTTCCAACAAATGCTAAACTTGCGAGTTTGTTTTTTCAACAAATGCTCAACTTTCGGGAGCATTGGCTGAATGTATCTGAATGTTGATTTCTTTCTAAGACGTTTATTATCACTTTGTCCGTTAGTTCGGCCGATTGTGTGACTGTCCTTTAGTGTGTCTGTCACGATTATCTTAATGACAACATAGTGAGAACAATGTATCATTACTATAGATTATCTATACTGTGTATATATATAGTTATATATATATATATATATATATATATATATATATATATATATATGTATATATATAGTTATATATATATATAATTATATATATATATATATATATATATATATATACATATACATATACATATACATATACAGTATATATATATATATATATATATATATATATATATATATATATATATATAGTTATCACAATTACATACGTAACTGGTAAAAAAGTGAAAGTAGATTCAATATATATATATATATATATATATATATATATATATATATATATACAGAGAGAGAGAGAGAGAGGATTAAATTGACCTCGTGTCCAAGAGAGTCAAACGCAAATGAGGAATGCCTTTCCTCGAAGACGGAGAAAGTCTGACGTTCGTCTGAAATCCTGCGAGATGAGAAGAAGAAGAAGAAGAAGCTCATATAAAAAAAAAACAAAGAGTAGCGAAGAGAACTAAGAGTTTAAAAAAAAAAAAAAAAGTTACTTGATGCCAAACGATGATATAAATTGTATTTCAAAGTCGTCTCAGCCCTCAGTAAACACAAAGAAATTCTGGAAAGGCCATGGAAGAACTCTGTCCAACCGCCCTGCAAGTTTAATACCGCGTCAAGTCGTGACTGATTTCTTCAACATACCCTTACACTAGTGTAACGGACTGTTCCACAGCGTTCCTTCAGCTCCGAGTTGCAACCCCTTTCATTCTTTTTTACTGCACTTCCTTTCATATTATCTTTCTTCCATCTTGCTATCCACAGCCTCTCCTAACAATTATTTCAAAGTGCAACTGCAAGGTTTTCCTCCTGTTACGCCTTTAAAACCTACCTACCCTCAATTTCCTTTCCAGCGCTGAATGACCCCATAGGTCCCAGTGCTTGGCCTTTGGCCTAAACTCTATATTCCATTCCATTCCACTCTGTTCCACAGTTCGTTGGCCTGTGGAACAGTCTCCTCTTTACTTTTAACAACTGCAAAGAGACCTTCACTAAAACCTAAAGTATTCCACATTGATAATTTGCATAATTTATTGGAGTGAAATCATTCATATTCACTGAAACGTTAAACCATAAAAATGCAAATAAAAAGTACATGAACACATTGCAGTTCACGATCATCCAAAGTATTTAAAAGTATCTGCTAGAATGGTGATGGGAAAGGAGAATGCTAAACATTTATTTCTAAATAATATGAACTATATATATATATATATATATATATATATATATATATATATATATATATATATATATATATTATATATATATATATATATAAAAGCATCTAATACACACACACACACACACACACACACACACACACACATATACATATATATATATATATATATATATATATATATATATATATATATATATATATATATATATATATATATATATGTATAATGGAAATACATCGGATATATTAAAATGGAATAGAGCATTTCGGCCAAAGGCCAAGCACTGGAACCTATAAGGTCAGTCAGAGCTGAAAGGGAAACTGAGAGTAGAAAGGTCTGAAAGGTGCAACAGGGGGAAAACCTCAAAGCAGTTGCACCACGAAACAACTGTTAGGAGAGGGTGGAAAGTAAGACGAAAGAAAGAATACGGACGGAGTTTTAGTAAATGGAATGGAAGGGGTTTCAGATAGGGGCCGAAGGGACGCTGCAAGGAGACTCGAAAGTAATGCCCACAGCATATTGCGTGAGGTGCACTGACGGCACTATTCCCCTACGGGATGTGGATATACTAGATTTTCTTCCTGTCATCATTCATTTCGGAATATTCGAATACATAGTTTGATTTTGGTCCAGGTATGCACCGTGAACTAATAGAGAGGAAGACTGCCAACTGCTACGTAGTAACCCTCAGTGCATTTCTGTTTTTTCTTTCAGTAAAGTGAATTCCAAACGCTCTACAGCAGTGATTCTTAAACTGGGGGCGCGGCCCCCTAGGGGGGGGCGCCAGAAGCTTCCAAGGGGGCGCAAAGCAGCGTTGCCAGATGGTGGCTCTTATTTTTTTTTTCTATGAATATTGTTCCACTGGAATACAGTACAGTGCATACTTCTAAAAAAATTAACAACAATGAAACAAAAATCTGTCATTCATCCATATGCTCATATATGCAATGAAGTATAACATACAAATAAACAACACATCGTTTATAGTTTATAGCTGGCCAAAAAAATTTCAGGGGTAGGGGGCGTGGGATCTGTACATAACGCAGGGGGCCCGCAAGGCAAAAAAAAAAAAAGTTTAAGAACCACTGCTCTAGAGAACACAATCTATTACTGGAAGCCTATTTAGATTTAGTTCAGCGGGAAAAAACTAGACGTTTTAATTGAAGCTTCCATTCGGAAATCACTCGAGATGTGTCGTAATTATGTTGCGACAAATCCAGAGCGCTGCTGGGAAGACGATTTCGAAAGTTGCTGAGGATTAAGAAAGAAATTTCTCCCGGATAACGAGGACCTGCAAGGAGGTGACAGACGTTTCTCCATGAAAAATTCATGTTCGCTTGTTACCGAGGGCTTTGTTGTCGATGATTCCTATCTGTTTCATTGTCGATCAGTCTTCTTCTGCTGCTTGACTGACGCCTCGGCTGCAGACCGTACGATAAGACTGCAGGGAGGCAGTGAGGTTTCTTTAATGAGGTCCCGGAGGTATTGGTTCCCATTTTCCTTCGTGATAACGTCACGGAAAGGTCAAGGCCGTCGCTTAAAAGCCACCCCAAAACGTTCGACAAGGTTCCTGGACCTTGATAGAGGATAGAACATCGTCGATATTATTACTATTTATATTATTCAGAAGATGAACGCCATTCATACAGGACACGCCCACCACAGGGGCCATTGACTTGAAATTCAGGGTTCCAAAAAATACTACGGTGTTCATTTGAAAGAAGTAAGAGACGGCAGCAGGAAATGCAGAAAGAAGTGATCAGTTATTAGATAACGAAAATAAACTAACACTGATAAATAAATAAGTAGACAAAAAATGCAAGTGAATTGTTACAACACAAGGATATTTGTTTTAGGGCAAAAATTGCATTGCATCTTCGCTTGAACATTTGATATTGCAATTGCACGACATCCTCAGTATAGGGAGGCTGTTCCACAGTCCATCGGTGTGAGGAATGAAGGACCTCTGGAACTGAGAACTTCGACAGCGAGGCACATTCATTGCATATTGGTGCGGCTGCTCAGCACACCTGGTCGCTCTCGATATTGAAACAGATATTTTCCTTTTCCATCCGCCTTGGTAGATTCGAGCACAGACGACTGGCCCTAGAGAAGGATGCAACTATTTCCGTCTTGATGCTCTCTTATATCACCGACAGTTTGGACGACGGCTGCGTTTACACGCTTAGGAAAGCAAAGCAGATATTCCTTATTCAGTGGCCGAAAGGGGTTTCAGTGGCTTAAATATTTAGGGAACGTAAATTTCAGTGGTGTCTGGTGTCTTTGTTTCTCAGTTTTTTTTATTTTGTTTTCGTTTTCAATTTTCTTTTTATTTTATTAAGCAATTATCTTCAGCTCCTGTGGCATGGGATGACTGGCTGCTCGATACTTGGGGATGGAAGATCGAACCCAGGTCTTTCAATCGAAAGGCGAGGACGTTGCCAATTAGGCCACACGAGTCATATAAGAAGTTGGAACCTAAGTACCACTATACCTAAGGCTTTATATACCAACACCACAACACAAAAAAAAAGAAAACAAGTGAAGACGCAAGAGAAACAACCAAGATGTTTCAATTAGCCGGAGTCAGAAGAAGTTACTTTTTCGCTCGTAAACGTTCGGCTGACGATTGGCGTCAGTCACGCGAAGAAACGATCAATTTCATAGTAAATGTACTGAAGGAAAAACAAAACCACAAGTCTGCATATATTACAGCGCAAAGCTAATTCGCTCTCTCTCTCTCTCTCTCTCTCTCTCTCTCTCTCTCTGTATACACACGCACATGAATACATATAAATAAATAAACATGTATGTATGTATATATATATATATATATATATATATATATATATATATATATATATATATATATATATAGAGAGAGAGAGAGAGAGAGAGAGAGAGAGAGAGAGAGAGAGAGGCTTCTTCTTTTTGCCAAGTCCTTCAACCCGCAAGTTTGGGTACTGTGTAATACACTCGCAAACACATACACATATATATATATATATATATATATATATATATATATATATATATATATATATATATATAGAGAGAGAGAGAGAGAGAGAGAGAGAGAGAGAGAGAGAGAGAGAGCTTTGGGTACGACGTAGGTGCCTATTTCCTCAGACCAGACCATGAGGGCACGTACTTCTGTAATGTTATTTAAAGATACTGTAAAATTTGAAGATTGCCAGGTAATGGGAAGAGGAATTATTATTATTATTATTATTATTATTATTATTATTATTTGTTAAATTTCGTCAAAGTATATACCCAACACGTCTACTGATCGACACTACAAGGTTTCTACTTTACACGGAGCCAGAGTGATGAAGGCAAAATATAAACATATATGACCTAAAACGGATCGATTTTACAAATGAGGTTTGGAAATGACCTGCCCCGTTGCAAGGTTAAACGTTTTTTGCACTCCTGGAATTAAGAGCCATCCCAACCGGTAACCTAACTTCTTCCAGACCGAGGTGATTCTGGACATATTTGGCCCTCGGGGTGGTCTCGGACCCGGTGGGTCACTGGGAGAATTCAGTTGCAAAACAGCAAGGTATTCTCTTTTCACAAGAGAGATTTAAACTCACATCGAACATGCTTAAATTGAACATACAGAATTGAGGCCGAAGGCCAAGCACCGGGACGTATGGGGTCAATCAGCTCTGAAACGGAAACTGACTGTCTTCTTCGTTTTAACGTGCTTTTATACCCATTTTTATATATGGGGTAAGCACGGTGCCTTCTTTGAAGGACTTTGATTTGGCGGTGGGGTAGGCCGTAACCTCGACCGGCTGCCCTGCCTGACATCGCTTAGACCCCGGTAACGAATGTGTACATGTATTACCGAAACCCCCGCTCCCTTTCTCCCAGCAGCACGAGGAGAACTGGGCGGGTAGTCCGACAGTTCGAGACGTGTGAGGTGTCTGTTATGTTTTTAGAAGATGTTGGAGTGGCTTTGTTTATGTGTGTATTAGTCTGTAACATCCATTTGCTTTCAGCAAACCTATCCGTTGATTACATACGTAATCCCGGGATGTCTACACGGATAGCAAAGTTTCCGCCTCTTGACTGGTCGGCTGCGGGGATTGAACCCTTGCCACAGGCTTCTATGAAGTATGTGGTTGCCACTCTACCAACCAAGCCATCGAGGCTCTGAAACGGAAACTGACTGTAAAAGCTTGAAAGGTGTAACAGGAGGAAAACCTCGCAGTTACACTATGAGTAATTGTTAGGTGAAGGTGGAAGTTAAGTAGTATATCTTAGTTTAACCAGACCACTGAGCTGATTAACAGCTCTCCTTGGGCTGGCCCGAAGGATTAGACTTATTTTACGTGGCTAAGAACCAATTGGTTACCTAGCAACGGGACCTACAGCTTATTGTGGAATCCGAACCACATTATACCGAGAAATGAATTTCTATCACCAGATATAAATTCCTCTTATTCTTCATTGGCCGGTCGGAGATTCGAACTCGGGGCCAACAGAGTGGCAGCTGAGAACGGAACCCGCTCTCCCAACGAGGAACCTAGGTGAGGGTGGAAAGTAAGATGGATGAAAGAGAGTATGAAAGGAGGCACAGTAAAAGGACTGAAAGGGGATTGCAAAGAACCTTGAGTAATGCCTACAGTGCACCGCATGAGGTGCACTGGCGGCACTAGCACCCCAGACCGTGCTTAAATTGGTAGTCCTGATTCTGGGGGTTCTTCAAGGTAGCCCCCTGTTCCACCCTGGCCCGGGATACCCCTTCACACGTCTAGAATGCATAATGGGTGCTTTGTATTCATGCAAAATAAGCAAGTCTCTATTAACACTTGTTGCATACAAATCGACTCTCAGTAAACCTGTTGCAATAATAGAAACAAATGCTAGTAAGCGACTGGGACGCTGATTCATTTGTGAGATATGACTTGGAAAATGGACAGTGTTGAAGAAGAACTTTGAAAATCTACAATGATTAAATGCTGAACAAAGCAATATAAACGGTTCCTTCCCAGTCTGGTACAGGCTAATTCAGTTGAATCATTGCCTTTTCAGTAGAGCATGGTTGGTTGCTAATATATATATATATATATATATATATATATATATATATATATATATATGTGTGTGTGTGTGTGTATGTGTGTGTGTGTCTTTTATTGTGATACAACAGTATAATATGAAGATGAAAAGGCCCATAAAACACTGTATGGACGTTTCAACCATATATTTCGAGCACTTCCTTCTGTGGCCCTGTTCACAAGAAGTGCTCGATATATATATATATATATATATATATATATATATATATATATATATATATATATATATATATATATATATATATATCGATATATATATATATATATATATATATATATATATATATATATATATATATATATATATATATATATATATATATATATATATATATATATATATATATATACATATATATATATATATATATATATATATATATATATATATATATATATATGTATGTATGTATAATTAGTATGGTATCAACAATATACTATAGCGTCGTTGAATGGCAGAAACCAAAAGCAGAAAAATGTGACAATAATTCAACCAAATGCGTGAAAATGCCTGGACAAAAGTTAAAATTTTCCGAATCTTGACAGAGACGTAACTGACACTTCTGTTGCATTTAGTGTCACTAAAAGTCTCCCAAACATAATCGAGATATATTCCTAAGATACAAACACAAAAATTCCAAAAGTCGTCGGAAGTTTTTCCCCTGTTTGAGCTGACTGACAGCTTTTTTCATCAAAGGTCAGTGCAAAGTCCTCCTGCAGAATGATTTGGAAATCACTGCAATCCCGTTGAAGAAGAATAATCATGAAGCGAATGAAACAGTCTTCAAGATGATGACTGTGTTTAGCAAATGGTAGTTAAAGGTTAGGTCTCGTACAATCGAAACTCTGAGCATTGATGGCGCCATTCTAACTCATCCTGAGATTTTGATGCTTCGAGGGCCTTTGACTACACAGGACCTGTTGGAAGTTCAGTGGTCTCCGGGATTCTCCGGGTTTCACCAAAAGAGGAGCCCGCAGCTGACCCGGTGACCCAAGGCTCCCTCAGGAATCCTACACGCTATTTCGCACTGCATAAAAGATGCCATTTCGTATAATTCTGGTCGAGGGCTGCGCTGAGGTGTTGTTCGCCATGTCAGCAACATTCCAAGAGCTTTGCCCACCCCTAGGCGGAGCGGGGTAGTGCTGTCAGTGCACCAAAGAGCAGCGTCTCTTCGGCCCCTAGCGGTAACCCCTTCCGTTCCTTTTACTGTACCTCCTTTCATATTCTCTTTCCTCCATCTTGCTATCCACTCTCTCCTAACAGTTTTTCATAGTGCAACTGCTTTGAGGTTTTCCTCCCGTTACTTAACCTTTCAGACCTTTTTACTCTCAATTTCCGTTTCAGCGCGGAATGACCTCACAGGTGCCGCAGTGCTTGAAATCCTACATTCAGTTCAGTTCCAAGAGCTTTGTTTACAAGATGAAATTAGTCAAAGGAATAGTTTGTCTCAAAAGTGGTATTATAATTTCGATAATAGTTGCAGGACTTACTCCTCTAACCAGCTGTCAATGTGTTATGATGTCACACTTCTACGTCATAATGTTTTCTGCGGGGCAGTGAACATTATATCACATCACCATTTTTCTATGTTTTCGTTCATATAGATTATTTTCAACAGATCGTAGTTGTTATCTGCTGAAAATTCCATCTATGCTTAACTATATTTCTAAGTCTTCGCTATCTCTGTTTTACTCTGCCAAACTGGACTTCCGTTTTGTAAAGTCTTGCTGGAAAAATCACTAATTTTCGAGTTTCGAGTTTGACATAATGGTGAATAAGTATTATGAATAACACTGTTGCTTATTATCATTGCTGATTTTTCTCGTACAATACAACAGCTCTTCATCCAGTAGATTTTTGCTTGCAGGGTATGACATCGCAAAAATTAGAATGGAATGGAATATAAAATTTAGGCCAAAGGCCAAGAGCTGTGACCTGCGAGGTCATTCAGATCTGAAAAGGAAATTGGGAGTAAAAATGGTTTTAAAGGCGTAACAGGAGGAAAACTTTGCAGTTGCCCTACGAAACAACTGTTAGGAGAGAGTGGAAAGTAAGATGGAAGAGAGAGAATGTGAACGGAGGTATAATAAGAGGAATGAAAAAGGTCGCAGCTAGGAGCCGAAGGGACGCCGCAAACAACCTTCAGTCATGCCTACAGTGCACCCCGTGGGTCCCGAAATTAGACCATAAATGGCATGTTTAACTATCGAGGGTTAATGTTTCTTGCTTTTATCTGCATATCCTGAACATTTTTCTTCTTTATCCAGATGCCTGTCTGGCCATCTCAAGAAAGGCATGAAACGTCTCGTTCTTTTCCTCGTGTAGTCATTACCTTGATTGTCTCGTTTTCAATTTTATTATTCAGTGAATGAAGGAAGCACGGAACTGAGATATAAATTGGTATTGCCGTGAGCGTTCAATTCTGCGTTCTACGTCTAATGTCTGATTGCCTAAGATTGCAGAAATTGTCTTTCAAGTTATTCATTTCACACCAACTAATTTCTCTTTGGTAGACAGCCGACAATTGGGTTTAAGGTGTTTTAACGAAATTTTGCTTTCAAGCACAACGGAGAGGAGATTAATCTAGAAAATTATTATTATTATTATTATTATTATTATTATTATTATTATTATTATTATTATTTCTGTAAATATTTCTGCTAGGAAGAATATAGTTTTCGTGCTTTGAAGTTGATTGCCATGCTAGAAAATATAATGGAAATACGCATGAATTGCCGGGCTGGTTTCAAAACAAGAAAAATAAATAAATAAATAAGTACGTCAATAAAAAATAAGACCCCAAACAAGCAGAGCAAAGTAGTCTTTGAATACGAAACTCAGCTGAAGACCATTTTAATCAAGACCTCTGACGAAGAGAGCAGGAAAAGGATGTTTCTGTGATTCCATGCAAGGCTGCAACCATTTTTATGTGCACGGCCGGTCGTAGCTTAGACGCACGATTAAAATCGTGAATACTGCACACGTGTATAGTACCAACCTAAGACCGCGCAGCTATTTTAGCAATGCAAAGGTTTAGGAAGCTTGGATTTCTGGTACTTCTTTCTGATGAACGCCTTACCCCATGGACGCTTGAATTTCAAGTCAAAGGCCCCTGTGGTGGCCTTGATCCAAATGAATGGGGGTCATCTTCTGAATAATAATAATAATAATAATAATAATAATAATAATAATAATAATAATAATAATAATAATAATAATAATAATAATAATATTCTTTGGAAGCTTGAATTTTAAGTCAATGGCACCTATGCTGGACTTCTTCCATATGAATAGGGTTCATCTTCTGAATAATAATAATAATAATAATAATAATAATAATAATAATAATAATAATAATAATAATAATAATAATAATAATAATAATTAACATATCCATGTATTTATTTTATCCTCACGGTTGCACTATGAAACAATTGTCAGGAGATGGTGGAGGAAAGCAAGATGGAAGAGAGGGAATATGAACGGAGGTGCAGTCAAAGGAATGAAAGCGGCTGCAGCTAGGGGCCAAAGAGACAACACGAAGAACCCCAAGTAATAATGCCTGCAGGTTTTCATCGACATGACTAGACTAATGAAAACAGATACGAACTACGAGCCGGAGCGATCCTCAGCGGGCCCCAGACATGGGATTAAGATTCCGGCGAAGACAGGCGGATTGGACATCAGCCAGGGAGCTAATGAAGTCGCCACAAATGATCCCATTATCCCCAAAATGGACGTCTTCCTAAATTATAAATATCGTCAGGAAAAAATGGATTAAAGACTCTCTCTCTCTCTCTCTCTCTCTCATTTTATAAGTTATTGGTTTCATTAAAAGTCGCAAATGAGCGTGAGTACACATCGTCAAGGGTATTCCCCGACCCAGGGGAAGGAGGAGCCGTTGTACAGGTATTCTCCGTTTACATCTGGAAGTTATTTATTGTCAACTGATCTTCTCTCTCAGTGTTTTGTTTATTTGTGTATATGTATGTGTATATATATACTGTATATGTGTGTACATATATATATATATATATATATATATATATATATATATATATATATATATATATATATATACATACATATATATCTATATATATGTGTATATATACATTTGTATATATATACATATATATATATATATATATGTGAGTATATATACATATATGTGTGTATATGGGTGTTTGTGTGTGTTTGTGTGTAGGTTCATGACAGTATTCCTCTTGAGATGAATTGCATTATAAAGCAAAGACGAAAAATTGTTAAGTTAAATAACATATTCCGCTAAATCAAGTTAAATTTCATTCCGCTAAATCGTTATATACCATATTTCGTCATTTTCGACCAACGTTCTAATTTGCCCTAGTTAAATACGTTCTTCCTGCCTTTTATAAAAACAGACTTTAAATTGATTGCTAAATCGAAAACCAATTTTATGTGTGCATATATAACACACGTGGTACAGTGGTTCTAAGCGTCGCCTCACGCGCGGGTGACTCACTAGCAGGGGATGTTAAAGCCCAGGTACGTTATGCCTCTTTTCACCTGCTCAGTAAGTTAGATAATAATTATGCATAGCCTATAATAATTATGCATAGCCTACGTACCATGTGGTATACCTATGCATACTTATGCATAGGAACCTTGTATGAACCATTGGTGAGAAGTATTACACTTTGGTATACACCCACCTACCCACACACACACATGTATAAATACACACACTATATACGTATATATATATATATATATATATATATATATATATATATATATATATATATATATATATATATTTATATATATATATATAGTATATAAATAAATTTATATACATTATATATATAAATGTTTATTTATATATATATATATATATATATATATATATATATAATGCATTAATAGTAAAGTAAAAAAAGAATAAACGATAACACTGAATATAACCCTTATGCCACTAAAAAAAACTTGAGAGAGAGAGAGAGTCCGGATCATCTACTTGACTCACCTATAATCAATAAACTGAGTAATTTTTTGTCTAACGCACATTGGGATGAACACTAACCTATTGTCAACCAGGGAGCGTTTAGAAGGACAATCCGACACTGGATGGTGGTCTGGGCGCTCGGCTGCATCTGGGCACTCAGAATCCACAGTGACAACATGGGGTGCCTAACTGCCCAATGTTGCAGTATTCATTGGCGAAATCTACAATATGGCATGAAACAGTGCTAAGAAAATACTAACCAAAGCATGTTGAAGTTTTTCTTGTAGACATTGACTAATGAAAGAAGAAAATCTTAAATGAATAATTTGTCAGAGATTGATTGACACTGCCTTGTCAGTGCAGTGTCAATTAATTTAGAAAACGGGCATCCATACCACCCAGCCCCGCCACCCTTTTCTCGTTCACGCGTGTAAACGTCGCGTGCATAGCCCCTTCCGTACTCCACTTACCCCTCTGGTTCGGACCTGCGCTGTTCTTTCCCTGGGGACCCTGATCATTGTATTTCTCATTGAAATCCTTTCCGTACTCAAAGTACCATTATCCTCAGGCTATTTTCTACATACAGATTTATTCCAAGATACGTTTGTCCGTTTCTCTTCCACTTGTTCGTCAGCTTTCCTATTCATGCTATTCTGAGGGGCATACGGGTTAGAATTGGCTGCTGCGTGATATATTCGTCAGACAAAGTTCTCGCTGCCTGCGTGTGGGCATATTGGAGTAATTGCGCACATCTGCCCTCCAATTCTACTTTTCTGAGATATGGGGTTCAATTCTCATCTGATGGTGCGCAACGCCCTTCCCTAGAGCAACGGAACACAGGCATCAAGGCTATTCAGATGAGACTGTGGCTGATGACGATAATCAATCACTGTCTCACAGCATTTAATTCCACAGCCGAAGGTGAACCTCCGCCACATATTCGTGCGGCAATGAAGTTACATTCCCTTTATTCCTCGTTCCATCCGTGTGCTTGGAGGTGATGTCTCTCTAGAGGTTACCCGAGAAGACTATTCCCAGTACTTCTGGATGGCCGGGGGCGTATTTTCTCGTATTATGCGTACGAAGGAGAGCCTGAGATTGACCCCGGTTATTTCATTTCACAAATGAGCACCACCGTCATACTTAACTACGTCTTGTTTCTCTACGTTTCAGCATTATCAGAAACTTTCGTCCTGTTCGGCTTTGAACTCTTTCGAAGCAATTGCCTTCACTAGGCTTTTCGATGACGAGAGAGGTTCTTAGGTTATTTTATATTTCCTTTAGAGTATTATCACAACTACATTTTTGACTTATAACCCTACTAAAAGAGAATATTATTTAGCGTACTATTTCTTTGCAACCGGAAGCGCCATCGTTGCCGAAAGCCATGACCACCACAGAACTCCTCGCAAGCCTAAATAAAGAAAGGGAACTGAGAACTTCATGAAATGAGCTTAAAACAGAGCGAATATATATAATCTCACGATCCCTCATCTTCTGCGTTTGAGTGCAATTACCGAGTTAAGAGGAACTCGTCCCAAGGCATCCAGTGAACGTTGGAATTCCGAGATTCGTTTTCGTTAGAATGCATCGCTTTTCCAGTCAAGATATTTCAGCCCATATATATATTCGCAGAGCGAAAGGTATTTGCTTGAATACATGCATGGAGTACTGTACAGTCGCGCTGAGTTGAAGGTAGGCAATTAAGAATTCACAAGAGCATGAAAAGGAATGCTAATGAAAAAGTGAAAGAGAAGACACCAATGCATATTAGAATAAATCTGTATATGAGACGTCCAGCATCAGAAGGGCGTCTCGCCACACAGAAAAATTTTTTGAGTTATAAGCCATCAAAGATTTGGAAATTCAACCTGCTCTAATTTCTTTATTTTTCAAGATACAAAGTTGAATTTTGTATGAGATGAAGTATTTGCGATCAGGAATAGAATAGTATGCATAAAAAAACTATAGTTCTACGCCATCCCCTTTTTTGAGAAAAAAAGGGATTATTTTCAAGCTGATTAGGCGACAAACGCCACTCTCAAAAGTTCGGGCGAGAGGATTCAAATGAGAAACTAAAACAGTGATCAGGGCCCTTCAGAGAAGAACGGCGTAGGCACGAACCAGAATGGTGCGTGGAGCTCCGGAGAATCTTTAGGCCAAACGCCAAGCCCTGGGACCTGTGAGGCCATACAGCGCTGAAACGGAAACTGACAGTAAAAAGGTCTATGTTCTTTCACTCTGTTGTCAAAGGAATACCTCTAACCTATACTACTTCAGAATGAATGGTTCCTTACCTCATACATTAACATATATATATATATATATATATATATATATATATATATATATATATATATATATATATATATATATATATATATATATATATATATATATATATATATATATATACATATATATATATATATATATATATATATATATATATATATATATATACGGAGAAACGCAAATTAAAAATATACCATCATTATGATTACTGAACACTACACGAAAGCCCCAGTACAGTACTACATACAAACAGATTCCTATTAATAAAATATCATTTTCACTCCTTACCAAGAGATACATTCAGAAAAAATTGTTTCCCTCGTAAACAATCAGAAAAATAAATGAAAATAATTAAAAAAGAATTTTTAAAAAATAGGGTCAAATGGCAAATACTCAGAGTATATTTCAAGGACCTTGGGTAAAACACGGCCCCTAACACCCATAAAAAGATATGTGACGTCATTGTGACGTTATACGTGACGTCACTGCACTGACCTGGTCGAAATGAACTGCATACAGCCACACATGAACAGACACGTCTGTATAAGAGCCCCCCCAACAAAAAAATAAAAGACGGGGAAGACACGGAATATAAAACACGCGTTGGCAACTCAGGCGTTCCTGTCGCCTGGGGAGTTACTATGATCGTCTCCGATGAACACTGCTGTAGTTATAAAAAGCCCCAGTTGAACACTGGTTATAAACAGCCGCAGCTGAATACCGGTTATAAACAGCCCCAGTTGAATACTGCTTACAAACAGCCGCAGCTGGACATTGGTTATAAACGGCCGCACCTGAACACTGGTTATAAACAGCCGCAGTTTATATAGTGTATATATATATATATATATATATATATATATATATATATATATATATATATATATATATATATATAAATATATATTATTATACATTTACATATTTATATATATACATAGGCTACATATATATACACATATATGTATATACATACATGGCAAATACCCTCTTAACTCTAATGCTATTCAGATATCTTACGAGTATTTTTTTAAATGACTAAGGCCCTCATACAATTTTTTTGTTTTGTAATATTCATGCCAATATACCATCACTCCTGACATTATTCAGCGGTAAAATATATATATATATATATATATATATATATATATATATATATATATATATATATATATATATATACATACATATATATATATATAATTTATATATATATACATATATATATATATATATATATATATATATATATATATATATATATATATATATATATATACACTTTTACTGAAACCATTCTGCTGAAAATGCAACCACTGACACCTTTTCAACAATGTAACAAGAAACCCTTGTACCCAGATAGTAATGGATAAAACAATTTGCACGAATTAAACGTTTGGTTGATCAGCCTTTACCAAAAATTATTATTATTATTATTATTATTATTATTATTATATGCATATATAATATATATACATATAATATATATATATATACATATATATTTATATATGTGCATATGTACATATATATGTGTGTGTTTGTGTGTGTAATGCTAAAACTGACAATTAGATGACAGAAATGAACTTCAGCTCTCTCCAGCAGATTTTTGAACTCTGAGATTTAAAGTTCAGAGTTCAGTTACACCAGTCATAAAGATCAGGTGGAAAAAATCATTACAATGTTATATATATATACAGTATATATATCTATATATATATATATATATATATATATATTATATATTTTATATGTCTATAATATATATATGTATGTATATATATATATATATATATATATATATATATATATATATATATATATATATATATGTTATATATATATACAGTATATATATCTATATATATATATATTATATATTTTATATGTATATAATATATATATGTATGTATATATATATATATATATATATATATATATATATATATATATATATATATATATATATATATATACACACACACACAACCTTCACGCAACATAAGCTTGAAACTAGATAAAAACGGAACGTTAAATCCTGCAAACTTATCTTTAATCTCTGCTCTCGAAGAGCATGCCAACATCGATTGCCCAAAAGTCTCTCAGCCATAAACACACCTTAATGTCCTTTGAGAACCGAACACTAAATCCTCGTGGTACAAAACATAAGAGAAACGATGGCCCGAACATTACCCTCCACTTCTGTTGTGAGATTAATTGCTCTAGGTTTTCTCCTTGCAAGATTAATTGATATGATACGATACACAAAATAAGAGAGCATAAATCTTGATAATTACTGCATGTCTGGGTATACTGCATGAGCGAACAGATTTAGAAGATTGTGGAGGAATTTGTAATTTAATTCTCTAACCTTTGGCGGACACATAAGCGTTGGTTTCACAGAAATCTACGGGATTTTTCCTCCAGTTTTGAGACGTTTCTCGTAGGATATGACATCTACAGTGTATTCCAGACTGAATATATTAACATATTAAGGCGATACTCTCCTTCAAGGACCACCTTTAACTACAAGCTGACGCTGGTGTCCTACAGGCTTGCTGGGAAACTGAAGGATATATATATATATATATATATATATATATATATATATATATATATATATATATATATATATATATATATATATATATATATATATATATATATATATATTATATATATATATATATATATTTATATATATATATATATATATATATATATATATATATATATATATATATATATATATATATATATATATAATATATAAAATGTACGTAATGGAATCAGTCCCTTTATGTAAGTCTGGTGCTAACTTAAGGATATTACCTATAATTTACGTGGACAAATCAAGATTCCTTTCTCTAATTTTGTGCAATTAGAACCTCAGAAATGCAAGCGAAGATGCAATGCATCGCTACCCTATAATAATTCACACTGCACTTATGTGTTCCCCTTCTCTCTGTATTTCCTATTATCTTTCCTAATTTCTTTCGATGAACACAACACTCTATGGAATCTTGAATTTCAAGTCAAGGGTCCTTGTGGTGGGCTTATTAAAAATAACAGTAACAATCTGCCTTTGACAGCGAAGATGTATATAGCCTACACTACCCTGAACAAGTAAAAAATGCACCGGAGTTTCTTCGGCGCAATCGAGTTCTCTGTATGAGCCGCGGCCCATGAAGCTTTCAGCCACAGCCCGGTGGTGGCCTGTCTTACAGCGTTGCCAGATGCACGATTATGGCTAACTTTAACCTCAAATGAAATAAAAACTACTGAGGCTAGAAGGCTGCAATCGGGTATGTTTGATGACTGGAGGGTGGATGATCAACACACCAACTTGCAGCTCTCTAGCCTCGGTAGTTTTTAAGATCTGAGGGCGGACAGAAAAAGTGCTGACGGACAGACAAAGCCGGCACAATAGTTTTCTTTTACCGAAAACTAAAAGTAATTCGTCATCACTTCAGAAGTAACAGGTAAACAGTTATGACAGGAGTAATTGTTCAAGAGAATTTGCTTGAAAAACATCCAGGGAAAGTAAAGAACCCTTCTTGAGGAGACGAGGTATATATTTTTGGCCTAAACGACCCCTTTAGAATGTAGCCCTTTTCACGTGGCTGCGGATTTGCCGGAAAGAACCGCTCCTCTTGAAGTGTAAATAAAAGCTCTTCCAGCGTCTCCTGAGATCTTTGACTTAAATGCAAACAAAAGCAAAAATATATATATATATATATATATATATATATATATATATATATATACACACATACATATATATATATATATATATATATATATATATATATATATATATATATATATATATAAATATATTCAACGAAGGTATGAGACATTTTCACCACTTAGGGAACAAATCCAAGATTACACGGAGGGAGAATCCAGACGGTTAAATGTTAAACAGTATGGATTAGTGTAACACAAAAATAGACAATACATACCAGGATGTCAGGAAGGAAAATTTAACATTAACGTTAATAAAGAAATTCCAAAGTTATTTGTTTAAAGGTTTACTTTGCGAAATGCGAAACAGAAGAACTAAGAGAAGTAGACCTAAATAGATATTCTTTATTCAGTGATCATTCAGATTCAGATTCGAATGAAATAAACACCCACCAGTCATACCCAGAAGCGTATTCAAAATCATCCTCTTTCGCATTTTCCAGAAATAGGAAGCCAACTACTTGGGTCATAAGCCCCTCGTTCTCCAGGCTTGGACACAGGCACAATGATGGGCATCTTCCTTTGGTATAATATTTTCCTGTTCCTGTAAATCATATAGAGGGCTTAAGGATAGGATTTCTTCCATTAAAAAAGGCTGGTAAGAGGGTATAGGTAAGCAGGCAACCTTGTAATCCCCTGCAGACGACGCATTTGGTCGCCAGCCGCTGCCATCTGTCGACGGATTTATGAAATACCGGCCAAAATGCAAAGTTGACAACTGTTCTTCATCAGGAGCAAAATTCGGTAATTTTCTGTATTTTCGTGATATTTAAAGTTAGAGACATGATATATAATTGTGTTTTATGAGGTAAATTTGTATTTCCTGGAAATATAAGACAATATTTGTATGTATAAAACAATATTTTGATGTAGAATCAACTTCATTCTCAACCAGAAAGCCTGGTTACCGAGAAGGGAAGTGTGTTGACAGCTATCAGCTCTTTTGTAGCCAACCAACAACGAGTTCCATTGTTTTATGATATTCTTAATTGAACTCATAATTCGTTATTAAGTTTTATAGTTACAATATACATATATTGCCATACAAAACAATATTTACGTTGGTTTCAGCATAATTCTCTCCAAGGGAATTTTGTTTACAAAGAACGTCGAGTTTTTAATTTTCCTCTTTGAAGAAGCTGATGATGGTAATAATGACGATGATATGATGATGATGATGATGATGATACCCACGGAACCATTCTGAGCAACTGGATGATAGGACATAATATAATATACATATCTCGTAAGGCAGCCTAGCTGAATTTGAAAATTTAACTAAATATGACTTGTTTTGCTTAATTTTTCCAATGTCATTACATGGACATATTAAAACAAAATCAAATAAATATTTCTAACCAATGATACCTACCTTAAAAGATCAACATATCATCATTTCAGAGATTTAACTTATAAGCATATAAAAACTTGTGTTGCAGTTCAAATTGCATTGTGGTTAGGCCAACTTCTCAGACCTACTACTGAGAGTTATTTTAGTACTGAACTGAATTGAATATATAGAATTTAGGCCAAAGGCCAAGCACTGGGACCCATGAGGTCATTCAGCGCTGAAACGGAAATTGACGGCAAAAGGTCCGAAAGGTGTAACAGGAGGAAAACCTCAAAGCCGTTGCAGTATAAATCAATTGTTAGGAGACGGTGGAAAGTAAGATGGAAGAAAGAGAATATGAAAGGAGGTACAGTAAAAGGAACGAAATGGGTTGCAGCCAGAGGCCGAAGTCTCGCTGCAAAGAACCTTGCGTAATGCCTACAGTGCACCGCATGAGGTGCACTGACGGCCTACCCCACCTACGGGGTTACCTTAGTGAAAATGGCCGTCTATTAGATACATTAGGTATCAGAGCATTATTTGCAAGGGGTAGATACCTGTTAATTTGGTCAGCTTTCAACTTCAGTGATAATAATAACCAGAGAGCTGGAATTAGTAAGCTCTTTAAGATAAGGTGAATTTTGGATATGATCCAGCATTTTAATGGTAAGTATTATTTTAGCCACTGGGAAATTTTTACTGGCGAGATTGCTGTTAGATGGTCGGTGGCTTTGATCATTTTGCAAAGTGCTCCAAGTGAGGATGTAATGTTTTGCGCTGGAACCCGTCATGCCAGATAATGTTAACGCTCTGTGAAACGTCAGACAATACCCGACCAGAGGATCCAGGGGTTGGGGGGGCACCTGGGCACGTGGCCACTCATGAAAAATACTGACAAAATAATAATGTTGAAGATTTAGATAATAATAACATAAATGAAATATAAAAATGGGTACAAAATAAAAATCTATTATAGAAATATCTATCTATATAATATATATATATATATATATATATATATATATATATATATATATATATATATATATATATATAGATGTATGTATAATATGAAAATTTTCTGGATCCGCTTGTGCAATACCCTACAGTGCTCTGTACTGATATCTCCGATTCTACTCGCTGATAGCCACCTTCTTGTATATTCGCTTATTGATGTTAGGTGGGAAGTCATTTCTTTCCAAACAAATTACAGAACCTTCCATTTCATACTTTTTCAGACATCACCTATGCTGCCCTATAATGGAATACTGCAGTATCTGCAAAAATACAAAACTGAGACAAAATGGTAGATACTGCAGTTTTCCCTTGCCTTTCTACTGATTTTGCAGATACTGCAAATGGGACCCCCTAAATAAAGCATTAAAGAATCATTCTGCAACTGCAGTAACTTGTGTATTAGTGTTTCACGAGCCCGATAGACGGCATATCTCAATTTCGAAAATTCTGAAGATACTGCAGTTTTCCATTTTAGGGCAGTATGGTACATTTAAAGGGCTACTGACCCCCTATTTGATGATCTTGTAGGATCCTTTTCTGGTATTACTGGAAAGATCAAATATCCTTGGGTAGTACTGTGTACACTGTTGAGATGGTGAGGTTGATTATTGAAGTAATCCCGAGCATGGGAAGCAAGTACCACCTGGGCTTTGGCAGCCATCTTGGAGAAATGGAGGCCCAAGTCAGTTTCTTGTGATCTCCAAGCTAAAGAGTAAGTCTAGCGAAAAATATGCTGACATAAAAAACAATCTACATAAAATTCTCTACAAAAAATTGATATAGTTTTTTTTCTAAAAATCTTTATTGTTCACGTGACCGAGTTGCAAGAATGTTCACACCTTTTTTCATGACTCTCTGTTCAATAAAATATCTATCTATCTATCTATCTATCTATCTATCTATCTATCTATCTATCTATCTATCTATCTATCTATGACTGCCTGTTATTCTAAAGGCCCTGCTATCAACTTCTCACGTCTATGGTGACATTCTTGAAGGAGACGTATGTATCCAAAGAAATTATATATAAAAAGCTGAATTCTAACTAATCTGCACTCCCTTTGAGCACTATTTAGTAGATTCGTTAGTGCAACCTATGTATTTAACATTCCTGTAATAAACTTTTCCATAAAGACTGTGACAGGGACGTCCTTCCTCATATATTTTGGTTTAGGAAAGACGGTAAATCTTTACTTGCGGAGTTACCTGCGTCCATTCTTTCAATCATTATTGTGCATTTTCCTTTGAACAATCACTCACTCTATTTCATCCGTTAATTCCTGATCTTCCTCTGCAAATACATTTTCTAATATTGTATCAATGAGACCCCTCACATTCCTCGTCATCGATGGTAATGCCAGATTTCGAAGTTGTCAGCCCTTTGCTTGGAAAAATATCACTGAGCAGTTGAGTCCCGCTTTCCTGCAGTGACAAGCGGCATGAGTGCAACCTTCCTGGCACCCTCCTGGCTGGTAGAATATGGTCTTTGTCTGCGGTGGCTGGGCCTACCCAATTTGTAGTCAATTTCCATCCCCATTGGGCAGGTGGCACGTCATTTCCTAACCACTTCTGGACTTGGTGGTAAGTCCACAGTGAATGGAACTTAGTAGCAGCATCTGTGGGGCTCTGTGATATAGCAAAGTACTGGTGTCTCAGATCACAAAAGGGATCACCGTTATTTGTTCTGCATAGCTGGAGAATAAAAACTTTTCCTACTTCAACAATTGTAGGTTCAGCAGCTGGTTCTTTCAACGCTACAGCGGCTTCTTGTAGTTCTTCAATGGTTCAAAACAGCTTCATGAACTAAAACTTGCCATTCTTGAAAAATGCAGAACTAGTATCAACTCTGCCAAATGGATATACTGTAGAAGAAAAGATGTTGTCTTTGATGAACTAAATTTCAAACAGTTTGGTATTTACAGTTTGTTTTCTGCATTCCCTTTGCCTAGTTTTAAGAAGTGTACGTTTACTTTCGATGCAGCCGAGACTGAGTATACTCAGAACGTCTATCTTCTCATACTTTTGTTACTGACCCATTCTGAGAGGAGTCTTCAATAGTACTATTACTGTCAGCAATTCTTCATCATCACTAGCTGAAGTTCTTTTATTTCGCTTCCACTCATGATGTATCCATCTGAAGCCACATATGACAGTAATAAGTGAAAACCACGAAGACATATGATAACATTGCTTAGTTGTGAGTCTTGACCACATCTAGTAAAAATCTCATGAGCCTTATGTGACAAGGTTGGTCAAGTTACAAAGCTGCTGTTGTTTTAATCCCTTCACATTTTTCCACAGCCTGGTCGAGTACTGGCTATTTAGAGTCATAATCAGTAGGTGGAGCATTTGAAGAAGAATTTTATGAAATATGTGACATAGTGTAGCACAATTCTCAGGTGCATTTTTCCGTGTAAGCATTCTAGCCCGGAATGTCATTCTTCATAAGATGTTTCTCATATAGCCAACTAAGTTCACTTGTTGATATTGAGACTTTGTTGGTAACTGGATATACTCTTGTTAAGTCTTGGACTGCTATACTTGTTAGTCCTCTTCTACTTCTATTTTCAAAGTTTTTCAAATGAGCATAACCAAACCGTCCAACAGCGTATGCAGAAGAGATCTTTTATAGTTGGGTGACAGGTTGATTTGAACCTGGATCATTCAGAAAAGGAAATACACTGAATCTCTTCTATACCGTGAAAAGAAGTAAAGTATACATCCAAAGAAATTATGGGATAGCTTGAATCATTATTGTAACCTGCATATTTAGTATTTCTGCAATTCCTGAAGTAAAGTTTCCTTTACTCATAAGTAAGGAATGTAACAGGGATGTCCTTCCTCCTTTATTCTGGCTTAGGACAGACAGTAAACATTTTACTGGCGGAGTTACCACCCCTGCGCCCATTCTTTTAATCTGTAATATCTATTTTTCTGCGTACTGTTATTCATTCTAGTTCATCTGTTGATGCCTCACATGTCTCTATGAATACATTTTCTAATCCTGTATTAAAGGGATCTCCACAGCCCTCTTCACTGATGGTTTCTATCAGAGTTTGGTCAGATAACCCTTTTCATGGAAAATGAATCACTGAGCACTTTAGTCTAGGATTTCTACAGTTACAAGTGTAGTGAGTACGACCTTTCTAGTATCAACATAACACTGGGCAGCTCTGTGGGTGTGAGGTCTCTGTTTGTGGTGATTGGTGTGACCCAATTTATAGTCAATTTTCATCCCCATTTTGTAGGTGGCAAGTCGTTACAGGCACTTCAAGGCTTGGTGATAAGTTCACAGTAAATGGAATCAAGCAACAGTATTTGTGGGAGGCAAAGAAGCAAGACTGAATTTAATTTTATTCAGTGATTTGGCAAAGCACTGATATCTCAAATCTTGAAGGGAATCACATTTATAACCTCCATACAACTGGAAAATCATTGAAACCTTTTCCTGCTTAGACAGAATTTGAAGATTTGGCAAATGGTTCTTTAAACACGGCACCAGCTTCTTGTAGTTTTCATGGTTTTGTAACAGCTTCATGAACTTCAGTTTTTCCTGCTATAAAAATGCAGAACTAGGATCATCCCAGGAGGATTCTTCAATAGTAGTGCTAGCTATCAGCGAGTCTGCATCTTCAGTAGCCTGACATTCTTTTATTAAGCTTCCACTTATGATGCAACCAACTGAACCCATACAGGCTAATAGCGTTTCTCAGTTGTGAATCCTGACCACTTCTTGCAAAAATGTCACGAACCTTCGTGTACAAATATTGGACAGAAGTTCCAAAGCAAAGTTGTTTTTGCTCTTCATATACTTGCAGTCTGGTAGAGTACTGTCCACATATTTTCATAATCAGTGAGTAGAGCATTTGTAAAATGAAAGTATGTTTCTCCATGTAACCACTCCAACCCGGAATGTCACTCTTCATATATTTCAATTAGCCAACTAAGATCACTTGTTGCTACTGAGGCTTTGGTGGAAACTGGATGTTTATTGGCTAAATCTTGGACTGCTCTACCTGATAGTCATCTTTCACTTATATTTGCAAAGGTTCTTATAGGAATGTGCTCAAACCATCCAACAGTGGATGCAGAAGAGATCTTTTGTAACTTGATGAGTGGGTGATCTAAACTTGGATCATCTGGAATAGGAGACACACACTAAAAGGCATCTATACTGAGAAGAGTTAAAACCATAGTAGTATAGATACTTATTTCCAGATTGTCAAATACAAGCTGTGTAAATGCATCACCTTGATGTTCTTCCCTGTTTGTTCGGAGCATGGCTGATATTTGAAATAGTGCTGCATCAGCAAAAGATGTATATAGGCCTAAGGGGTAAAGCATATCTAGCAGATATAGCAAATGCTTAATCTTATTTTTGGTGGAGTTGAGTTTCAAGGCGTGTTTGTAGAGGTTATATGGAAGGACTTAGTCTAGCTGTTGGTCTGATAGTATGTGAGATTGCTGTAAATTTTTTTATACCATTTTCCTCTCTTATATCGTTCTTTAAGTCAGTGGTTTTAACAGTACAGTCAAGTTTTTTTCTGGTATAATTGTTTCCAAGTCATTTTGACCTTGTATCTTCAGAAATTTTTCACTCAGCAGTTTGCACAGTCCTCAGTAGTTCGTGCTCATCATCACTATTTTTGTTTTACATACCAAACATCTGTCAAGATTTTGTGCCTTGTATCATGAAAGCCCACCAGAAGCCTTCTGATACTGATTATAGATGCAATAATATCCTCCCCATATTTTTCGTTATGCTTAGGGTTGATTGTTTAATGAGTTGGTGAATCACCATCATGTGAAAATTGGCATTCTTGTCGATTCTCCTCAAGGGAAGCACAAGCATCAGCCATTAACTGACTCTGAAACTGCATCATCTTGGGAAGTCCTTAATGTGAAAGAGATTCAGCGAGCTGTACAATTTCAGGCTTGCTCTGAGGTATTTTGAGCTGTTTCCTTGAAAACTCTGATGTAGCATCTCCACAAAAGAGTCTGTCATGAAGAAAATCAAAGTCTGGCGCTAAAGACCTTGAGGACAGTTGGCACTGGAGAGGTCTGTTCTCTTGACTGGAAGCTCTTGTACTCATTTCTTTGGCACATACTCTCTACCAATTTCCATGCCCTTATATTTTTCAGTCCTTCTAAGCGAGATTTTTTTTATCTTTCCATTCAACACCGTAGTCTTTTTGTGTTTTATACACTCTTTCTTAACTTTACGAGTCACTTAAGAGGGTAGTTTTTCACAAATGACAGCTTTCTTTAACGAAGACATTTTCCTATAGAACAACGGTTATTAATGTCACTTTTTTCCTAAATCTTTGGTACCTGAAACAAAGATAAAATCGCCGTTAATTTAGGATAATTTTTCATATATGTTACCGAAGCATTGAAAAAATCGTGTGAACATTCTCACCTCTGGATCCTAAACAATCAAACATGCTTGAAAAAGATATAGAACATTTTCTGTAGAGAATTTCTAGTAGATTATTTTCGATATTAACACATTCCTCTCTGAATTAATGTATTTTATCTTATGCCTTCAAAATATTGCATGTCTCCCATGTTATTTATACTACAAGCAAGCATTGAATGTTTATTATAAAGTTTATCCTCCCAGAGGACGTCGTGTAATTGGAACTTCAAAAGTTCAAGCGAAGTTGCAATGCATTGCTACCCTAATACTATTCTTGCATTTAAATACATTTTTGTCTATTTGTTAATTTATTAATTTATTTTTTAATAAGTGAGTGGGATCTCTTTTTTCTATATTTCCCTTTATCTCCTCCTACTTCTTCCTAATGAACACCTTAATATTCTTTGGAAGCTTGAATTTCAAGTCAGTGGCCCCTTTGGTGGGCTTGTTCCAAACGAATAGATTTCATCTTCTGAAATAATAATAATAATAATAATAATAATAATAATAATAATAATAATAATAATAATAATAATAATAATAATAATATCCTAGTTGTTCTTATAAGAATGACCTGTGGTCAATCAGTCATCTTCAAAGAACGGTGCCCCGATTCTCAGAATTACGTTCATGAATCCCTCCCCATTGTGTAGGTTCTGATTCATTTGTTGCAGCTGATTATTAGACACTTTCTTTGCTTTCATAATTTCTCTTGCATGTTTGTCTGCTACTTAACTAGTTTTTTTTTTTTTTTTACAATATTCTTGCATCATTTTCTTGATGACTATAGCGCCTGAAGCACAAGCATCAACAATAATGAAGCGGTACAGTTATGTGTACAGAATTCTGAAATCTGAAACTAATGGCAAACAAAATGGATACCTTGGTTTATGTGTTTTTTTATGAAAACCTTGCGCTGCATCCCCTGAATGCATATTATGCATCTTAACAGAATTGTCGATTTTTAAAAAACCGGAAATGTTTAGCTCCTCTTTTACATAACACTAAAGCTGCAACATTATCTGTTACTGAGGTCACTACATGACTAAAGTAAGGTGTGATTTTTCAGTGTAGTCCTTGTAACAACAACAATAATACATACCTTAATCTTTGCAGGAAATGGTTATGGTCATGTTATTAGAATAACATGACACAGGAACACCACGATGGCGTCATAATTAGACCCAGTTTCGGGACATCTTCCCAATGCTAAGTTCTCCTTTCTGTGGGGTAGACGTGGCCTTCAGAGCCACTCTGGCCAAAAGCAGAAGTATCCATCAACGAAATTTTTAGGCAAAACTTGACTTTCGACCCGCATCTTATTGTGTTGGTTGTCACTTCCATAACAAAGGCCATGAAGAAATTAAGAGGATTATGGAATATTCATTGCTATTAAGGTTGTCCCCGTGAGGGGGTGGGGGTTTGTGCCGTCAGTGCACCTCATGCAGTGCACTGTAGACATTACTTAAGGTTCTTTGCAGCGTCCCTTCGGCCCCGAGCTGCAACTCCTTTCATTCCTCTTACTGTATCTCCGTTCACATTCACTTTCTTCCATCTTTCTTTCCTCCATCTCATAACAATTGTTTCATAGTGCAGCTGCACTTTGAAACGATTGTTAAATTCAATTCAAACCTTCAACTCAAACCTTCTTTACTCTCAATTTCCCTTTCAGCGCTGAATGACCTCGTAGGTCCGAGCGCTCGGCCTTTGGCCCTGACTTCTATATTCCACTTCTAATTCCATTAAGGTTGTAAACTAAGAATGATCTTCCTTCCTGTCTTCGTGTAGATGAGAGAAAATATAAAAAAAAAAAATTTTATCTAAAATAAATATGAGAGAGTAAGTGTCTTGTGAAAAGAACATCTTGCTATCACATTTTATAATGGCATTGAATATAACCATTCATCAACAACTCTGTTCAACATGCAACACAGTTTTCTTAAAAGGTAATCGCATCTTCATTGTCAGTTTAAATATGATGTCTTGGGAGTTGAATTCTCTACTCCGCCTGCATATTTTCACAAGGAACTAACGGACAAGCGGTTGATTTAATTGTGTGTAACTGAAAGTTTCAAGAAGTACTGTGTATTTCGCTCCTTCCAACCTGCTGATAGTGATTGACGAAAATACAAAATGTTTATTCTATTCATTTGAGCTTCAAGCTAGAACGCAGCTAATATTCGTCCTATATTTCGTAATTTACTCTCTTCAAAAAGGATTTGACCTTCGACCCTTCCCAGAAATCAAAACAGATTACAGACAAGACCTAAAATGAGGTGAGCTGTCAGCGGGCGTACAACTGACAGCAGCTCTTCCCAGAAACCATTGTTCCAATAGAAAAAAAAATCGTGCTCTCAAAAAATGCTCTCGAGATGGAAACACTCATCAAGATGTACGTGGATCTGATTTCTTGTATTCAAAACCTGGTAAGTCTCAGAGAGCAATTTATTTTGAAGGTGTATAAGTGGTCAGTTAAGTGATTCTCAAGAGGATGACAAACGAACGGAGCAAAGGATCCAGCTGTTAATTTGTGACCAGTAGATATTTATTCCATTTTTCTGAAGTTCCCTTCTTTTCTATTAGATGTGGACGCCATTTCCCAGCTGTTCCCTTGTATTCCATTAGGTATCTGCTACATTTTCCTGATGTTCCCTTGTATTCCATTAGGTATCTATTACATTTTTCCTGATGTTCCCTTGTATTCCGTTAGGTATCTATTACATTTTTCCAGATGTTCCCTTGTATTCCATTAGGTATCTATTAGATTTTCCTGATGTTCCCTTGTATTCCATTAGGTATCTACTACATTTTCCTGATGTTCCCTTGTATTTCATTAGGTATATATCTATTACATTTTCCTGATATTCCCTTGTATTCCATTTGGTATCTACTACATTTTCCTGATGTTCCCTTGTATTCCATTAGGTATCTATTACATTTCCTGATGTTGCCTTGTATTCCATTAGGTATCTATTACATTTTTCCTGATGTTGCCTTGTATTCCATTAGGTATCTATTACATTTTCCTGATGTTCCCCTGTATTCCATTAGGTATCTACTACATTTTCCTGATGTTCCCTTGTATTCCATTAGGTATCTATTACATTTTCCTGATGTTCCCTTCATTCCATTAGATATGGACTACATTTTCACAACGTTCCCATGTATTCCATTAGGTACCTAATACCTTTTCCTGACGTTCCCTTGTATTCCACTGGGTATCTAATACATTTTCCCGGTATACCTTTGTATTCCATTAGACATCTCCAAGATATTCCTGATGTTCCCTTTTGTTCTACTACATTGTCTAATGTTCCTGGATAATCCATTACATATGCTCTACATTATCTTAATGTTCCCGGGTACTCCATAAATATAATTTTCGTGATGTGTATATGTAGTTCATTAGATATCTTGCTACATTATCCCGAAGTGATGTTCTCGGGTATTCCTCAAGATATTTACTTTTCAAGTTCCTGTGAATTCTATTAGATATTTTTCTTGATGTTCCTGTGTGTTAGGTAGTTGCTGGATTTTCCTGATATTCTTATGTATATTCCACGAGACTTTTAATATATTTTCTTGAGTTTTTGAGCGTTGCATTTCCGCTTCTTTAGAGAACCAAAGTCATGTCATTGCCAGAATTGCCAAGCACGTCTGTAGTTGGACAAGCACTAACAGCTTTCACTTCAAGTGAAAGACCCCTTAGGATGGATAAACAAAGCAAAAGCCACTTGTCTAAGGAGGAATTGTTGACAGGTAAATAAAGGTAATCTAGAATACAAAAAAAATACCTTACAAGGAGAATAACTGAAAATGCCAAAAGGATGAAAAAAAAAAAAAGGTTCTCGGATTCCGTGACAGAGAACAGAAAAATTAAGAAAACCAAGGACCGGTAGAAGCAGAAGGGTTAAAACACAGGACCGCACACACAGACACACAAGCACCTTGAGTGACACAACAATGCCCTCTGGATCGGCTCTCTGTCAAGACGAAAGAACAATAGAGGTCAGATAGGACGAGAAGACATTCTAGAAAAATGGGGAAGAAGGAATCTCATCGAAGCAGACCTCGTTTTATTAAGCCTTCGGCTCGCTCGTCCCGAAGTCGAAGAAGTGGAAGGGAAGGTCCATGGAAATGCATTCAAGAACGAAAACGCTCTCCGGACATAATTGGGATCCGGCCAGTCATTATGCTAATTACTTTTCCGAGTAATTGATCTCAATTAACTCCAAGTGCAGACTGGAGAATTAAATTGCTCCTAGCAACCAAAGTCTTATAAGTGAGTCAGGAACATGAATCTGATGCTTTTCGAATGCCTTTACATATACACGTGCATACATTCTTCTCAGGCATACTGATTTTGCCTATCTAGTTCTAAGAAGTATTTGGTTTTATTTCTAAAATACTCATTTGGACTAACTATGCTTAAAGCCACGTTTAAAATCCTTCATCTACAAATTGTATTTTCATGTTCCTTCAACCCGATAATGAACTGATATACCTTCAACTACTTCTATCAAAATCTTTCTCCATCTGTTCCGAAACTATCGCCAAGTCTAACCAATTTTTTTCTCACCATATTTCTTAAGCCTACTTCTGCATACCCTTGGAAAATTACTTTCTGATAATCAACCCTTCATGAAAGTCTTTGCCTTTAAATCGCCTAGCACACCCACCCTTTTCCGTTCTCCTCTAAACCCACCCTGGCCACAGATTCAGACTATCCCATAAAATCTTCCTTTCACCCTCATCCTTCTCCATTCATGGAACTTAAACACTTAATGTCACAGCTTTTTTTTTTTTTTTACCGCCACTCTCAATCATACTATTCAATTATCTTCGTGAAAATACAAAAGCTACAATTTTCTTATTCCTGCATCTCTCAGCCACCGCAGACGTAGTTTCTCTTTGACCTTCTCAGTCCCTAACCTTTCATATTTGGGGCACATTGGTATCATAAAATTCAAGTATCTCTGTTTAAATCAACTACCATGCATTGCCTCTCTTCTGCGCTACACCCACGTACATCCAGAACAATGGTACTTACTATTTCTCTGTTCTCTAGATTTGTTTGTACCAGAGTGTATAAGGCATGGGGCTGCAAACCTCATGCCACCTGCCCTTTGAAGCTTTTCTCGTCTATTATTATTATTATTATTATTATTATTATTATTATTATTATTATTATTATTATTATTAAGAAGAAGAAGAAGATGAACCCTATTCATATGGAACAAGCCCACAGAGGCCACTAACTTGAAATTCAAGCTTCCAAAGAATATTATGGTGTTCATTAGGAAGAAGTAACAGAAGGTAAATGGATATACAGAAGGAAGAGATCTCAATGTTAAAAAAAGAAAAAATAAATTAATAAACTAAATAGATAAAAATGTATTCAATGCAAGGAAAATAGTACTAGGGCAGTAATGCATTGAAAAGCAACAAGAATTCTAATATTCCCAGCATCTTGCTGGGGGACAAACTGTAAATAGCCTCTAAATGAGTAAATTTCTATATATGTGTGTGTGAACGTGTGTGTGAACGTACATGTATACACGTGCTAGACTGTTACATTATTCACAAACGAAAATTACACACGATGGTTATACTGCTGTAACTCATCTTAAAATGAGACAATAATTGAACTTCAGCTCATGAACAGGATTTGAACTTGTGTCTGTCGAGTTGCAAGCCCACGCAAATATGGTTACTGGATTACGCATGCATAAATCATCAGGTGTTTGACCGCCTCAGGAGGCTAGTTCCGTCAGTGCACCTCGCTCGGTGCACTGTAGGCACTACCTGAGGTTGTTTGCGGCGTCCCATCGCCCCTAGATGCAACCCCTTTCATTCCTTTTACCGTGCCTCCGTTCATATTCTCTTTCTACCATCTCACTTTCCACCCTCTCCTAACAATTGCTTCGACATTATTCTCAGCGCTGAATGACATCATAGGTCCCAGAGCTCGTGGCGACTCGTAAAATGCTAGTTCAAGTATTTTAAATGCAGAAAGAAGACAGTACAGAAAGCGTGCGGTGATATTAAAAGATGACAGCATAATGTACTCCCCCAAGTGCTTCATAATTATGAGCGCTGACCTTAGTGAATTATTTTTTTTTTTATATATAAATGAACTGAAAATTATAAATCATGACACGGCGCGCAGGCTTGATGAAGGAAACTGACAGTGAATAATAATAAAGAAAAGAATGTGTATATATATAAATATATACTGTATATTACTGGTGGGTGGTCTGACCTCAACCACCACCTGCTGCAAAAGAATCTAAAAATGGAGCAAGGACTACATTCAGTGACCGACTTTTAAATGGAAGTATCGTTAATGGCCGTCGGCCCATGAATACATATACTCGTATATAGATACCAGCTGACCCGAACATCAGGTCTGGCGTCCGTGATCCAGAATATATATAAGAGATTTTAAAGTCCATTTAGTCTCTCCCTTGAATGTCATGCAGAGATTACAAGCCTCCTGCAGAGTATTGAAGAAAATACCCCCTTTGTTTTTTGCTTTTAAATTCCTGCCCAAAATATCTTATAGCTTTGAGCCAGACATCAGTCATTCAGACGATTTTTTTTGAGAGATAAATTCTCTTGAGTCACTGAAAGAGTCTGAGAGTGATTTTTAAGTGAATGACCCCGTAAGGGTTCTTTGCAGCTTTCCTTCGGCCCCTAGCTGCAACCCCTTTCATACCTTTCACTCTACCTCCGTTCACATTCTCCTTCTTCCATCTTACTTTCCACCCTCTCCTAACAGTTGTTTCAGAGCGCAAATGCGAGGTCTTCCTTCTGTTACACCTTTCAGACCTTTTGACTCTCAATTTCCCTTTCAGCTCTGAAAGACCTCACTTGACTCTCAATTTCCCTTTCAGCTCTGAAAGACCTCACTTGACTCTCAATTTCCCTTTCAGCTCTGAAAGACCTCACGGGTCCCAGAGCTTGGCCTTTGGCCTAAATTTTATATTCCAGTTCCAAGGGATAGAAATGTATAGAAATGGCTGTACACCTTTTATTTTTCATTCGATTTGAGGATTGCAGAAAAACAGAAGATTGTCGTTAGACCTTGCTGCTGTGTAATCAGAGAGAGATTTCCTGCGCGCTTTCGCTTAGAATTCCTTTCGTGCTTTCGAGATGCAAATTGGGAGCATTCGTCACTCAGAAAACGCAAAGCAGTAAAGTCATACGTCGAATGTCTATCTCGTCGTGAATAATTGCCAATGGATGATTGCAATACTCTGCCTTTCATGACCAGAGAATTAATGAAGGCGAGTCTTTTGCTTTACCGTTATTTGACATCTTAAGAATTTGTCCTTCATTTCATTCGTTACAAGGAATTAAGTCAGAATAGTAATTACTGGTTTGATTTGCTTTTTTTTTGTGTGTGGAATTTACGCAGTCAACTCTAGCACTGGGGGGCCACTTTCAGCCATTCAGCGCTGATGACAGTAAGTAATAGTTAGCGCTGATGACAGAAAGTAATAGTTAATGTTGAGAGGCAAGATGGGCGAAAGGAAGCGGGAACGAAGATAAAGTAAAAGGCTAAAGAATGGGTGCAGGTAGACGGCCGAGGGGATGCTGCAAACACCCTTTAGTATTGCCTACAGTGCACCACGTGAGGCGCACTGACGCGCTCTACCCACTACAGCAGAGAGATCGTTTTCAGATCAATTCACTGCACCTCAGAGAAAACTTTCGCCCGAGGGGAATCGTAACTGAAAAGTTTTCCTGCACACTGTTCAGAGATTAACCTAAAAAACAAAACTGTTTCACAGAAACACACCAATCAACCATCATTTGTTTATACCATTTATTAAGAATATATAACTGCTAGAAAGATAATTAGTTTACTATACCTCAACTATTAGGAAGGAAACGTCTGATCAGATTTACGTAAATCTTCATGAGGGGATAGATAAGGTAATAACTAGTTATACTATCTGAAATTTACACCAAAGATATATATATATATATGTATATATATATATATATATATATATATATATATATATATATATATATATATATATATATACATATATTATATTAATAAATATAAATATATATATACATATATATATGGCTACCTGAATCACGAAAATATGGAAGGTGACGAATATGTAAATAAAGACAAAATCCACGAAGGAAAGAGCAGCACTCCACTGATTCTCTGTCCTTTGACATTTTCTTTCAAGACCGCAGCATCTCAACGCTTTTAAGGAGGTAAAAAGAAAATCATGTCAAGACTTAACTTATCAACCCAATCCGACAGGTCATGGCCAGGTATCAAATGCAATGATACGTTTTCTGAGACGCTCTTCTCTCCCAGGCCTGTAATTATCAATTTTAAACCCCATTCTCTCTCTCTCTCTCTCTCTCTCTCTCTCTCTCTCTCTCTCTCTCTCTCTCTCTCTCTCTCTCTGCATGTTTTAAGACTCACTCCCTGACAGGGAGAATACCTGCCAACCTTTTAAGCATCTGTAAGAATCTCTCTCTCTCTCTCTCTCTCTCTCTCTCTCTCTCTCTCTCTCTCTCTCTCTCTCTCTCTCTCATTCTACATCTATACAGTTACATACTACATACACATTATACATATATACATACATTATATATATATATATATAAATATATATATATATATATATATATATATATATATATATATATATATATATATATATATATATATATATATATATGTATGTATATACACACAAACATCTTTGTATGCATGATCTTGTCTCTCAGACACCTATTTTCCATCTGAAGCTTCAGCCGCAAAATGCAAAATGGCCAATTCCCAATTGCTGAAGTCACCAAAACCTCTCAAAAACGAAGCACTTCCTCTGTAGTCCAGGTGACATCACACGCAAGGCAGTGACGACCAGAATTCGTGCGATGTTTGCGGAGGTAAGATACCGAGACTTCACGGACATCGGTACACTTTCAAAGCTCTGTACTGTAGGCATTGCTCGCGGCTCTTTCTTTTCACTGCACCTCCGTTCATATTCTCTCTCTTCCGCCTCACTTTCCTCCACCCTCTCGCATGGCCTTTGGCCTCAGTTTTATATTCCATTCTATTGCAGTATGTTTGCCATTTAGGTATTTAAAAATTTTATCTAGATAAAAAAAAAAGAGGGTTGCGGCGATTCAAATATTCTTTGGCATAAATATTTATGAACAGAGAATAAAAAAATTCAGCATTATCGTTTTTACTCTTTTTTTGTGTGTGTGTGTGTGTTTCGTCAGACATCCGAGAAACGGCGAGACGATAAGTCCCGACCCTAGGGACGTTGAGTACTTCTTCTCCGAGGTGGACGACGACTGCCGTTGTTGCGCAAAAAACATACATTGTTCGACAATTTTCTTATTTAAGTCGTATTCGTAATTCATCGCTTCCTTTCTTTCGATATCATATATGCATACATATACATGTGCATATATACATGCATGTATATGTACATATAAATATACATATAAATATATGTATTATATATATATAAATAAATATATTTATTTATATATATAGTATATATATATATATATATATATATATATATATATATATATATATATATATATATATATATATACAACATAGTTTCTCCCTATAGGTGGGATTGCCAGCTCCATGCCGTTTTCCAACATGGCTGCGATCCAACCGAGTTGACTATCCACCAGGTACAAGGTTCAACTAGTTTAACAGAGGGACAGTGTATTTTTCATTAAACGAACCCAGTTCATTTCCCTACCATGGATTGAAATCTGGTCTCTCACTGAGAGAGAGAGAGAGAGAGAGAGAGAGAGAGAAATTCTCTGGCCCTGACGATTTCTTAATATGATCAAAATAAAACGTACGTAACCCATGAACTACGAACCTCAAATTTATATATATATATATATATATATATATATATATATATATATATATATATATATATATATATATATATATATTTAATTTTTTTTTTTTTTTTTAAGAACGAACGAGGGACACCACAAACTCAACTTGTTAATTTCGATATTTTTCATGAATTTTACTCCATTAAAGTAGACACTGAATGGAAGTCTATGACCACAGAAGAAAAGTGTAAATCTGTACAACAGCAAAAAACACAGCCACTAAAAAAAATCAAATCATGATACTCGAGATTTCTCGATTAGCGAAACTAGATCCGAACAAGTTCACGAAGCCGGGGGTACGTGCCGCCAGTGCACCTCACGCGGTGCGCTGAAGGAATCCCTTATATTCCTTGGCAGCGTCCCTTCGGCCTCTAGCTGCAACCCCTTTCATTACTTTTACTTTACCTCCGTTCACGGCATCTTTCTTCCATCTCACTGTCCTCAACACTCTCCTGACAACTGTTTCGTGGTGCAACTGCGAGGCTTTCCTTCTTTTCACTCTCAATTTCCCTTTCAGCGCTGGCTGGCCTCACAGGCCCCAGCGCTTGGCGGCCTTCGGCCTAAATTTTATATTCCACTTCCATCTCATTTAGTGACATTTTTTTTTATAATAGAAGGTTCCATATACCTTGTCAATGTGTAATACACTTTCGAAACTAACTGTAATATTGATGTTATGATTCTGTCCTCCCTCAAATCTTAAAAACCACTAAGGCTAGAGGGCTGCAAACTGGTATGTTGGTCATCCACCCTCCAATCATCAAACTTACCAAATTGCAGCCCTCTAGCCTCAGCAGTTTTTATTTTATTTAAGGTTACATTTAGCCATAATCGTGCGTCTGGCAACGATATAGGACACGCCTCCACCGGGCCGTGGCTGAAACCTTCACGGGCCACGGCTCATACAGCACTATACACTACAGAAAACTCGATTGCGCCGAGGAAACTTCGGCGCATTTTCACTTCTTTTGTGATTGCTTTCAAGCAATTCGACACTGAATGTCGGGCAGATTCGTGGCTTACACGGAAAAGCCAAGAAATCCCTTTTAAATGCTTGTCAATGCCCTGCATGAGAAGGCATGTTTCAAACCCGGGCAGAGCGGATGTGGACCACCATGAATTTCGGAAAACAGTAAGGAGCAGTTCCGAGGCGTAATTATGAAAGAGTCCGGTTTTTGTCTTGTATAATATATATATATATATATATATATATATATATATATATATATATACCGTATATATAAATATATTATAAAAAGAAAGACATGGGATATAAAATTTAGGCTAAAGGCCAATCACTGGGACCTATGAGGTCATTCCGCGATGAGGTTAAAGTTAAGTATACCTTAGTTTTACCAGACCACTGAGCTGATTAACAGCTCTCCTAGGGCTGGCCCGATGGATTAGACTTATTTTTGTGGCTAGAACCGGTGGTTACTTAGCAACGGGACCTACAGCTTATTGTGGAATCCGAACCACATTATAGCGAGAAATGAATTTCTATCACCAGAAATAAATTCCTCATCAGCCGGCCGGGGGAGTTGAACTCCGGCCCATCGAGTGACAGTCTGAAGCTCAGCCGACTCAGCCAATGAAGAGATTCCGCAATGAGGTGATAGAAATTCATTTCTCGGTATAGTGTGGTCCGGATTCCACAATAAGCTGTAGGTCCCGTTGCTAAGTAACCAATTGGTTCTTAGCCACGTAAAATAAGTCTAATCCTTCGGGCCAGCCCTAGGAGAGCTGTTAATCAGCTCAGTGATCTGGTAAAACTAAGGTATACTTAACTTATCCCGCACTGAGAGGAAAATTGAGATTAGAAAGGTCTGAAAGGCGTAACTAGAGGAAAACCTCTCAGTTACACTACGTAACAATTGTTAGGAGAGGGTGGAAAGTCAGATGGAAAAAGAGAATATGAACGGAGGTACAGTAAAAGGAGTGAAAGGGGGTTGCAGCTAGGGGACGAAGGCACGCTGCAAAGGACCTTATGTAATGCCTACAGTGCACCGAGTGGGGTACACTGACGGCGCTAGGTACCGTCCTCAAATTCGGACTGGGGTACCTTCACATACTCACTTAATTAGGAGCCACAGGGCTTAGCCCGGCATAGAAGACGGCAAGACTTAAATCTTCAATACTTCCCGTACGTATTTCTACATACTCAAACGGTGCACTGTAGGCATTACTTCGGGTTCTTTGCAGCGTCCCTTCGGCCCCTAGCTGCAACCGCTTTCATTCATTTTACTGCACCTCCGTTCATATTCTCTTTCTTCCATCTCACTTCCCACCCCCTCCTAACAACTGTTTCATTGTGCAACTGCGAGGTTTTCCTCCCGTCACACCTTTCAAACCTTTCAAACTTTCTTTTAGTCTACAATAATACGGTGTGCATTTATATGTCAATTTTTTGTAGGATGTGGTATTAGAACTGAAATATAACATTTACTCATCACAGGTCCCAGCGCTTGGCCTTGGCCTAAATGTTATATTCCAGTTCTAATGCTACATCCTACAAAAAAAGAGACGTGTAAATACACACCGTATTATTGTCGACTAAAACTGTCGTTGCGGGATTTTATTTTATCTTACTTTATCATCTTACGCCCACAAGTCCGCGTACGGGGACCAGGAAATAAACAAAAAAAAAAAGGGACCTGTATACATATCTGCATAATGATAACATCATTTAAAATGCTTTTACGCCTTTCAGTATTTTCCTGATGGCGTTCGAGTCACACAACAAACAACATCAGCCGCTTCCAGAGATTTTTCGGACTGACAATAATTGCTAAGGATGACTAGACACTCCACAGGACGGAGAACCTCACAGAGAATCGATGTAAAAAAGAAACAAGTTAAAAAAAAAAAAAAAAAAATGTGAAAAGGAGTCATGTCCTGTTGCCATGTTCTCGTCAAGAGGGCCTGCAGGCGCGGTACGTAACGTCCATCAAAATGGGACTCCCCGTCTCGACCGTTACGGCCATTTTTGGACGGCTTCTGCACCAGTTGTGTAAGTCACGCATAAAGGCCGGCTGATTTTTATCCAACTTCGGTATCTGCCTTTTTCCCCGTCACTCAAGGCTCTTAGCGGCATCCCTTCGGCCCATAGCTGCAACCCCTTTCATTTTTCTTTTAATATATCTCCATTCATATATCTTTCTTGCATCTTTCTTTCCATACCGAAGTTTCCTCCTGATGAACCTCTAAAAGCCCTTTCCCGCGCAATTTCCCTTTCAGCGCTGACTGATCTCATGGCCTAAGTTTTATATTCCAATTCCTAATCTTGGCCTCAGACTTCTGCTGTTCCTCCTGGAAGAAGGCAGGCTGGAAGGGAAAAAACTGGAAAGAGAATTACTGGATTAGAGGCGGTGACCAACCTTTATTTTGGGAGGGGGCTGGGGTGTGCGGGATGTTTTAGCACCTTCCCGCCACATTTTCACACCTGGTGGTCACATTTGGCGCCTCTGGTGTGTTACGGAGGCAACTTCGGGAGGTCGCGCTTGTTATAGTACCCATGGGTCAACGCCTTAAAGAACTTGATTGACCGGACAGATAGGAAAAGGAACAGGAGGGCTCGCATACACCAAAACAAAAATAACATAAAAAAAAATGTTTAAAGGCATATATAAAAAAAACTCGGAAGATGACATTTCAGACTGATCAAAGAAAGATGACTTTGCACGGGGTTGGAAAACTGAATTATCATGAATAAATTCTGAATGGTTCCTCGTATTAGGTATGGCCGAAGTTTGAAATGGAAATTAGTTTCTTAACTTCACAGCGTAATTTTATTTTAAACGTTTACACTCCCAGTGTATGTATATGTATATATATATATATATATATATATATATATATATATATATATATATATATATATATATACATATATACACACACACACATATATATAATATATATATACATATATATATATATATATATATATATATATATATATATATACATATACTTATATATGTTTATTTACATATTCATACATACATATATTATATATATACAAATATATATGAAATATAAATACGTGAAACGCCAGTGGAAAGACATCTCTGCAGTCGTTGCTACCACCTCAGAAAATAAAATTTTTCGCTTAACAAATTTCCCGTGACAGCAGCTGAAGACCGAAATATCAGCATGAAATTATTCCCCCCCAACGCCTGAATAGTTGCAATCATGGCATCCTCTATCAGAAGGTGTGTCTGAATGTCTGTTTCTGAAGTTGGCAGATGGACCACTACCGAGGGCATCATATTTCTCCAACTTCCGACCCCCAATTCCTACCCGGTGCGAAAACGCAAAGCTTGATAGCCGGTGGGTAGGTAGACGCTGGCAAGAAAGGTAGAGAGATGTAGGTAAAGAAATGAGCAGGATGAAAGTCAATGGCGTTTTAATGGGCTTATTTCATTCGTGGTTCAAATTTGCTCAACTGGAGCGAGCCAGTTGTTCAGAGGAACTGCCGTTCAAGTGGTTTGTAGTTCTGCAATTTGAATGCTAAATAATGAGGTAGGTATTATTCAAAGTAAATTCTACTTAGATATACAGTATATATACATATAAATTTATATAAATATATAATATATATCTAAATATATATATATATATATATATATATATATTATATATATATATATTTATATATATATAAATATTTATATATATTTATATATTATATCTGTTTATAACCTCATTATTTTATGGTCATTTATTGTGCCTCTGTGTGATGAAGTTATTTTCACACACACACACACACACACACATATACATATATATATATATATATATATATATATATATATATATATATATATATATATATCCACACACACACTTGAAATTAACTCCATCACACAGAAGCGCGATAAACGAAAATAAAAATATTCATGAGGTAATAAAACGGTTCTCCGAGCACGGCGGAGAACTGCAATGTCAATGCAAGATAATAATAAAAAAAAACATAAAAGATATTAACCGGACTGTTTGCTCCCCCACAACAGCCCGAGGGTTCCCCTGAGGCAGTAGGTCAACCCCACCATCGAAATTATATACACTGTGAATTATTATTATTATTATTATTATTATTATTATTATTATTATTATTATTATTATTATTCAGAAGATGAACCCTATTCATATATTACAATTATTACCACAGGGATGACCTTGAAATTTAAGCTTCCAAAGAATATTATTATTATTATTATTATTATTATTATTATTATTATTATTATTATTATTATTATTATTATTATTATTATTATTATTATTATTCATATAGAACAAGCCCACCACAGGGGTTATTGACTTGAAATTTAAGCTTCCAAAGAATATTATTATTATTATTATTATTATTATTATTATTATTATTATTATTATTATTATTATTATTATTATTATTATTCAGAAGATGAACCCTATTTATTTAGAACAAGCCCACCAAAGGGGCTATTGACTTGAAATTTAAGCTTCCATAGAATAATATTATTATTATTATTATTATTATTATTATTATTATTATTATTATTATTATTATTATTATTCAGAAGATGAGTCTAATTTATATGGAACAAGTCCAAAGGGGCCACTGACTTTAAATTCAAGCTTCCAAGGAATACGGTGTTCGTTAGAAAGAAGTAACAGAATGCAATAGGAAAGGAGCAAGCAACAATGACTGAAATCTTCTTCTTCTTCTCATAGGAAACAAGGATAAACGTTCATGTTGGGAGTCTGAGCAGGCAAGCAAGCAATCAAGAACGCGTGAAATTGAAATGTCGAAGATATTAACTGGCGGACCAAAGTTCTCAGGTACAGGCGTGAAAATAAATTAAAAGGCAAAACATCTTTTTTTTTCCTAATTCTCGTAGGCTGTCGTGTCTACAATTACAAGCCGGGCATCATCACTCTTCGGAAAGCCTAGGTTGGTCTCGAGACAGTTCGTAGGCTGCCTTCATTACTGGACAGTGACCGCGTAGGAAAGTATAGCGCCATCGGTGCACCTCACGCGGTGCACTGCAGGCATTACTTAAGGTTCTATGCAGCGTCCCTTCGGCCCCTAGCTGCAACCCGTTCCATTCCTTTCACTGCACCTCCGCTCATATTCTCTTTCTTCCATCTGACTTTGCACCCTCTCCTGACAATTGATTCATAATGAAACTGCGACGTTTTCCTCCTGTTCCACCTTTCAAACCTTCTTTACTCGCAGTTTCCGTTTCAGCTTTGAATGACCTCATAGGCCCCTGAAAGCTCAAATTTAAGAGTACTTAAGGTTAACCTAAGAGATAAATAAATACATAAATAGTAAAGTAAAAGTAAGGGAAACTATAACAATTATAATATATAATAATATTCTTTGGAAGCTTAAATTTCAAGTCAATATCCCCTGTGGTGGAGTTGTTCTTTATGAACATGGTTCATCTTCTGAATAATAATAATAATAATAATAATAATAATATTCTTTTGAAGATTAATAATCAATAATAATAATGGTTCATCTTCTGAATAATAATAATAATAATAATATAATAATAATAATAATAATAATAATAATAATAATTCACCGTGTATTTAATTTCGATGGTGGGGCTAACCTACCGCCCTGTGGAACTCCGCACTATTGTGGGTGTGCAAACAGTCCGGTTAATATCTTTATTATTATTATTTTTTTTATTATTATTATTATTATTATTATTTATTATTATTATTATTATTATTATTATTATTATTATTATTATTATTTCCATTGACATTTCAGTTATCCGCTCTGATAATCGTTTTATAACCTCACGAATGTTTCTATTTCCGTTTATGGTGCTTCTGTGTGATGGAGGTAATTTGATGTGTGTATGAAAAGCAACAATGCAAACAGAACGATGCACGGAACAAAGTATACTGTACAAGAATCGCGATTTACTGAGCCGGCTGTGTTTACGTCCCTGAGAAAATCCTAATTGACGAACCCCATTCATATGGAACAAGACTACCATAGGGGCCACAGACTTGAAATTCAAGCTGCCAAAGAATATGGTGTCTATTCGAAAGAAGTAACAGAGGGTATTGGGAAACACAGAAGGAAAAGATCTGTTATTAGAAAATAAAATTAAATAAATAAGCAAACACATAAATAGATGAAAGTATAGATAAATTATTAACATGCATGGAGAATTGTTTTATGGTAGTAAAGTATTGTCTCTTCTCTCCAACTTTTCGGGCTCCAGTTGACTACATCCTCAGGAAAACAGTTCACACAAAAATATAAACCGCATTCGACTAATTACAATGAACATAATACGTCAGTCCGATCAATATAAGTACAAAGGATTAGGACAGACAGTTCCAAAACCCCGTCTTCGTTGATTATGGAAAGACACATATATATATACAGTGTATATATATATATATATATATATATATATATATATATATATATATATATATATATATACTTAACCTAAAGTTCAGCTTCGAATCCTACCCAGGGCGAACGTGCTTATCAATTATCAATCTCTTGGGGTATAAATTATTCCCAGAGTATAGTGATTTCGATGTAAAACGAGAACTGTGGCTTATAAGTGTACAAGTGCAGAAATTTCATTATGAATACTTTATACACGTAAATATTATATATATATATATATATATATATATATATATATACATATACATATTATATTATAGGCTATGTATATTTATATATATATATATATATATATTATATTATATATATATATATATATATATATATACATATATATATATATGCGTGCGTGTGGGCGTATGTGTATGTATTTATGTATGTTTGTATGTATGTATAGAACCTGCAGCATACTCTGTATACATCACAAAACCTTCCAGAAACGACGGCCTACTTCCCATTGCATTAGACTGCTCCTGATAATTTTCTAACATTCTATTTCGATGTCTCTGATCATCATTACGTATTCCTCTTTATATATTATTAGTAATCCTTTCATTTTTCTTTCATTTAGCGTTCAATCTCACCACTTCAGTTCTTTACGTCCCTTTCTGATACTTCTCTTAGATTTCTTTTAATTTCTCGTTTGTTTTCCTCCCCTACCTAATCGTTGTCCTTTGAATCTTGCTTAATCCTTTGCTTTCAATTTCGCTTTTTGATAATCACTCATTCCTTACTTCCTTTTTCAATTTGCTCCCTGGAAAACATTTCCTTTAATTGTTTCTTCAGTCTGGTTAATTACGATTACTTTTTTTCAATCTCGCTGCTTATAAGAATTTTTCCTTTTTTCCTTAATATTTCCGTTTCTTAATTTTCTATTTTTCCTTAACTTCGCTGGTTCCCAAATTTTCCTTTTAATCCCACTATTGATGAGAATTTTTCTTTTTTCCTTAGTTCTAGTAATTCTCAGTATTTTTCTTTCGAGCGCACTATTTATGAGAATTTTTGTACTTTCCTCAATTTCGCTAATTCTCAAAAAAATTTTTTAATCCCACTATTCATGGGAATTGTTTTTCCTTCCTCAATTTCGCTAATTCTCAATATTTTCCTTTTAATACCATCATTGATGAGAATTTTTCTTTTTTCCTCAATTCCTGGCCCAGCGTTCGACTCTTCGAGCCGCCAGAGAAGAATTAGAGGAATTTATTTCTGGTGATAGAAATTCATTTCTCGTCATAATGTGGTTCGGATTCCACAATAAGCTGTAGGTCCCGTTGCTAGGTAACCAGTAGGTTCTTAGCCACGTAAAAATAAATCTAATCCTTCGGGCCAGCCCTAGGAGAGCTGTTAACCAGCTCAGTGGTCTGGTTAAACTAAGATATACTTAACTTTCCTCAATTCCAGTAATTCTCAGTATTTTTCTTTCCACCTGACTATATATGAGAATTTTTCTTTTTCCTCAATTCCAGTAATTCTCGGTATTTTTCTTTCAGTCTCACTATTTATGAGAATTTTTCTTTTTTCCTCAATTCCATTAATTCTCACTATTTTTCTTTAAATCTCACTATTTATGAGAAATTTTCTTTTTCCTCAATTTCACTAATTCTCAACATTTTTCTTTCAATCTCACTATTTATGAGAATTTTTATTTTTTCCTCAACTTCGCTATTTCTCAGCATTTTTCTTGTCTCACTATTTATGAGAATTTTTCTTTTTTCCTCAATTCCAGCAATTCTCAGTATATTTCTTTCAATCTCACTATTTATGAGAATTTTTTTCCTCAATTCCAGTAATTCTCAGCAAATTTCTTTCAGTCTCACTATTTATGAGAATTTTTCTTCCTTCCTCAATTCCACTAATTCTCAATAATTTCCTTTTAATCTCGCTATTCATGAGCAGCAATCTCACTATTTATGAGAATTGGTCTTTTTTTTTCTCCTCATTTTCGCTATTTCTGAGTATTATCTTTTAATCTCACTTTTTCCGTGAATTTTTATTTCTCCCTCAGTATTTTTATTTTTCTCTCACTATTTATGAGTTTTTTTTTTTCTTTCCTTAAGTCCCCATTTCCCGACATCTTTTTATTTCTGAGTATTATCTTTTAATCTCACTTTTTCAGTAAATTTTTATTTCTCCCTCAGTATTTTTATTTTTCTCTCACTATTTATGAGTTTTTTTTTCTTTCCTTAAGTCCCCATTTCCCGACATCTTTTCATTTCAACTTTATGCTTTCCGATATTTCAACCCTACTCACCAACTCCCCTTCCAATGAACACAATTTCGCATTTATTACCGCTGAGACATCGGTAAAATACTTTCAATTATAGTACAATGCCGAATCGAGAATTTTTTTCCATAGGGAGTAGTGCCGCCAGTACGCCTCACGCGGTACACTCTAGGCATTGCTTAAGGTCCTTTGCACCGTCCGTCTTTGGGCCGTTAACTACAACCCCCTTCATTCCTTTTACTGCGCCTCCGTTCATATTCTCTTTCTGACAATTGATTCATAGTGCAACTGCTTTGAGGTTTTCCTCCCGTTACACCTTTCAAATCTTTTCGCTGCCAATTCCCGTTTCAGCGCTGAATGGCCTCATAGGTCCCAACGCTTGGCCTTTGGCCTGAATTCCATATTCTGTTCTCTCTGTCAATAGTTAACACATACATACATACATACATACAGAATAACATTAACATACATACATACATACATACATACATACATACCGGCCCCACCTTTGGCTCTCAAGCTGAAATATGGCTCCGTAATTGACTTGACAAGGTGCCGATGTAAATCAATGTTTTTTTTTTTTTTTTTTACATCTTTTCGTTTTTTACACTTATCTTGATTTTGAAGTCTTATTAAATATTTGCGATTTTTGACTGGTTCGGGTGCAGTGGAAACCATTGGCTTTCTTTCGAAATTACCGCGATGATTATCTTGTGAATTATCTTTTTGCACGCGTACACGCACGCACATAAAGGTACAAAGATATACACACACACACACACAAACGCAAGCACGCACATAAATACACACATATCTAAATTCATATAATATTATTCATATTTTTTGTTCCTCTTTATTTGACTGCTATGATATTTTCCGTCAATGTATGAAGGTTGAGAGAGAGAGAGAGAGAGAGAGAGAGAGAGAGAGAGAGAGAGAGAGAGAGAGAGAGAGAGAATGAAAACAACAAAAACAATTCATGGTCTCCAAAACTCCAAAGAGCTTAGACGACAGCAGAACACTCTTGAAGGATATAAAGGTTGAGAGAGAGAGAGAGAGAGAGAGAGAGAGAGAGAGAGAGAGAGAAGAAGAAGAAGAAGAAGAAGCAACGAAAATAACGAAAACAATCCTTGAAACGAAATCCTGGTCTCCAAAACTCCCAAGAACTTAGAAGGACGGACGGGAGGACGCTTTCCCGAGGGATACTCACAGCCAATCTATGGAGGATATCATGACCAGGTGGACGGACAGGATGACGAAGAAGGAGGGGATCCTCATGTTTCTCTCGTGGACGAATCCTGGGAAGGGGTATCCTACAGGCGTCACATTCTGGTGTGTCCTCCTCGCTTCCACGTTCCTCTTCTTCTGCCACTCGACCCTTCCCCCGCTGCGGCCGGTAAATGATAACACGATGGGGCGTGAACACCTTTGGACAACGACCAAAGCAGCCATTGGGCATCATCAGTGGTCATTTCCCAACATCACTCTCATTTCCCAAGCATTTTCTTCCTGTTTTATTATATCTTATCGGGGCATTTCTATATGCTCTCGGTAACACTTTGTTAACATTCACTTATCGCGTACTTATATATATATATATATAATTAAATTACTTTGGAATCATAAAAAGGTGTTTTTTTACCGTTTAGTTAATAATAATCTAAGGGACATTACTTTAATACTACGGTAACGGGACATTATTCAACGCGTTTTAATTCTTCACTATTGGGACATTATTCAACGCGTTTTAATTCTTCACTGTTGGGACATTATTCAACGCGTTTTAATGCTTCGCTATCGGGGTATTATTCAACGCTTGTTACAATATTTCACTATCGGGACATTTTTCAACGCGTTTTAATTCTTCACTTTTGAGACATTATTCAACGCGTTTTAATGCTTCACAATTGGGACATTATTCAACGCGTTTTAATTCTTCACTATCGGGACATTACTCAACGCGTTTTAATTCTTCACTATTGGGACATTATTCAACGCGTTTTAATTCTTCACTATCGGGAAATTATTCGTCGCGTTTTAATATTTCACAATTGGGACATTGTTCAACGCGTTTTAATATTTCACAATTGGGACATTATTCAACGCGTTTTTATATTTCACAACTGGGACATTATTCAACGCGTTTTAATTCTTCACTATCGGGACATTATTCAACGCGTTTTAATTCTTCACTATTGGGACATTATTCAACGCGTTTTAATTCTTCACTATCGGGAAATTATTCGTCGCGTTTTAATATTTCAATTGGGACATTGTTCAACGCGTTTTAATATTTCACAATTGGGACATTATTCAACGCGTTTTTATACTTCACAATTGGGACATTATTCAACGCGTTTTAATTCTTCACTATCGGGACATTATTCAACGCGTTTTGATTCTTCACTATTGGGACATTATTCAACGCGTTTTAATTCTTCACTATCGGGAAATTATTCGTCGCGTTTTAATATTTCACAATTGGGACATTGTTCAACGCGTTTTAATATTTCACAATTGGGACATTATTCAACGCGTTTTAATATTTCACAATTGGGACATTATTCAACGCGTTTTAATTCTTCACTATCGGGACATTATTCAACACGTTTTAATTTTTCACAATTGGAACGTCATTCAACGGGGTTTAATACTTCACTATATGGACATTATTCAGCGCGTTTTAATTCTTCACTATCAGGACACTATCCAACGCGTGCTATATAATACTCCACTATTTGGACATTATTCAACACGTTTTAATTCTTCACTGTCAGAATATTACTAAACACATTTTAGTTCTTCACTATCGGGACATTATCCAACGTGTGTTGTAATACCTCACTATCGGGATATTATTCAGCGGACTTCAATTCTTCACTATTAGGACATTATTCAACGCGTTTTAATCATTCACTATCGGGACATTATTCAGCATGTTTTAGTTCTTCACAACTGGAACATTTTTCAAAGCGTTTTAATTCTTCACAACTGAGATATTATTCAATGCGTTTTAATTCTTCACAAATGGGACATTATTCATGCGTTTTAATTCTTCACAATTGGGACGTTATTCAACGCGCGTTAATGCTTCACTATCTGGACATTATCCAACGTGTGTTGTCATATTTCACTATCGGGACATTATTAATTGGGCTTTAATTCTTCACAACTGGAAGATTATTCAACGCGTTTTAACGCTTCACTATCGCAACATTATCCAACGCGCGACGTTCACACAGAACACCAGCGTAACTGAAAAGTCCTTTAACTGAACGAATCGTACTCCCGAATGGCACTCCTTCTACTGCTCCTGCTGCTGCACACACACACACAGAGAGAGAGAGAGAGCAAGCAAGGTTCATGGTGCGCGCCAAATGTGGGCCCCGAAAATGCGCGCGAACTAGCAGCAGGCAGGGAGGCAGGCAGCCATCCGCCACAAGTGAGCCGACGAGGCACGTGTTAGCACTGACAGATGCTGGAAACGCCGCCGCGGCAGCGAATGGCAGCGAGTTCCGAGTACCACTTGTCTCTCTCTCTCTCTCTCTCTCCCTCTCTCTCTCACCACCACCGCCCGCCCGCCCGCCCGCCCGCCCATGCGAGGCCCTCGCCTCGGCCACGGGCGAAGAGGTAAAGCATACCACCCTGAGCAGGGCGGCAGTGGTTCCCCCGTGGTCTCCCCCACCCAGCCCAGGCATTGTCCAGTTCCTCTCATGATGTTCTCCTCGCCCGAAGTCCTCATCCACGCCTGCTCTCCTACCCAGCAATCATGATGGCTGAATATTCGAACCGGGATCTCTGAAGGAGTCAGGAGTCTCTCTCTCTCTCTCTCTCTCTCTCTCTCTCTCTCTCTCTCTCTCTCTCTCAGAATAAGTAGTTTTATGCTATTTTTTTTTTTTCGTCCAGTAGGGCTCTTCTGATATACGAATGCACATGCACTTCTAGTTGTCTATAAATGCTGTGCTTGCACGGGCATGCAAAGGAAATATATATATACAAATATAAATATAAGTATATATATGTATATGTATTACTGTATATATAATATATATAAATAATACATAATATATATATATATATATATATATATATATATATATATATATATATATATATATATATATATATACCAAACACCTGAATATCAACAACCGTTAAATACTCCTCCACAGAATGCTCACCAGCAACTCGTCAAACCCTAATACACATGCTTCACCATTCACTCTATGTTATTTGCACTCATTTGCGTCTTCTGATGTTAAGGTCATTCCTTTCTGATACCGCCTTCGCACAATCCACTCTTCACCAGCTTTCTATCTCCCATTCCTTCCACATGACCATGCCATCTTGAAGCACCATCAGCTAACTTTTTGACCCCTTTATATATCATCACATTTTTCACCCGTTCAGTTCATGTTATGCCACACATCCTCTGCTACAAATACATCCTATAACTTCGTGTTTTTATTTCGTGTGTGTGTGTGTATATATATATATATATATATATATATATATATATATATATATATTCACATATATTATATGTATATATGTATGTGTGTATACAGATATATACATGTATATATCATATAAATAAATAAAATATATAAATATATATATAAATAAATAAAATATATATATATATAAATATATATATATATATATATATATATATATATATATATATATATATATATATATATATATACGAGTATATCGCAGTCATTGTAAGCCACAAAGAATAATAGGCCTACCTCTTTGCCACACCTATGAAAAGGAACCAAAGCCACCGTAAATCTCAGGGAGCAACAAAACACAATTCTATCCAGAATCATAACGGACGAAAACACTCTCTAAATGTTAACAGTAAACGCCAAAATAATTGGGCGGTAATTTTAACTGCCGAAAGCTACTCACTGCAGAAGCTGAAGACGAATTAGCAGAATACTCATCATTTTCTTGACATGAATGAAGTTAAAGTAAGTCGTTTATCTTCTGATATTACTTGTGTTTTCTCTTCGTTTTTGTTGGCGGTGAATCCAGTGACGTTTGGCTTGGGATAGTAAGTTGGAATTTGTGGCAACACTGAACTGAACGAGTTTTAGAATATACATGCATACATTTTATATATGTGTGTATATATTTATATAATTTATATATTATATATTATGGATATGTATATATTTATAAGAATGTTTACAAATGCATATATACGTACATTATTTATGTATATATATATATATATGTGTGTGTGTTGTGTGTATGTATGTATATTTATATATATATGTATATATACATATATATACATATATATATGATCATTTATATGTACACATTATATATAGAGATATATATATGTATACATTATATATATATATATATATATATATATATATAAATAATTATATATATATACTTTATAATACAGTATATATATTATATATATATATATATATATATATATATATATATATATATATATATATATATATACATAACCAACCTTCCATACCTCCCAGACCATCAACGCCAATCACAGGCGCATGATGCTTCTCATTACCTGGGATCCTGTCAATACCAGCGTCAGGTGGGAGAAAAAAAAATTATGTTACTTCAACCATTGGCGTTCTGAGTCACCCAGAGGCTAGATGGGTTATGGGAACGCCGTGGTTCCTACAGCCGCGTGTCCCAAATCAATAAAATGTGAAGAATTCGTGCCTCGGGGCAAAGATCTCTGTCTCTTTTGGGGGTATGGTGGCATATTCTCCGGTACTTTCGCCGTTTCAGGAACTGACTGCGCAACCGACTGGAACCTTGAGAGATCGAGCGAAGATGCAGTGAGTTGCTACCCTCAAGGAATTCTCCTCGCATTTTACATTTTACATTTTTTTATCTGTTTATTTTTTGCTTTTTAATTTATTTGTTTCTTTGCTAATAACTGATCTTTTTCCCGTGTTTCCTTTTAACTTCTGTTACTTCTTTCAGATGAACACACTGTTCTTTGGAAGCCTGAATTTCAACTCAGTGGCCCCTATGGGCTGGTTTTCCGCATGAACAGGGTTCATTTTCTAAATAATAATAATAATAATAATAATAATAATAATAATAATAATAATAATAATAATAATAATAATAATAATAAAGGCAGTTTTAGAGAACTCTAAAAGGTTTGTAAAATGTTCAGCTTTGGTCATGAACTCTGTAGAGCATTGCTGAAATGAGAATCCTTTACAGGCAAAATTCATTTTACGAGCATCAAAAGAAATTGGAATTATTTATGATTTTTGAGGCCTCTTGAGATTTCCTTCTTCGTCAAGTGAAAATTAGCTTTAAAGAGTATTTATCTTGCAATGTTTATTGATTATATAGGACGATATTCGTTACTGTTCATTATTGCTCAAGAATGTTTCACTTTAATTCAAGTTTTATTTTTGACATGAGACAGTGTAATGCTTTAAGTATATATATACATAGACCCATACACAAATATATATATATATATATATATATATATATATATATATATATATAGTATATATATATATATATACATGTATATATATATATGTGTGTGTATAACATATATATATACATATATATATATATATATATATATATAGATATATATATGTATATATATATATATATATGTGTGTGTGTGTGTATATATATATACAGTATAAACATATGCATGTATATGCATATATATATATATATATATACATGTATACATACATATATATATAAAATATGTGTGTGTGTATTTTGACATACGTGCACACGTGTATGTGTTTTGTGGTTACCTATATTATAAATACACATACTCGACCACAATTTCAGCGCCCTTTTTTTTTCTCTCTCTCTCTCTCTCTAAAAAAATAAAACATTTCCATTCCTCTCACTCTGCTGGGCCTAACGAGGCCTATCATCTATCTCGATCACACATTCCGGATAATTACGGAACGAAGAGGAAGCGAAGCGAGAAATCGGGTCGAAGTATTTTTACCTGTACTTAATGCCGGGTGTGGCGATAATGGTTCGCAATTAACATTTTCGGGCCAAGGTGAATTTCCTGGTCAAATGCTGCATCTGTACTTACTGTCGTCGATCAGTTTCTTGAAATGATGGTTTGTTGGGGGGGGGGGGATATGTGACTGGTAACATATAAGTGAGTGTGACACACATACATACATACATATATATTCATACATACATACATACATACATATATATATATAATATATATAGATGTACATATATATATGTATATACAGCACATATATATATTATATATATATAAATATGCATGTATATACATATGTATATGTAAATATATTTATATATATACGGTATATATATATATTTATGTATATACGTTTAAACATACATATATGTATATGTGTGTATATACATATATAATATACACATATATATATTGATACATGTGTATGCATAATTATATGTACATATGTGTGAGTGCACGTACGCACATACGTGCAATCGCACATCGCCCCATTCTGCTAAAGATCGTGATTTCAGATAAAACAGGGTCAAGAATAACTGCCCCCATGAACGCCATTGCTTTCAAATGCAGCTCAAGTCCTCCTTGTCATAAAGAGATCCCGATCCTCAAGGGCCCTTTGTTAAACGTCCAAAGACGCGTCATCAGTGACACATTGGTCCCCATTACAAAACAGCATAATTCTTCTTCCAACTTCATTTCATTTTTTCTACTTGTATATATATATATGTCAGTATGGGACCAGATTTCTTTTATTATTATTATTATTATTATTATTATTATTATTATTATTATTATTATTATTATTATTATTATTCAGAAGATGAACCTTATTCATATCGGACAAGCCCAAAGCGGCCATAAACCTGAAATTCAAGCCTCCAATGACTATGGTATCCATTGGCAAGCAGTAACAGAAAGTATTAGAAAACACAGGAAGAAGAGATCAGTTATTAAAAAAAAGAACAAAATAAACTAACAAATTAATGAATATAAAATAAATAAAAACGAAAGTGAACTATTAAGCTATTATGAATAACAAATAGGATCATTCAGAGAAATATCTATACATCTCACATAGTGTTTATCAAAAGTCGTCTCTGATATCATATTTTAACTCCTCGAATCTTTAGGAATGGATTGGAATATAGAGTTTAGGCCAAAGGCCACGCGCTGGGACCTGCGAGGTCACTCAGCGCTGAAAGGGATATTGAGAGTAAAGGTCTGAAAGGCGTAACAGGATGAAAACCTCACAGTTGCACAATGAAACAACTGTCAGGAGAGAGTGGATAGCAAGATGGAAGAAAGAGAATATGAAAGGAAGCACAGTAATAGGAATAAAAGGGGTTACAACTGGGGGCCGAAGGGACGCTGCAAAGGACCTTAAGTAATGCCTACAGTGCACCGCGTGAGGTGCACTGACGGCACTACCACTCTACGGGGTCCGATCTTTAATTTCACATCACAGTTCCTGCAGATAAGCAGCGGAATGCCATAATCATTATGACAAACCTGTCTTTTCTCCAAGTGGCATGCAATTTACTCAGCAAGGCACAGGAAGTAAAACAATGTGAATTTTGATATATGGAAGTCCCGTTGGGGAGGTAGCGCAGTCAGTGCACCACACGCGGTGCGCTGTGGCCATTACTTAAGGTACTTCGCAGCGTCCTATTCGGCCCCTAGCTGCAACCAATTTCATTCCTTTTACTGTAGCCGTGTCCATAGTCTCGTTCTTCCATCTTACTTTCCACCCTCTCTTAACAATTGTTTCATAGTGAAATTGCAAAAGGTTTTCCTCCCGTTACACCTTCAAACCCTCCTTCACTCTCAGTTTCCCTTTCTGTGCTGAATGACATGCATAGGTCACGGCGTTCGGCCTTCGGTCTAAATTTGACGTTCCAATTCGAATTTACCGCGTGATTAGAGTGTCGGGTTCAAAAGCACGTACAGATCCTAACAAGGATCTGTCAGGATTCCACAGCAAGAGGTCTTGAAAGCAACGCAATCGCATATTATGAAGGGTTTAGGCGAACGACTCTGCTTCAGGGCAACCTTATATAAAGGCCTCGTTCAACAGTCCACTTAAACGGTCGGCATAAACATCCAAGGGTTATGGCGACAGTGTGTTATGTTTGATGTTATCTCGTCCCATTTGTCAATTTTTGAAAAGTTTAAATAACTGTTGACCGCCATACCAGCCCCCCCCCCTCCCACAAGAACGGGGGCAAGCCTGAAAGCAGTGGCGTGTACGTGGTATTACGTGCGTGTGTATGTGTATGTGTGTGTATGTATGTATGTGTGTGTGTGTGTGTAGAAAGTTGAGAGAGAGAGAGAGAGAATTCCCTCCTGTGCCAATGCAGTAATTGAAATTGTGATTTTTGAATGATTAACACAAGCTTATACTGCTATTACCAAGCACTTGCCAAAGATAAGCAAACTGGCTTTTAAAATACCCCCAGTCAATAATATACGATGCTTCAGAGTGTGATAAGTGAATGCCAAATTGGTGCGCAACATCGATACCCACGAAAATACCCAGATACATGCCAGGATAATAAGAATATATATTTTTTTAATCCAAATCTAATCAGGATGTTTTAAGAAAACAAATTGGCATCTGCTTCCCGGTCAAAGGAGACTGAAAGGACAGAGAAGAAAGAATTGAAGAAAGACGAGATAAGAGGAAAGAAGGAAGAATATAAAGAAAAAAAGAGAGTGAAGAGGAAAAGGAAGGAGACACATGAGATGAAGGAAGAAAGATAGGAGGAGGACAGGAAGACGAAAAGGCTGTAGAGGAGAAAGAAGATAAGAATATATCGAAAAGGAAAATGAAATGAAAGAAGAATGAAACTTAGGATAGAATAGAGGAAAATGAGGAAGAGGCATAGGCGCTATATATATATGTATATATATATATATATATATATATATATATATATATATATATATATATATATATATATATATATATATATATATATATATATATATATATATATATATATATATATATATATATATATATATATATATATATATATATACACAAAACAAAGGGTACATAATGGCTCTAGAGTGAGGAATAATAATAATAATAATAATAATAATAATAATAATAATAATAATATAATAATAATAATAATAATAATTTAATGCAAGCTCCACACCCCAAACGATTCTTTAGATTATTAATTTATGTCATTTATTACTTCATCTTAGAATCTTGTTTACTTCCCTAATCTTCCCCTAAAGAGAAAATATTTTACTGAAAAAATATTGCAATTAGACTAGAGAGAAGACTAGTCTGTGAAAGTTGATGTAATATTATTATTATTATTAGGAGAAAAACTCTCAATCACAAGAGTTCATTACAAAAGAGAACACTCGACTCTGTAACCTTTGGTTTAATAGCTATATTATTATTATTATTATTATTATTATTATTATTATTATTATTATTATTATTATTATCTAGTTAGTCAATGTGAACAGCCGCAGCGGGACCAAAATGACCTTTCCGCGGTGGGTATCGAGGTGACCCTTCTTGACGAATCTGTCTCGGTGGGTATCATGTCATCACTGGCACCACTAGGTTTCTTCACAGTGGTTCCGTCGGAGGTCTGTTTCCAACTGAATGCCCTCGACAGAACGAGAAAGCTTATTATCTTATTCGCTCACTTTCCAGAGGACAGCGAATACTCTTCAGGCTCGAGGAGTGTAGTGCGATTACAGTCGAATCATGATGAGCAAGAACAGTCTATTTATACACTTGGGATCGTTCCTCTGCTCCCACAAGAACGATCTCTTTAGAACCTGTTCCTGGGTCCCGTCTTCCTTGGGGGCTCCAATATCACCTCCAGTAGCTTTTCGGTTGAAACTAGTCATAGCTTATAGGTTGCTAACGGTTGAGGTATATGTGTTATAACAATGGAGTGGATGAAATCGGAGTCTTTGATAGAGAGAGAGAGAGAGAGAGAGAGAGAGAGAGAGAGAGAGAGAGAGAGAGAGAGAGAGAGAGAGAGAGAGGGGTGAACAGCTCGCTTTTAAAAATCCTTCGTCAGACAGCAAGGTAAACTTTGGAGAAGGAGAAATAAATGCTGCTTAGTGACTCGAGAGAAGATGCAAATCAAAAATCGACTCCTGCTGAAAGCCAGAACGAAAAAGTAATATTGTTTGTTATCAGATCCAATAAACTATTAGTGGACTAGACAGCTCCATGTGCGCGCAACCAAGATGAATCCATAAATAATGGCGCGATTTGATTATCTGTAGAGATAATAACTCGCAGAGATAATAACTTCGTGTCTAATGAAGAGATGACGACGCAAAGTAACTCTTCACTACGAACGAAACTGTTTTAACAAAATACGGTTTTGCGATAATATTAATTTTGAAATCATCTTAG
>NC_089751.1:51563116-51573116 GCF_040412425.1 Macrobrachium rosenbergii | reverse complement strand
TTGTGAAGGAGATAATCTCCCGAGGAACCAGAGCTCTCTCTCTCTCTCTCTCTCTCTCTCTCTCTCTCTCTCTCTCTCTCTCTCTTGGTGTATGTTTTTGTGATGAGGGCGACCTTCAGGTGGGGCGGAGGTGTGTAAACCCAATTTGTTTTAGTAACACTCCGGAGATTCATGAAGAACCGAGAAAAGAGTTGACAGATGGGAAACGCTGTCTGTCACTCTCCTACGCCGTCAATTACAGCTAGCCCGTAGGGGGGGTTAGTGCCGTCAGTGCATCTCACGCGGTGCACTGTAGGCATTGCTCAAGGTTCTTGACAGCGTCCCTTCGGTCCTTAGCTCCAACCCCTTTCTTTCTTTTTGCTGTCCATCCGTTCATATTCTCTTTCTTCTGTCTTACTTTCCTCACCCCTCTCCTAAAAATTGCTTCTTAGTGCAACTGAGAAGTTTTCCTCCTCCTGTTACACCTTCCAAGCCTTTTAACTCTCAATTTCCCTTTCGGCGTTGAATGGCCTCACAGGCCTCAGCGCTTGGCCTATGGCCTAAATTCATGTTCCATTCCATTCCCAACAGAGCTAAAAAGTTTCTTAATTTAAGGGCGTTCCTTTCCGCGCGAATGAAACATTCAATTCTGACGATTCTCCTTCTTCTCTTTCTGCATCTTCTCCCTTCTTCTTTCTCTGCACCTTCTCCCACTTCTGTGTGGGGGTCGCTGTCTCTGACAGCTTTCCTTGGTCATGCAAACCGTCCTCTGACAGCCGTTTGTCTCTCGGATATTCTTGAACGACATTCAACCACCTTCGCTTTGGCCTTTCTCTCTTTCTCCCACCCGGCAATTGCGATGATTAAGTTAAGTTGTAAAATCTATTGTATTATTATTATTATTATTATTATTATTATTATTATTATTATTATTATTATTATTATTATTCCGCAGATGAGCCCTATCCATATGGAACAAGCCCGCAGGGGCCATTGACTTGAAATTCAAGCTTCCAAACTATTTGGTGCTCATTTGAAATAAGTAAAAACAGGTAATAGGAAATACGAAAAGAAGAGATCGGTTAATAAAGAAAAAAAATACATTACCAAATCAATAAAATCAGTAGATAAAAATGTACGTAAATTGTAAAATACACGGAGAGTTGGTGTTGCTTTGCTGAAGGAATAGGCAAAACCTGGTTATCTTCGGAGACAGACCGGGATTTATGACAGATGTAGCGAACTGAGAAAGGAATTTTTTGCTAAGAAAGTTTCCAGTTAGCGAAGGAAAGCGAGAGATTGACGGTTAACCCTGAGATAGCGAGAAACACGACGATAAACTAAGGATAATGAACGCCCCATTTCGCCGATGCAGAATTATCATACCTTCATCTGAACTTCGAGACGGTACGTAACGCCCCTGGGGGTTGGGACTTGCCGTCTCGATTCTCTTAAACTACCGTCATTTCTACAGGATAGGCACATTATATTAATTGGTAAATAAACAGTTTAAAGAGCATAGTTAAGGCTCGAGGAAAGAACGGGAAAGAAGTACTCAGCACTCATTAGTAGTGTAACCGACCTTGTCCGAATATCTGAGCGACAGTTCTGCCTTTGCTGGAAGCAGTTACCTGACCGCTAGCTAGCTAGCTCGAACGAACAGGTAAATAATACCTGTCCTCAGTTAACCTAAGCTGGCGGACGATCAGCGTCGCTGGACAAAAGAGAAAGTTGCACCTCTTATTGAGACGACTCACCCGAGTGGATCTAGGGATTTTTTGCCGTCCTGGAAATATAAAATATAACAGCAAGGTTTCATGTTTGCCGATATTTGATGTCTCCGCATTTGAATGTTAACTCGCCTTGCGCCGGATTGGGAAATCAGCTGTAATTACGATTAACCAGGGCGTGAAAATGGGGACTTACGTTCTTGTGCCTGTCGTGTTTGCGGGGTCCTTGATAGGGTCAGATAGGCCCCGGGGGGTGGGGGGAGGGACCTCTCCGAATTATAGGACACTTCACATCATTCTCTCAATCTTACCGCGACCAACTTGTTTTGTTCTCACTTTTGTGTTGCCGAGTTGGTAAGTGGATAAGACGACACCAAGTGATCTCTGATATTTGCTTCTGACAGAGATTTATCCCTTTTAAATCGCGTGGTTCCCGGTGGTAAGTTTCTGTTTCCTAATACTAACAGTTACGACTTGAACCATCGACGGATGGTCTCTTGTTTGTCACTTTTTCACAAGTTGTGTTTCAACACAGATTTTTCACGTTCACAACTGATCCCTGATCCCCCTTTCCTGACGAGAGCGAGCAACCCGATTCGCTGAACAGCAGCACCAGTATTCAGTAAATGTGCCTCGCTGTCGGACTTCTCAGTTCCAGAGGTCCTCCTTAATTCCTCACGCCGCGGGACTGCGGCACAGCCTCCCAGAGGATGTCGTGCAATTGCAACTTCAAAAGTTCGAGCGAATATGCAGTGCATTACTACCCTAATACTATTCTCCTTGCATTTTAATACATTTTTATCTATTTATTAATTTATTGCTATTTTTTTTTTCTTTTTAATAAGTGAGATCTCTTCTTTGTGTACTTCCATTTTTCTTCTCTTACTAATGAGCACCATATTCTTTGGAAGCTTGACTTTCAAGTCAATGGCCCCTTTAGTGGGCTTGTTCTCAATAATAATAATAATAATAATAATAATAATAATAAGAAGAAGAAGAAGAAGAAGAAGAAGAAGAAGAAGAAGAAGAAGAAGAAGAAGAAGAAGAAGAAGAAGAAGAAGAAGGATATGGAATATGCCAATGGAAATTGTACCCATAATCATGGGAACACTAGGCACGATCCCAAGATCCCTGAAAAGGAATCTCGAAAAACTAGATGCCGAAGTAGCTCCAGGACTTATGCAGAAGAGTGTGCTACTAGAAACAGCGCACATAGTAACGAAAGTGATGGACTCCTAAGGAGGCAGGATGCAACCCGGAACCCCACACTATAAAAACCGCCCAGTCGAATAGGATGACAGTGATGGATCAAAAAAATAAAAAAAAAAAAAAATAACAATAATAATAATAATAATTCACACTTTTTTTGGATACGCTTGTCCCTACAAAGCCTTAGATCCAAATGCAAGACTACGAAGTAACTCTGATGTCCGTAGCAGGATTCGAACTTGCATCCCGAGTATCAGAACGAGGTCGCAACAGGCATTGGCAACTCTTTAATCAATTTGTTTTTGCTTTAGCTTAATCATTTTTGCGTCTGTTTGTTAAGCGCAATACGAAAAAAAACTGTGTGGTATTTTTGCGAAATGTTGACCAAATGTGGGCCTCGTCGTTGACAACAGGTGGTTAAGATTTGGCAGAAATTCGGATCTGGATAAGGAACCTTATGAGCGGGGGGGGGGAGGACTACGGGGTAGTTTTTATGTCTGCGCCGGAACCAGTCAGTCCAATTTGGTGTCATTAGCATGTTCTGAACGGTTCAGGGTTTGAGTGTTTTTGTGTGTTTTTTGTGTGTGTGTTTTTTTTTTTACTCATTTTGTGAAAGAGAAAAACAAAATCTTATTCTTTGACTTTTGCAAAGTTATTTTATTTTTCCAGTTTTTTGGCTTTTTTTTTTTTTTTTGCTTGGTAAAACTTGAATACATCCGCACTTCGTCTCTGTTCCTTAGAACTCTGAATATTAAGAGCAGTAAAAAGAATTCCAAAGAAAATAATTTCAAAGACTACTCTTGAAAGAGAAATTCTATTTCTTTGTCATACATCAAAGACAGTTTTTAATCTTTATTTTGTACGGAGAAAAATGATTTTCCTCTGTGTTACCACCTGGTAGAACCCCAGAGAGAGAGAGAGAGAGAGAGAGAGAGAGAGAGAGAGAGAGAGAGAAAACTGTACCCCTATACCGTGTGTCTCTATGCATTCCCGAATCGATTTTGTTCCGATTAATACGGCGAAGGATGAGAATAAAATGATAATTCCAAGGCATTAAGTTAAGTATACCTTAGTTTTACCAGACCACTGAGCTGATTAACAGCTCTCCTAGGGCTGGCCCGAAGGATTAGACTTATTTTACGTGGCTAAGAACCAATTGGTTACCTAGCAACGGGACCTACAACTTATTGTGGAATCCGAACCACATTATAGCGAGAAATGAATTTCTATCACCAGAAATAAATTCCTCTAACTCTTCATTAGCCGGCCGGAGAGTCGAACTCGGGGGTAACGAGTGAAAGGCCACAACTCTACCGACTCGCCCAAGGAAGAGATGGTCTGAATAATCCCCAAGTGGATAACGGGTTCCTCATTAGGCATCAGATATCCTTACACTTATAACAGTGCTTCCATTATCTCGTCTTACGCATGGACAAACTTGCGCGCACACACACACACACCCACACACACACACACACACACACACACTCATGTAAACACTTCGTTAAAAATCAGGTATAACTGGGCGAATAACAATAGACTGTTATTCTCTCTCTCTCTCTCTCTGTCTCTCTCTCTCTCTCTCTCTCTCTCTCTCTCTCATGCAGACACACACACACACACGCTTTTAATGAATGATTATTATTACTAAGGACAACTTATCCAGAACCTGAATTACTCCTGGAATAAGACTTTTTTTTTTTAACTCTACATTTATTTAGCACAAGCTTTTTTTTATCTCAAGAACACGATATGGCAACAGTTCCCGCAGACATCTTAATCGAGTCAAGGCAAAGAACTCGTCTACATTTGCTTCCGGGATTCATAAAGTAAGATTTAAATATAAAATATCTTGAATGGAATAGAATATGAAATTTAGGCCCAAGGCAAAGTACTGGGATCTACGAGGTCATTCAGCGCTGAAAGGAAAAGTGAGGGTATAAGGCTACGAAGGTGTAACAGAAGGTAAACCTTTTGCAGCCGCATTATGAAACAATTGTTAGAGAGGGTGGAAAGTCAGATGGAAGAATGAATATGAACGGAGGTACAGTGAAAAGAACGCAAGAGGTTGCAGGTAGGGGCCGAAGGGACGCTGCAAAGCAGCTTAGGTAATGCCTACAGTGCACCGCAAGAGGTGCACTGACGGCACTACTCCTCTACTGTAGGGTCATCCAATTATCTTTCTGTACCTCGTTGGACGAGTCGGTACAGTTCTCGGCTAGCACTCTGCTAAGCCCGAGTTCGAGTCTCCGGCCAACCAATGAAGAATTAGAGGAATTTATTTCTGGTGACAGAAATTCACTTCTCGGTATATAATGTGGTTCGGATTCCACAATAAGCTGTAGGTCCCGTTGCTAGGTAACCAATTGGTTCTTAGCCACGTAAAATGAGTCTAATCCTTCGGGCCAGCCCTAGGAGAGCTGTTAATCAGCTCAGCGGTCTGGTTAAACTAAGGTATACTTAAGTTAACTTAGACCATTATTATTCTCTATCTGTAATTCGTTCGCGAGAGAATTCCCTTTCCAAGTAGATTTTACAAATGGAGGCCTCGGAATTAGACTGAAAAAAAATATGAACTATTTAAAATGTCCGGTCAGCGAAGAACTCACTGTCCGGATAAACTGGATATATCCGGATTTGTATCAGGATTTATATCCGGACTTATTGTGCCTGACTGAAAGGAGGAACACTTGAGGACGCAAAAAAGAAAATTATTCTGTATGGAAGAAATGAATCTCGACCAGATATATGCATCATGTCATATAAAACAGTTTCCATTTTTTCCTGTGTGTAACACGGATAGTCCACAGGATATATATATATATATATATATATATATATATATATATATATATATATATATATATATATATATATATATATATATATATATATATATATATATATATATATATATATATATAAATTTATATATATATATATAAATTTATATATATATATATATATATATATATATATATATATATATATATATATATATATAACGTTCCCCTCCGGATTTAAATCTCACTCTTCTTCTTGTTTATTTGGGGCTGGTATCGACATAGCAGCTGAGAAAAATATGATAAGAGAACATAAGTAAAAATGACAGCCAGGGATGTCAGCCAGACGAAGAAAGTCTACGGTGTTGCCACATACTTTTCTGTGCGACTCGAAATTATTATTATTATTTTTTTTTTTTTTTTGCACGTTTGGGAATCTTCATCGTTGTACAGAATTATTCCTTATGATATTGCTATTCGTCTTCGGCTAAGATACAGGGATCATTTAAACGAAAAAAATATATATATATAGTCTCAATTACAGAAAACATATATATATATATATATATATATATATATATATATATATATATATATATATATATATATATATATATATATATATATATATATATATATATATATATATGTGTGTGTGTGTGTGTGTGTGTATGTAAGCATGGGTCTTTAACATTATTTGCTCACATTACCAAATGCAGAAAGCAATTTTAACGATGCGCTTCTATATATTTCTTCTCGGTTTTCAACATTCATCATAAATATTTCTCCGACTCCAAAGCAAAACCCACGAGATAATTTCTAAAATATATTAAACAAGTATTGAAAACTTGAGAGAGAGAGAGAGAGAGAGAGAGAGAGAGAGAGAGAGAGAGAGAGAGAGAGAGAGAGAGAGGCTTCCTAGTATCTGAACGTCATGGAAGGTTCATGTCTCGTAACAATATTCAGAGATTTAGGCTAACACTTCGTAAGTTATCAATGGGGGTCTTATCAAATGTCAAATATTGCATTTTGAAGAAATCTGCCATACGGAGCCATCTGCTGGCAATCATTCCGTGAACTCTCGAACTTTATTGGTGGAGGCGATGCAAGATACTCAATTTATCAGTCTTATTGCTTTCCGAAGGTCTTAATTGATTTCCAAATGTCTTACTTGCTTTCCGAAAGTCTTAATTGCTTTTCAAATGTCTTGCTTGCTTTCCGAAAGTCTTAATTGCTTTCCGAAGGTCTTAATTGCTTTCCAAAAGTCTTAATTGCTTTCCGAAGATCTTGCTTGCTTTCCGAAAGTCATAATCGCTTTCCGAAAGTCTTAATTACTTTCTGAAATTCTTCATGGCTTTAAGAAAGTCTTAATTACTTTTTGAAAATCTTAATTACTTTTCGAAGGTCTTGAGTGCATGTAAAGAATGTTCATTGCTTTCCGAAAGTCTTAATTGCTTTCAGAAGTCTTAATCGCTTTCCAAAGATCTCACTTACGTTCCGAAGGTCTAAATTGGTTTCCGAAAGTCTTAATTGCTTTCCGGAAGTCTTAATTGTTTTCCAAAAGTCTTAAGTGCTCTCTAAGGTCTCAATTTCTTTCCGATAATCTCAATTGATTTCTAAAGGTCTTCATCGCTTTCCCAAGATTTTAACTGCTTTCCAAAAGTCTTTTTTACTTTTCAAAAGTCTTAATTGCTCGAAGGTCTTAATTGCTCTTCGAAAGTCTTAATTGATTTCCAAGTGTCTTAATTGCTTTCCGAAAGCCTTAATTGCTTTCCGAAAGTCTTAATTGATTTTCGAAAGTCTTAATTTATTTCCAAAGGTCTTAATTGCTTTCCAAAGGTCTTAATTGCCTTCGGATAATCTCAATTGATTTCCGAACTTCTTAATTGCTATCCGAAGGTTTTAATTACTTTCCAAAAGTCTTTTTCGCTTTCCAAAAGTCCTAATTGCTTTCCGAAGGATTTAATTGCTTTCCGAAAGTCTTAATCGCTTTCCCAATTCTAAATTGCTTTCCGAAGGGCTGTTAAGACTCGCTACGCTTACATTGGCAGCAGTGCTATGAGTTGGCAACGCTCCCTGCCTCAGTGTTTATGGCCGTCGTTAGTCATTCGGAAGGAAGCGAGAGAGAGAGAGAGAGAGAGAGAGAGAGAGAGAGAGAGAGAGAGAGAGAGAGAATATTATTATGGGTGGTCTGTGTTCCCAACTCTCAACGTCTAATACAATTCATATGTATGCAAATGTTTCTGAAAAAGTTGGTGTGTGTGTTTAGAGAGAGAGAGAGACAGAGACAGAGAGTCTATAATGAACTCCCACGTCTGTAACGTCCCATGATGCTCTCTTATATTACCACCATTTTTTTTCCAGTGTGGTTACAATAGTTGCAACTGCGAGCGAATGAAAAGATGCAGACTTCGTTACTAAGACTTGACTTGCAATTCCAAGAAAGTCTAACACTAAAGTCCCTAGACTTTTAAGTCACTCAGCCAGAAATTCTATCAAGTGTCCTGTGATGCTCCGGAAATCAAACTGGGCGAACTTTTGCCAGGAAGAAGCCAGAAAGATCATAAACTTTCTAATTTGTAAATATTATTATTATTATTATTATTATTATTATTATTATTATTATTATTATTATTATTATTATTATTATTATTATTCAGAAGATGAGCCCTATTCATACGGAACAAGCCCACCAAAGGGGCCACTGACTTGAAATTCAAGCTTCCAAATAATATGGTGCTCATTAGGAAGTTAAGAGAAGGTAAAGGGAGAAAAAAATAAATTAATAAATAGATAAAATGTGTTCCAATGCAAGGCGGATAGCATTAGTATCACTGTGCTTTGTGTGTCTTGAAATACCACAGATTATGGTTCCTTTCCAGATTTTAGAAACATTTCATGTTTTTTTTTATAGAACTGTTTTCTTGAATGGCCTTTTTTTTATTCGTTTCCTTGGCGAAATTTGGCATTCCCATTATTATTCAGTGAAATTTAAGTATCGTTTTACACGAGCTTGAGGAGAAGACTGACGTGAGAAACAACAGAGGTACCTCATAAGTAAAAAAAATATATATATATATATATATATATATATATATATATATATATATATATATATATATATATATATATATATATATATATATATATATATATATATATATATATATATATATATATATATATATATATATATATATATATATATATATATATAATACACAGATGTGTTTATATATATATATATATATATATATATATATATATATATATATATATATATATATATATAAATATATATGTATATGTACATATATATATGTATATATATAGATGTGCTTATATATATATACATATATAAATATACATATAATATAAAATATAATTACATATATATATATATATATATATATATATATATATATATATATATATATATATATATATATATATATATATATATATAGTGACATAAAGCTGATAACTACCTACAGGCAGAGGATAACACCGGATGTGTCATCTTCCAATGACGTTCTCTTCAGAAGTTCATAACTGCCTTACCAAACGTCGCACTAATATCCATCACTGGCAGTCCTTACCCAGTCAGGCAAGTTGGGTACATGGAGAGAAATAATCGTCCTTGAGAGAGAGAGAGAGAGAGAGAGAGAGAGAGAGAGAGAGAGAGAGAGAGAGAGAGAGACTAATTTTACAGTCTCGCATGTATTGCCCAAGGGGGCGGCGGGAGCCCTAGGGAAAAATTAAAAACTCTCTAATTATATTCGTTGTTCTCTTAACATGAGTCGCTAAGATGCAGCATCAAGTATCTCACTAATTCCCAAAAGAATAAAAACACCTCTCTCTCTCTCTCTCTCTCTCTCTCTCTCTCTCTCTTTTCTTTTTTGCCCTTGAATCTAGGAGGAATTTTACTCATGGATGGAAAGGGGGCGTGGAAGAAAGGACCAACTCTTAGAGGGGGCGTGGCAATAAAAAGGTTAAGAACCACTGTCCTACAGGCTAAGCTATGTCAAGGATCTGTAAGTGCTTGACGTATCGGATTAATTGCTTGAAACCCCATTGACTATTTTTTTTTCTTTTTTTGAGGGGGGAAGGGGGGGGAGATCCTCTTCACTCAAAGGACTCCTGCTCTGTCAAATTTTGCTTTAAAATTCTGGGGGTACTTGAACCTTATTCTACTCAAATATTTCAACGTTTGTCCATATTGCAAAATAATGATAGTAATAATTGGATATCATCACTTTCTCGTGATCTTACATGGACAAATAAAATCCGCAGTAGTAT
>NC_089751.1:51448116-51560616 GCF_040412425.1 Macrobrachium rosenbergii | reverse complement strand
ATATATATATATATATATATATATATATATATATATATTGTGTGTATTTATATTTCTACATAATATATATATGTAATATATATATACAGACATACTGTACGTGTATTTATATTTCTATACAACATATGTGTAAAATGAATGTAGATGTATATGTATATGTATATATATATATATATATATATATATATATATATATATATATATATATATATATATATATATATATATATATATATATATTATATATATATATATATATTTCTGTGTGTTACATAGAATCCACTGGGAAGAGAGTGAAATTATTTCATTTTTTTCATTCTTTACTTTAAGCTTCTCAATTTTTTCCATCTCATTTCTTCCTTCCCTTAGATGTATATCCATTTCTTTCCTCGTTCTCTTCCATTTACTTTATTTTGTTCCATCTCAATTCCTTCCTCCTTCTACTCTTTCATATTCTTTTCTCTCTCTCTCTCTCTCTCTCTCTCTCTCTCTCTCTCTCTCTCTCTCTCTCTCTCTCTCTCTCTCTCTTTTCCATAATTCTCTAGTTCTTTCACTCGTTCCTCCTTTTCTTTATTCTACATCCTCCTTTCATCCCTCCTTATCATATTTTTCTTCCTGATAATATAAGTCTCTCTCTCTCTCTCTCTCTCTCTCTCTCTCTCTCTCTCTCTCTCTCTCTCATCTTCTCCTTTCATTACTCCTATTTCTACTTCTCTTCTTTATTTTCATTCTCCTCTCATCCTTATCTGTCTTTTCTTGCTCCTTATTTTCTTTTCTTTTTCCTCGCGTTTCTCATCTTTTCTTTTTCTCTCCATTTTCGAGTTCCTCTTCTTTTCCTTCCCATAATTCCCTTTCATCGTTTTTACGCGGTTATTTGCGGTCATCATTACGAGACTTCCTTATGCCATCAAGGGGCATTGTCCCTTGGGACACCCACAGTTCAAATGTATCTTCATATCATGCTCATGCAGGAAATTTTAAAACTATTTTGCGAACTGTTATGTATATGCTCTGTAATGGATACAGAGTATCAATTATTGATTCATTCATTATTAGGATAAATTTTGACAGGCGAGAAAGTATTACCCCCACCCTCCCCTTTTCAAATTTAAATGGCACCCCCCTCCCCTCCCCTCCCCTCCATCATATAATCCTAGCGACGCCACTGGCCGTTATATAGATTACGTATGCGCACAATTAACAATGAATAGAATCCGTAATCAATAACGAATAATGAATAAATCTCTACATCAAGACCACCATTACTGAGCTTCATAAGCCAACCATTAAGAAGGAATTTAAGCTGGAATAGGGTAGAGGGCCTCCTTCATAAATATAGCCTAGTGCCGGGAGCATGATATACACGGAGGAGCATGCTTGTGGCTTTTTGTGTCGTGTATTCTAATGCCTATTACTGGAACGCATTTTGTCTCAGTGCTCAAGTCAGTAATGCTGTACAATGTTGACTGGCCATCATATCGGTCTATCATAATCTACCTGGGAAATTACTTAAGAACATGCCCTTGTATTGTTGTGGAGTTGCACTGACTGCTTACCAGCGCCAGAAAAACGCCTAGAATATATATCACGACTTGCCTAGATGTCAGAATTGAATGTCCAGAGTATTTCAGAGATTTTCAGAACAAACTGCAACCAATCAATTACGCCCATAAGACTATCTATGCCAGTGGTTCTCAACCTGGGAGGCGTCAGCAATTCAGACGGGTGGCGCGAGCCATAGGGAAAGTTTAAAAATTCTCTAACTATATTCGTTATTCTCTTAACAAGAGTGGAGAACTAATATTCAGAAGTTCGTGAAAAAATACAAACGTATCGCCTTATAACGTTAGTTTCCTATAGTCTACTATTTGGTTAAACTCGTTTGATTTACCATGTTTTGTAATTATTTACTTCCCTCCCAATCCATCGAAACCCCTTCGCTTTCTCTTTTTTTTATTTCCCTTTAAATCTCGGAGTGAATTTTACTCATGGATGCAAGGGGGGTGGGGTGGAGGGAAGGACCAACTCTTATAGGGGGCGTGATTATAAAAAGGTTAAGAACCACTGATCTGGGCCAACAGATTATTCTTTTTTTCTCTATCTGAGCCAAGATGCACTTTGGTTACTCGTTTACAGCGTTCAGACTTGCAGCCCAATATTGAAAAAGAAACATACTTTAAATTACTAAAAATGTAATATTATCTGATGTCTGTGTGGATTTGACATTGATATGGAACCACCCGTTGGACTCTGAATGCCACTACATACGTGTGGTATGCCAATTACACTGTACAAGTCCTGGGAACTTTATTTTCTTATCGAATTTCAACTTTAGCTACTGGAAACTGTAGGCTACAGATCTAAACGCATTTTGGATGCTCGCATGACACTGTAAATCAACTGGTAAGTTTAGCTTTGCTAGTTTTCATTCTGCCAGTATTGTTGTGTTTAGTTATAAACGAAAACTATATTTATGAACAACACGAGAGAGAGAGAGAGAGAGAGAGAGAGAGAGAGAGAGAGAGAGAGACATTCCTATGGATTCTGCACGGCCGGTGAGGGAGAGATCCACGGAAAAGTTGGGAAAAGGGGGTGGGGGGTGAAAATGCGCAATCGCTCTGATGGATACTATCTCCAGTGACGACAATGGACCGATTTATTATCATTACGATTTCACTGATTTCCTTCCGGAGTCAACCTGTTAAATCTATTTCCACGAGATGCGTAACAAGCTGAGAAAGGACGTCTGGGATTAAAGATAAAAAAGAAAGCAATCTCGTAACCTTTCTAATTGACGTTGTCTGCATGATATTTATAAATGGACTATATTATATATATATATATATATATATATATATATATATATATATATATATATATATATATATATATATATATATATATATATATATATCTAAACTGTATATTGATATCGATAAAGTACCTTAAAACCTGATTTCTTTTCCCTTGCTTCGTTTCTCTTTATCTCCCTGTTTTCATATTCTCCGTTCTCCTATACTCATTAATTAATTAATTAATTAGTTTATTTGTTTATTTATTTATTTATTTATTCCTTCATTCTCTTGCATCAGCAAAGGCTAAAAGTACACGGCGAAGGCTGATTGGCCAAACGCAACGATAAGCGCAACAATACGCGCTTGATAAAAACAAAAGAGCATCGATACATACCCAAAATAAACAATCGAAATCTATAAACAGAATTCAACTACATTGTTTCGATCTCATTACCCGAAAGGTTAGAAGGATTCTGTGACCTTATAAACATGTGTTATTGTCAGCTTGTTTACAAACTGACAATTGGCCACATCTTATGACCAGACTTTCCTCCTTGTCCGAGTAGCCGAACCAACGTAAGTACGACCCATAATTAGTTCAGGAGGACGATAACTCCTTCGTTAAACGCGGCAGTTCGCCATTTTGTCGTGACCTGACCCTAAGGTCTCGTCGTTTTGATTCTGTCTGGGTCTGTAAAGCGGTCTCGCTCAGACCTGGTCAAATGTCAAGAAGGATAGGTCAGCGGCCATTCAATTCAGAATTTTGCTTCCGAAAGCTCAGACTTGGACTTGGCTTGGTCTGAGTGAAGGGTAGAGTGCAGATGAAGGGGTCAAGGGTCATTTGCGCCAGGTCAGGTTACGGCACGGCGTCAGGTCAGGGTTCTTCTGGTGGCAAAACGGAAGACTACTACCGCGGCCCGGTTCCCGGCAGTCGGCGATCGGGATAGCTTATTTCCAGCTTTTTTCTTGTGTGTTTAGGTTATATTTGTCTTTTGTTTGTGTTTATGATGTTTACAGTCTCTTGTTTATATTTTTACTTTATAACCCAAGGGGCTGATACTAAACACGATCCCATACCGCGTAAAAACTGGTAGTTGACAAACCAGAGGGGTGCAGTAGTAGGGTTGAGAGAGAGGATATCTTAGTTTAACCAGACCACTGAGCTGATTAACAGCTCTCCTAGGGCTGGCCCGAAGGATTAGGTTTATTTGACTTGGCTAAGAACCATTTGGTTAGTTGGTAGATCTAAGTAATAGATACACGGCGGGTATTTAGCGAGAAATGGCAGTTTCTTATAGTATTTTGGTTGCTTATTTACAATTTAACATTTTTTGATGGTCAGCTGTAATTAACACCAGAAGTCCATCCAACAAGGCGTTTCCATACGCGATCCTCACAAGACAGAGCATGGGTACGTCTGTTTCGAACGGTTCATATCCCGTCCGGCAAGTCCAATAACTTGTTAGCGTATGGGTACCGTCCCCCCCCAGGCCAGTACTAAACATGGCGAAGGGACATTCCATTTGGCAGACAACAAACATATGCACCACTTGTGTCAGCAGCTGTAAAAATGTAGAAAAAACCAGTTTCCAAGGTATTGCACTTGCCAGACGGGATATGAACCGTTCGAAACAGACGTAGCCGTGCTCTGTCTTGCGAAGATCGCATGTGGAAACCCCTTGTTGGATGGACTTCAGGGGTTAATTACAGGTTGATTACAGCCGACCCCCAAAAAATAACATTAAATTGTAAATAAGCAACCAAAATACTATAAGAAACTGCCATTTCTCGCTAAATACCCGCAGTGTATCTATTACTTAGAAATACCGGGTAGTTTTCACTTCTAATATATATGTTTCCCATAACGAACAATGAGATAGCCATTTCTTGACCTAACCAGACCTTACCTTCCTAACCTGACTTAAGGCACCGTGCCCTAAACAGGTTGAGAGAGCTTCGCCCCCTTGGATCCCCCGAATTAAAACTTGAGTGGTATTCCTCACGTCAACTGGGTACTTAGAAGAAGATGCTTTGTGGAAAAAATTGTCAATCAGCAAACTGACAGAAATTAATATGGTAAGTTACTTTTTGGGTGGTTTAAAGCATGTAGAGTAACTCATCTTCTATGAAAGTTTTTCTAGGTGAAATAATTAACGCCTACCCGCCTCCTTACTCTGCACACTATGAAAAGGAATGCAGAGTGAGGGTTCAGGGCTACTCCAAGTAGGTCATGACCCCTCACTCAGCAATCAACCCATGGGGCTGTATGTCCATTCAGAAGTCTGCATTCAAAGCTTATCCTTAGACTTGCTTAGCCCAGCTTAATTTATGGAACTATGTAGCCTATCTGTAGGTTAAACCGAAAGATGTTGTCAGAAACTAGGCCATCTCCACAAGAGCTTAGCCTAGGGTAGGTTAGGTAGGCCGTGGCTTTTGATTTTTGGTGATTAGGGTAAATTAGGTTAAACCTAGGACATGGCACTCTAGTAAAGGTTAGGTTTTTTCATCAGCAGAACCTGTGTATGTCACTCTCAACTGGCTCCCTTTACTTAACTTCAAACTTCAACCGATCCACATGACTTAACCACAGAATTAGGCTATTGAGGCACTGACCAGGTTAATTGCCAAAGGCACCCAAAAACAATTTCCCACTTCGGTCCCATCTTTATTGATAGATAGTCTTGACAGATAGAATAATGCAGCAGTCAGGTCCAGGATTGATCAGGGTATTAGGGTATCATGTTAAGACATTGAGTCTGGGGTTTCTGCATCCAAAACTCCACAGAAGAGGCCATAACATGTAGTATGTAGATGGAGGGGCCATGATTTACTTGGGGGTGTCCATAGGGGTCAAGCCTTCCCAACTAGGTAAGGGCACAGTGCGTGAGATTAGACTAGGTAAAGGTAGGTCTGGTTAAGTCACACTCCCTCTGGAATGTCTATTACAGTTATGGGGTAGCCTACGCCAGACCACGTGTAAACCCCATCTTCGCTGTTTCCCCTAACTGTAACCTATGCAGGGCCATAGCTATGGAGTTGGTCAGCTGACCCCTACTCCCCTCCAGCTGAAAGGTTCACTTTCAGAGAAAATCTAAAATGAGTAATTATCTGGACCTTTTATCACACTTTTTTGACAACTCTGAAAAAAAGTTTGGTAAAATTTTACTTTAAACCATTACACATTTTATACTTGTCAAACATTTTCCCATGTTTAAATGTAGGCTTTGTATGTTTCTGATGTTCATTTCATTCACAAATTACCTAAGCAACCACAGGTAAACAACTTAACCTGGGGTTGAACCCTGCTTAATAATGTGTGGTTGGTTAGGTCATTTGCAAACGAAACAAATGTCAAAGCAAACATTAAAATACAGGAAAATTATATTTTCAAGTCCAAAACGAGATACTGTAAGTTTTTAGTTTTATAATACTGAAGTGCAATTGCTGAGAACAATTTTGACGTGTCTTATCTCGTTTCCTTTCGGTCCCATTTTTCTGTTTGACTTTATTCTTTATATTAGTAGAACAGCTTTGCTTATTATGATTAGGCCTAACTGGGTGTGTAATTGTTTGGTGGCTTTCTTTCATCACAGAATTTAAAAAGTCATCAGTCAACAGCCCCTATGTGTATGAAAATTAATGCCTGGGACTAGGCTATACAACCATAAAGGTCCAAATTTGGTAGAAAACAAGCCCCTTCCCCTCAAACAGGTCTGGCGACAGCCTTTGCATGTATGTAGGCTGTTGGGTATAAGTTTCCATTCAACACATGGCAAGGTATTGGCTGCAACTTCTTGCAGACTGCTTAATAGCCTAGCATGCCAAAGACACAGGCTAGGATTATTTCAGCAGGGATACATCCTAACCTAACCTTAGACTACTTTACAGTGCTGTGTCCTGACCTGGGTGGGGGCCAGATCCCAAATTAACAAAGTGAAAAAATGAACTTGAGTAATACAATGTGTGGAAGTTTTTGTAGGGACACATGGACTGGTTTAGGCTAACCATTAACAGTGATAAATCCTAACCTAACCTCAAACTAGGTTGCCTTGCCTAGACCTAGCTGGAAGCGTCAGCCTCCCCCCCCCCTTCCTTAAAAATTAACAGTGAAAATACAAGCAATGCAGAATGAAGAGTGGAAATTTTCAATCAAACATGTAGGACTGGCCGTATGGTAGGTCAGAATCCAAACTTATCACCATGCTAACCTACCAAACACAACAAATGCACTTATTACCTTATTCAAATTTGCAGAGTTAAAAGCTTTGGGCTTCAACCTTCTTTTTAACCTTCTTCCGTTGATTGGAGGTGACAGTGACATTGCAAGGCCCTGGTTGCTGAATCTTCAGTTGAGAGGGTAACAAGTCTTTGGCTGGAGGTGTTGGATGGCTCTGCAATGGATAAATACATACAGTAATTCCAGAAGTGCTTGAAGTTTATACAGGACATCTAGATCCTACTTCATAATACAGTACAATATAAGGTTATGGGCAAGATTGTTTCAGTGGTAGAAAATTGGCTTCTCTGAAACAGTCAATTTATCAGATAGTGATGCAGTTGATAAATTTGAGAGTATGTGCTTCCATTATGGCCTTTGGAAACATAAATAAAAAGAACTAATGAATTTGGATCAGAGTGGGCATATTAATCAATTCACAGATTAGTTGAATTTAAAAAGTACAATAGGCCTATAGCATGACCTAGGTCAACTCAGTATTTTACTGGCATGGTTTGAAATTCCCTTGACCTATCCATTGGGCATGCAATGTGCCACAAAACAGGAATCATGACTGCTACTGCACAGAGGGGGTGTATGACACCATTAACATCTAATTTGGGCTTTTGAAGATTTATTAACGATGATAAAATTAGGATCCATGAATTGGCAATAAATGACCAAATAATACATTTTTTAATAGTTTACACACTGAATAACTTTTACAGGCAGTCCCTGGTTTACGACAAGGGTTCCGTTCCTACGCCGTGTCGCAAACCGAAAAATTGTCGAAAATTGTCAAAAATCCTAAGAAAACTTTACTTTCAATGCTTTGGGTGTATTGAAAACGATGTAAACTGCATTTTTATTGAGTTTTTCATTAAAAAAACCTCCAAATTTTTATTATTCTACCGTTTTGGAGCCATATATCTTCCGTTGGATTGGCGTACGACGCGTCGTAACCCTGCAACATGCGTCGTAAACCGGGGAAATAATTTCTGATGAATATATTTGAAAAGCGCCGTAACCTCGGAATGTCGTAAGCTGGTCCCGTCGTAAACCAGGGACTACCTGTATTCTGTGACACTTATCAACTGGATTTGCCACAATAACAGTATGGGCTTGTCCCAACTTCTATGCACTACCCAAATAAAGCAGAGCTGAACCAGATATCAGTTTATGACAAGTGGAGCAACCCTCACTTTCAGCCCCTCTTATTTTCTAGAAGGAGCCTGCTTTTACCAACTAGCATTTGCACTCCAAATGCCACGTTGCTTCTTAAGTCAAGTAATAATGTTTTACTGCATTCTTTGGTAATATACAGTACAGTTTGCTTAATGTGTGTGAGACCTGTCGTTAAACATGTTTTGTCATCATTTTTTAATCTTTCTTTCATTTTTACTTTCAGAGATGCAGTTATGAGAAGACTACGTCACCTTTTAGGATTAGTTAGCCTTGTTTGCTTAGGTATTCAAGATGTTCATTGTCAAGGAAAAGCAAAACCTGTAACTACTCATCTTTCGACAAAATGGCCTCACACCCCTTTACTTCTAGAAGCAGCAGAGTATTTAGCAGAAGAGAATTCTGCTGCATTCTGGGGTTTTGTAGAAATTATTGCTAAAAAAGACATTAAAGTAGAAGTTAGAGGTAAGTTTATGTAGTTATCAGTATTGTATATTCTGAATTTACTAATTTACTGGGATAACATGGCAGTCATGAAAAGGGAGAAAAGAAAGTGTAGAAATGGGAATAAAATCAGATACCAACCTGAAAGTTAGAAGTCTTAAGTGACGTGTTCAAGACGGAAGTTTCCTACCTTATTTAAATGGTAACAGATTATGCTTCCTTTTTTTTTCAGAAAATGAAAAATCACTATTTGCGGAGACGCTCGCTGCTGCCAGTAATTTTCTTACGCCTTCACAGGTGAAGTTATTGAAACTAAGTCTGTCAATGCGTATTTATTCTCCAAAAATTGAAATGTTTAGACAAATAGCTCTTGATAGAGGAGTAACACCAAGCAAAACATGCGGAGCAACAGCAGATGTTAATGGCCAGCTGACGTGTGATGTAAATGAAATGAAGAAGCTTGTTGAAGGAGGAGGAGGAGGTACAAAACCAGTGACATATGAAGTTGACCATCACTTTCCAGGTGGAGAAAACTCTAAGGTAAGAAAGGTGATTCCTTGATGATTGTCTTTGCTCTTTTTTCAACAGTAGATGTTCCCCTAATATGTCAGTCCTCTCTGCAGTACAGTTGTCTCCAAACCATCTTTCTTGGTCATGAAGAGTACAGATATTTGTAACTCACTCCAACAAACTATTAGTTTTGACAGACTTGCCATCAGCACTACTCACAGAGGAAGTCCTTCCAAAATATTATTTAGGACAAATTAGAGTCCTTTCCATGTTTATCTTGTCAGATCTTTAAAAATATAATTTTTAGGTCATATTATTATTATTATTATTATTATTATTATTATTATTATTATTAGTTAGTTAGTACTGTACTATATTTTTATTGTTATAACTGCTCCTGTAAGTTGTGTTCTTTAAATTTCAGATTGGAGTGGTATTGTATGGTGAAATTGGGACACCAGAATTCCGCCAGTTTCATGAAGCTCTGAGCGCTCTTGTCAGAGAGGGAAAAGTTGACTATGTTTTGAGACATAATGTCAAGGTATTAATGACTAAGTTAGATATACTGTTTGTTTTCCTACATTTGGCATAACCTCATGTATTAGAAATAACATTAAAAGTTTTAGTTTCTATTTTTATTTAGTTGATCTGTTGAATCTGGATTATATACCATTGTTTTATAGTGATCAGAGTACTTGTTGGAAATGTGCAGGTTTTCAGGTAACCCAGTAGCCTGTATGTTTGAGTTGCAGTAGCTTGGCATAGATGTGACTTCAGAAATTACCATTTGCCACAACATCTATTTGTAGGTTTCGTCACATTTAGGCCATGAATTTTTATGCGAGTCCGTAAAAGTGTTTTAACAGGTACGAGTTCCAGATCATACAAATGAACTTCCTTTTCACTTGTACCCCTCTAAATGCTCTATTTTCTAAAGTTGTTTTAATTGAAAAGGTCTCTATCCACTTCCTGCTGCTATTTTGGTCTTAGACTCTTTATCATCCATTGAAAGAGATAGAGGTCCATGAATTGTGATGTCAGGCAACAAGGAATTACACCATAAATTTTCTCACTCAGAATGATCCATTTAAGGAAACCATATGAATCCCTAGAGCAATCAGCCTCAAATGAACTTATCTTAAAGAGGATTTTCCTGTGGGTGTGTACATCAAGATAAGTAATTGGATTGAAATGAGTATTTTAAATTGATGTTTTGAACATCAGTGACTTTTTGTTTAGTAATATTTGAGTCAAATCTAGAAACATAGATGTTGGACACTGTGTGACTGTTGACTGATTAGTATTATAGCCCTGGATACCCTGAAGAAGTTAATTGCAAAATTGGCTTATTTTTTATCAATTCATGTATGTAGGCTAAAATATTACCCTCGTTGTAATCCATGGCAAGTTATATTCAGTGTCCTTGATTATTCTGTTCATATCATAAAGTTTAATTTTGTATATATCTATATTTTCTGTTTGTGGGAGTTTGACTTAATAAAACTCAAGATATAAATTCAGGCCATTCTAGTGAATTTGCAATAATTATGTTTCTGCAGGCGGTCTTGCCAAGAAAAGTACGTTTAAGTGGTTATGGCGTAGAATTGGCAATCAAGAGTACTGAATATAAAGCTCAAGACGACACAAAGGTTGAGGATGACAGAGGGCAGCAAGAGGATGATGATGACCAAGAAGTAGAAGTGGAAGGTTTCCTCTTCTCAAAGTTAGAGTAAGTAAGAATTGTAGCTTATGAATTTGACAAGTTGTTCAAGTGACTTGTATTACAGCATTATGGAAGTTTGGCTTCACATTCTTTCATGTATGATTAAAATTTGCAGAGAAAAAGCTGAAAATATTTTCAACTTTTTCACTGCAAATAATATGAGTAATTGATATTGTTTTCATAAGCCCATTTTTTATGAACAGGGAATTAGTCTCCATTATCTCTAGTTCTGAAGTTTGTAAAAGATGGATTTTTAGAAACTAATCAGATATTTTCAAAACTTGCACTTTATATTCATATTCTAAACTAAAGGATGAGTTTACGGCAGAACGTACCTTGTTGATAACTTGCACAATTGTATGCCTGCAGCTAAAAGAAAGAGAAAAGGTTGTCAGTCAGCAAGCATGTTATCCCAATAAAATATTAAGTATGACATTGTTCCAGGTCTCTTTATCCAGACAAAACAGAGGAACTGAATCAGTTCCGCAAGCACATTATTGACTCACAGCATGAGATGGCCCCCATGAAAGTGTGGCAACTTCAGCATCTCAGCATGCAGGCAGCTCAGCGAATCATGTCTGCTCCTGAGGAGGAACGCCTGAGTCTGTTTACTCACACTGCTCAAAATTTTCCTATGCTTGCTCGCTCGCTTGTCAGAACAAAGGTATGCAGTGTTATTCTTGTGTTGTTGCTTTGAATATAAATGTGAGTGCAATTATGCATTAATTTTGAGTATGCCATTTTAGTTGGAAGTCATTCAAAAGTGCCCTGTATAACCTTTAGCTGTATTTTCTACTGAAAAAATATTGCAAGCAATTTGCAAGTTGAAGGACTACTGTAGTACATAAATTGTAGGTTGACTGTGGTTAATTGGTACGTATATTTTTCTAAGGTCCTTGACCTGGGCATACCATCACATTACTACAGGGTGGTACTACATGCAGGGTGATTTGCACGACACTGCAGATTGCGCCAAAGGTTTTATGCGCTGTTCCTGTCTTTCTTTTCATCAGCTTCCTGTAGTCTTTTTGCATCGACTGTACTTCTTTCTAGTTGTGCTACACTTTTTGAAGTGTACCATGCGCCACTTGTAAAAGCAAACCTTTCAGACCAACCCTTGAGAATCTGGAAATGTTGCTCAAAAGTGTTTTTTCACAATAGTATTTCTGTACCAGGATTACTTCATGCTTATCCAGCATACTGTATATAAATTTCTGTGGTTAAAGCTGTTATCAAGATATTTCTGTATATGTACAAAATATGAAATTTGAAAGTTGAGCATGCAGTAGTTATTCTCATAATTTCTTTAATAAGCATTCAAAAGTTGTCATAACTTATTAAATTTAGGTACGATGTCTGTGAATGAAAATATGGTTACCTAAATCAAGGGCATCTTGTATTCTCTTGCATTCATTTTTTGTAGTTTAACTTGGTGAAGAATTTTAATTCAGTTTTTGTACAAAAATATTTCTCAGACACATTCTTGTTGCAGTTATTCCTTGTATTTGAAGTTTTTGCATTTTTTAATTATCTCCAGTACTGTATTGCCTAGGTTGTGGTCACAAATTGATATTAATGTGTTCCTTGGTAATGTTTCTGAGTAAGGTATAGAGCCCTTGGATTATTATGGTGTCTAGTTTTAATTACAACATACTAAAGAAAAGCAGGTGGTGGAAGAAAAACTGTTATTATTAAAATATCGAAATACAGTAAGCCCAAATTTCTTGTTTTTCATTTTTCATTTTTTATTCCAGGTTGATGATAAGATGAAGAGAGAAATACTGAAGAACCAAAACCAGATAAGCTCACAGATGGATGTCAGCCCATCTGATGGAGCTATTTTCATCAATGGCATGTACTTTGATATGGATTACACCGATATTTACACTCTGCTTGATCACATACGCACTGAAGAACGGGTCATGGGAGGCTTGCATAAACTTGGTGAGTGCTTTATTCTTAATAAGCCGAAAATCATCCGTGACTTTTTTTCTCTACCCTATGATGCCTTTTGAAATAAAATATTGTTAAAGGGAAACAGTTCATCATAGCATTTAAGCACATGACAATTGTTTCTCATTCTGTATTTCAGAAAATGTGTCTAGGAATTTGCATGACAGATTTTGTTTTAAATTCCAGAGTTATAATTGTAGGCTTCTCAAATATTGTTTGTTATGGAAATTGGAATATTCCAACATTAGAGTGCATACCATACTGGGGAAATAACTCATTGATGTGTGATTAGGGGGGTTTTTGAATCTCTTGTCATACTTCCTCAGGAAAGACATCCCTGTCAGTTTTGACCCATTGACCAGACTGTGCCAGAACTAGTAGTAACTAGTTTACAACCCAAATTGAGGGATTCTGTGCATCCCACAACCCCAAGAAGACAAAATCCAGCTTTGCAAATTCATACTTGGTCTACCTGTTGAAAACCAAAGTGATAGGTTTTGGTAGGAGTTTGTTTCTGTAAAACCAAAATGTTTAAATTTCTGTTTTGCAAAGTTGATTTTAGTTCAGGGTTTGCTGAATAACAGCTTTGGAAAAGTTGTCTAGGTATACTTTTCCCCAACTGTTTATCAGTATAAGGTGTTTTTTCCTTCTTTATGGATGTTTTTTCTTTTATATGCATTTCACAGTACAGTATTTTGTTTTGAATATTTTAAGATGACAACTGTTAGCTGTAAATGTTATTGGTATTTTTACATTTCACAGGTGTGCAAGGAGATGCACTAAGAAATTTACTGACCAGTACAGCATTTTGTTTTGAATATTTTAAGATGGCAACTGATAACTGTAAATCATATTGGTATTTTTGCATTTCACAGGTGTGCAAGGAGATGCACTGAGGAATTTACTGACCTTGGACATAAGCGAGAGTAAGCAAGACTACGGCATTGATATACGCGATTCTGCCATTCTTTGGATGAATAATATAGAAACTGATAAAGCCTATCAGAAGTGGTCATCTTCTACTACTGAACTGCTGAAACCTACTTATCCAGGCATGCTACGAAGCATTAGGAAGAATTTCCATAATCTGGTTAGTAAGGGTCCCTTAGTGCCTCCATGCCCAGATACAATTTTTTTTTTTTTTTTTCCATCCTAAACCCCATCAGTCTTATATTTGCCCACTTTCAGGAGTCTCGCAAACTCAGCAGTCTTATATCTAACAGACAGATGAAGTATGTTAGTCTGTCAGCACATATGCTACCTGGGAGCACATTACTCATCAACCACCCTACTTAGTTTTCATGAGTTTGTAGTGCCATTAGGATTGCTTATTTTAGGCATCATTATAATAATTTGTTCATTACTTATTAGCTAATTCAACCTTCTTTTACATTGGGAGGTACTTTTCATTCACTGGTGTCTATGTCTAGATTTCTGGTTTAATGGTATGGCTAGCTCTGAGTAATTACACATTTTGTTATTATTCAGAAGATGACACCTATTTGTTATTTGTCTTGTTATAATAGATATCTGTAATTTCAGTATCCTTTTTACCTAAAGAACAATAATTGTGTTTTACTTTGTATGTTAAATTGCCTTTCATTTTGTTTTGTCTGTAGGAAGATTTTTTCATATTTTAATAATACAGAGACCAGTGATTGTTCTTATTTGTTTTGTTTGAAAGTACTTTTCCTAATTATAAAATTTCAGGTAATTGTAGCAGAGCCAAGTAAGTCAACAACTGCTGACTTGATCCAGCTGGTGGAGAGCTTCATCACACACAATGCCCCAATTCGTGTCGGATGGGTAATGGCTGTCAATCGTGATCAGACTCTTAGAGGATTTGATGATGCCGGCATTGCTATGCTTTGTGCCTTCAATTTTGTAGCTCTGCACTTTGAAGGAAGAGATGATGCTCACTACAAGGCCTTACAGTTCTTGACAAATGTAAGTTCTTTACAGTACTGTTTGTTGTTTTGCATCACATTTTCAAAGGTACTTTTTTCATTAATGTTTTTGCTGTTTAATGAATTCAGTATCCCCTCAGGCTTTTTGTTCTGATTGCAAGAGGAATTGGAAGGGAGCTTTGGTCATGTAATCTGACAGTTATGAATGGATGTCACTCTGACAGGCAACTGGGAAAGGAATATTTTGGGTCACCAAACAACCAAGAGACACTTTCAAAATTCCTGTTTTGAAAATACTGTAATGACCTTTGAGCATTGTTACCAGAGGTGGAGAGACTTTATGAATTCCTTTATTACCCGACTATGAATGATGTATTTGTCTCCTCAGATCTATGCTAGTGTTCAGGGAGATGTTACAGTTGATGATGTAACAGCACATTTCAAGAAGAGGTATCCGAGCACAGATTTAGAGGATGTGTTTGGAGAAGATTCGGACTATGATGTGGGACGTATGTTATCCCAAGATTTTGTTGAAAAAGCGGGCATCAGCAAATTCCCACAGGTGAGTCAGTACTTTCATATTGTTTACTTATTCAGTTCAGTAATTCTGAGTTGATTTCAGAAATACTTCATGTTTTTTTTGGTTTTCAAACTAGATAAATTCATGAAAGACAAGGTTTATTGTTTAAGGGAAGTAGGTCCTTTTTATTTAAAAAAAAAACTTGTGAGTGGATAATCTTATGTGCAAACCTGAGTAGCTGCATTGTCATGAATTATATATATGCAGTCTTTTTCCATTAAAAAAAAGTACTGTTCACGAAAAAAAGACTTCAAATTGCTGCTTTTGAAAGGAATCAGAAGAGTACTTCATTTGTCCACTCTACCAATGCCTCAACCAAAAATCAGTCATTTCTGTTAAATATGGAATTAATTTTGGATTTCCTCCTCTGATCTCATAATTTTCGTACTTACTCCTGACTTTAGCAGCCATATGCCAGTCAGTTAATATGTTGTAAGGTTGACCTTATGAAGTAGTTGACATGAGACTATATCAGAAATGAAGCTTTCCATCACTAGCTATGGCCTAACCTTGCCCAGGTACAGTATAATGCAAAGCCTGTAACCTGTGGAAACTGTTTTTGTAAAACCCATATCGTACAATGCAATACGGAACCATTGGTGCAGCATACACAGTCCAATAAACATATTTTTATTGGCATTTTTTAAATGAGAATGAGCCATTTTGTTAGAAGACTAGCATGGAGTTTGAAGTGGATTAGGCACTGCTGCTTAAACAAAATAAGAGTGGCTGGATCAGCCTCCTCAGTCTTAAACTGAGGTAGAAGTTCATTTCCTGTCCTCCCCATAGTTCCCATGCTGACAGCCTGATGTCCATGGAAGTAGTGATCTTGGAGAGCATTGTCCAGGAAGGTCATTCTCTGTGAAGACATGCACAAGACTTGCAGAGGCTTGTCCAGAAGCTCACTCTTAGTCTAAAACAGCACATTCCTATCTGTTTTTTGTTGGGGGAATCCACCATCAGAAAACACACTAACACAAAACAAAAAGGAATAGTATTCAGCAGAGCATAGAACTTGACCCCAAAGATAAAGCTTCCATCACTGTACTGTATCAACAGTTGTTCTGAGGAATGGGAACTTACAACACATAACTAAGACTTGGAAAATTTCATGGCCAATTATTGCTCGGCATCCAGCTAACTTCGTATGTTGGTCATTGCGCACAGAGAGTCAGACCACGCAGCAGTACACTTTATTATTGAGTGTATTCAAGAATGAAAAATGTCGGAGTCCAACCAACTGACCTTTTAAATATATTCAAACAATCTTACGTAAGTGACTCACAGTGCTTCTGATATGAAATTGAGTGGTGAATACTCTGTAATCCAGATCACGTAGGTTTATGCATGGGATCAGGTCTTCTAATTTTGCAGTTTTTGCATGTGATTTCATAATAATCTTATGTATGTTTACTGTTATCTGTTTCAGTCTGAAACAGAGTTGCTTACATCCTTCTCATATATTTTTAGGCCTTAATGAATGGAGTTCTTCTTCCTGAAAAACATCTTAATGCTGAAGAATTTGAAGAAGTTGTCCTAATGGAAGTTATGCGCACAACTCAGACCTTACAACGGGCAGTTTACAAAGGAGAGTTGGATGACAGACATGATGTGGTGGACTGGTTAATGTCATTACCAAATATTATGCCCAGGTAATAATATGATAGTCTTGTCATCATCATAAACGTATTTACATCAGATTATCCTTTATGGAGAGTAGACATGAAATGGATTCCATCCACTCATTTCTCTCTTGTGCACTGTAAGTCTGAATCCACATCCATATCTTTTTTCATGAATTCCTTGACCCTCCTACTGGTCTGTATCCTGCTGCCACTGTACCTACTGCCTTTTTAACTAAGCTCTCCTCTTCCTTTGTCATCTTCTCATTCTTTCTCCAGTATATCATACGTTTTGACCATCAAAAATCCTTCATTTCTGTTATGTCATGCAGTCTTTAGTATCACTTATGACATCCCCCTTCTGCACTTCAATGATTATAACTTTTCCATTGTATTACTTTGATTTTCTGTCCTCTCTTTTCAGTATAATTCTACTTAACATTCCACTAGCTTTTTTCCTCTCGATTCTCCTCTTGACATCAGATCATTGCATGCAGCATCCCCTTGTGCATTCCCTTATATACGCCTGCATTACTTTATTAATAAAGAACTCAATTTTGTTCCTTGACAGACACCAGTAGCTACTTCAAAATTCTTTTGTTATTTCTGTTCTGTCTTCACTGTGGATCCTGTGTCTTGATAAACAGGTGTTAATATCACTAGCCTAGTGAGCCTTTCTGGTTACCTGCTTGCTTGGTACTGTCAGTTACTGTACATTTACTCCTATAATTTATCAGTATGAAAAAGGATACCACAAATAAATAGCCACCTGTGAAGCAATTGAAGTGCTGTAAATCCTTGTTGTTTATAAGGAATGAGTTGATGTCCGTGGCAATGTGGTGTGGACTGATTCAGCTTAGACAGAAAGTTAATCATGTATGGAAGTTCACCTAATGTTGAAAATACATCCTTTCCCCAGCTGCACTGGCAGTGGTAACAATTCTGTGTGAGAAATTTTTTTTTTTTAATGAATAGGAACACAGATAACCCAGACATATCTAATGTAAACAAACTTCAATTTCAATCCTACTTTTCCTTTTAAATCCTATTAGGATACAGCTATCATGAAAGAACAAAGCATCTGATGAACATACACATTCTCTATTTTCAGACTTAATGAGAGAATCTTGAGCACCAAGACAACGTCTTACATCGACCTTACTGGAGTAGTAAGTTCAACCATAAAGGAATTATCTGTGGACTCCTTTAGGAATTTGAAGGCGTCTGAGATGACGGCAGCAGTTGCAAACTCCTGCCATTACATCACAACCAAGAACGAGCCCACTCTCCGTTTTCTAACATCCTGGATTGTTGCTGACTTTGACACTATTGAGGGAAGAGCTTTACTATTAGAAGCCATAAAATACTTGGTATGCTATAATTGCATAGTTTTTGCCATTTCACATGTATTGTTTTCAATAGCTGTAGAATACAATGTGATCCAGTTATCTGGTAAATTAGGATACTTTTTTGGGGCCTTTTATGGCAACGATACCATATTTCCATAAAAATTCATTGTAACTTTGTTGACCTAAGTAATGAAATTATGTCTGATTGCTAAGTAACTACAGTATTATGAGTGTGCAGAGGGGGTTGGAAAAGGGACAGAAAAAAAGAATGATAAAATAAAAAATAAAAATGAGTGATCAGTGCTCTGTAAAATGCATACCATCTTAGAAATTTGAGAGCCCCTGTGCTTGGTAATTCTTACCCCATCTTACTCCTATAAATATAGGGGTAATGATATCTCTGCAGATTTAGATTTTATAACAGGAAAGGTGTGAAATATTCACAAATATTCATATTGTTTCTGAAAGCTTGCACGTTAAGTGTTCAAGAATGGGATCCTGAGCACAATATATTTAGCTATCTCCACAAAATATCCATGGGTTAATATTTGAGTTGCCGTGATTGTTATTAGTTATTAATTTCATGACTGACATATTTTTTCCAGCGCGAAAGCAACAGCATGCGGGTGTGTGCCATACATAACCCAAGTCCCTTCAGTGAGAATAAGATGTTCAGCAAAATTGTGGAGGTTGCACAGAATACGCTTGCTCCAGCCGTGGCAAGACAGTTCCTAGCAAAAATATTAGAAAAGGATAATGCTAAAAAGATAATCGATGGAACCAAGAAATTAACCGATTTTGAAATGATTGTAAGTGTTGGTAATTAATTTTGGTTTCAATTTTTTTTTTTTTTTTTTTTTTTTTTATTAAATAACCATGATAGACAATACTGTTTATGTACATGTTTATTTCTTTTATGTTATTTGAAAGTCAGACTTTGTAATGCATAGGTTTTACTGATAACATAAGTATTCAAGTTTGAGTTTATAGTTTATACTTTTTTTTTTTTTCATTTGAAACCAGGTATCAGTTATTCTTGTCAAAACTGTTTAATAACTTAATCATACAGAAAGGAGTGAAGCCATATTCATCTAATCTCATAAAGGGAAAACTGGCATAAAATGATACACATGAAACTGTTTCTTACAAATTTAGATTTAGTTCTTACAGTTTTTGTCAGGTTTAGGAAATTTTCAAGGAAGCTTAGTGGTTGGACTAAAAATTTTGTTTTCAATTTTAGGGAGTAGACATGGATGCATTCCAGGCACGGTTAACTTCGCTAAAAGACGACATTTTCAAGATTCATTCAGCCTACTGCAGCAATGTAAGTTAAGGGTTTTGTTCAAACTATTAATATTAGTACAGGCAGGCCCCGGTTAATGGCAGGAGTTCCGCTCCCAGCCGATATTCAAAAATCATCATTAACTGGAACATCACAATAATTATGCTAATAAGTGGTTCTTACGACACTGTTTGATGGTGCGGTTAACTGGTTATTGGCACTGATAAACCGTTTACTAATGGCGATGAACTGCTTACCGACGCCGAAAATCTGGTTAACAACATAGTTAACCAAGCGTCATAAAACCGAAACGCCTTTAACCGATGCCGCCGGTAAGTGGGGACTGCTTGTAGTGTGTGTATATAACTTGTGAGTTTTCTTTTACTTGGTACAATTGCTGTGCTGTAATTGTGAAATGATATTTATATTAGCTTTTTCTCTCTTATGACTTGACAGTTACCTGCATTCAAAAGTATAAATTCCAACACTTGTAAGCCCAGTTTTTTCATTCATTTTATATTATCAGGTTCATGTTTTTCCTTAATATAATATAATCTTGCAATCTTAGGGACTTGAAGTGAGTTGTAGGGAAATGCTGGGAATGTTTTTCCATAATTATCACCAGTGGGCAGCAGTAAAGACATTTTCCTTCTAATTTGAATGTGCAGTTCACTGTCAATCTTCCTTCCTACTTAAGAGCTTTTTTCCTATTTTAGGTTCTTTCGCTTCCAGCAGGAGAGAGGACAGTCATTGCTAATGGCCGGGCATTAGGAGCTCTTAGAAAGGAAGAAAAATTTGTTCAAGAAGACTTTGGTTTGTTAGAGAAGTATGTTCATTCTACAATTGGTGAGAAGATTATGGACATTCTTAATGGGGAAGGTAATGTGTAATCACATAGTGCCAGTGTTTTATATTTTATGAATTATAATTTTAAATAATTTTTTAAGACCAGTAATTTATAACATTGTAAAACATCACAGTACTGTACAATGTTTTTACATACAAACCCCTTAGTAAAAAGTAGCCTTATTCCTAATGGGACAGACCCAGCCACACTAACTTGAATTGAAAGAAGAAAAGTTCAAAATTTCCACTGCATACACCCTGCTCACACCACTGTCTGCTGACTAATAGGTCTCATATTTCTGTATGCCAACCCACATCCTGGTGATAAGATCCGGTGAGAAACATCGCCACAAGCATGAATAAAATCATGCAAAATAAATTTACAAAAGCCAAAGAACTGCTCTAAGGAAAGCAGAAAATCATCAGAGTTTGTGGGCAATGATTCTGAGCTGTGCAACCAGGAGTATTTCAAAGCCAGCACAGAGGTCACGAGAGTGACCCATTCTGGCAACTCATGAGAAGTGGTGGACTAAAGTGAGACAGCTACAAAAATATGCACTGAGATCTTGTTCCAGTTTTACCCTTTCATATATTAGTTTTGTAATGATCATGATTTCTTGTAGAACAAGCTGGAAGGCCATTAACTTGCTTAGGAAGCTTTCATTCACGTGGTAAAATGCCCATCACTTACTAAAAAAAAGTGTAAAATGTCCATCACTCAATAAACAAAAGTGAAGAAATATAAAGAAAGTATTAGAAATCCATATAACAAATTAAAATAACCTGTAAGCAGATTTGGATATTTCTACTCAATAGCAAATGGTAAAGAAAACTTGAATCAATAAATAAGAAGCGGGAAAGCTTAAAGTCAAAATGTGAAAGGCCATGTAGCAGAGGTTTAAGAACATTGGTTATACAACAAGGCCACCACCACATGTGGGGTTGGGAGGGGATTTTGAGTGCGTCTGAATAATTTCCAAGTGGCCCTTACAACAAACTATAAGTGTCACTCATTGGGTTGCTTTAACTACTTTATTGCCATAATATAGTCATGTTCTTGTATACTTATACAGTACTGTATGTATATTTGTATAATTAAGATAGATCTTGAATGGTATCGATTTTTTCCAGGTTCAGCATTAGGTGATGATATCAGTGATATGATGATGAAAGTAGCTGGAGTTTTACAAACTAAGCCGCAGTCAAAGGGACGAACAAACGTATCTCTTCGTTCCGAACAATACTCTGTGATCAGATTACAAGCCAAAGATCCAAATATGCCAGCATTTGATATCGTGGCTATCTGCGATCCAGTGTCTAAAGCTGCTCAGAAAATAGGCCCTGTGCTGCTTGTTCTTGGAGAAGTTGTCAATTCTAACATTCGTGTTATACTGAATGCCAGGGAGAAGCACTCTGAAATGCCACTGAAAAGGTATATATAAAATGTTCTTGACCAGTTTTTGCTTCAATGTGATATAGTATTATTTTTTTAGTGGAATATTTCTTTCTTCATAGTAGGCAGTAGCACAGTTTTACATCTTATTGAGTACAGTTTATCACGAACCTCGTTATACTACCAGGAATTCTGTTAGACAGCTTTCTAGGGTCCAGCCTTGAATTCTATTGGAGTATAATGTTTTTCATATACATTGATCTTACAGTATTTTTAATAATGTAATCATTATACAGTACTATATTTGCTGGCGTATAAGGTGCACCACATGTTTGGGTAGGGCATATGTTGGAAAATGTAAAAATACCACTGTCCTGGTCTTTACAGCATTCCTCACATGAGGTTATTTTGAAACCTCTTGCCTATTGGTATTCAAATATTTTAACGATGACACAGTGAAACATATTTTTGCATGTTAGGTGCTTCCTTTCTCACAAAAGGTGCTTCCTTTCTCACAAAATATACATTTTTCTAAATTGAAGCAAAAGCTTTGAATCATCTGGGTAGCCTAAAATCAATCAATATCTCTCTCTCTCTCTCTCTCTCTCTCTCTCTCTCTCTCTCTCTCTCTCTCTCTCTCTCTCTCTCTCTCTCTCTCTCTCTCTCTCTCTCTCTCTCTCTCTCTCTCTCTCTACTGTGATTTCTTTTTTTGCATGTACAATAGTATGGTTTGCAAAACTTTATAACTGCACTTACCAAAACACATTAGGCTACATGAATTTACAATTGTGTGAATGTCACTAATTAATCATAGCACTAATGGTGATGGTTCTGCGCTACCAGTTTAGCTAAGTCTGGAGGTTTAGTTCTGATTTGTTTTTGTAATTCTTGTTAGAGATTTCTAAGAGATGTGCTTCCCTTTCAGTCTCTGTTAACTTGGTTTTGCTTATATTGATTTTCAGTCCTTTTCTGTTCACTGCCATTCCACTCTTCCACCTATTAAACTTTTCCACAATCTCTTCATTAGAATCTGCTGGTGACCTTAGTTCAGCTGCATATAGCATCCCCCAGAGGCCTCTTGTACTGCACCCCTTCGTAGCCTCTTCCATCACTGTAAAAATCAGCAAAGAACTCGCAGCTGATTCTTGATAGATACCAACACATCTCAAATTCATATATGCATGCCAGTCTTCATTTCAGATCTTTTGTTATGGTTGAGTAACATCACCAATGAAAGTCTGTCTGGTACCCACTCCCTTTGCAGTGCCTAGAGATATGTTAATAGTGGTACTTTTCCAAACACCCTCTCATGATCCACTTTGCATGGTGCATCTGTAGTTACCTCATTGTGAGACTTGGTGTTGTTGCTGATCTCAGACAGTTATACCTTGGCTACTTTACTATCCTAAACATTTTTACTTTTCCCTTTGTTGTTGAAATTCTGATTGCATTCCACCCAACTCCTCTCCATTTCCATGGCCATTCTCCTTTTAGTGCTACTCCCCTCTTCTGCCTGTGTACACAATTTTCTGTCCCCTTCCCTTCTTGTATTCTACCAAAGCCTGAAGGCTCTCTTTGTGAGTTGTGATTTGGAGTTTTCCAGCAAAGCATCACTGAAACCAGTTCCTTTTAGTCAGTAGGCTAAATCTACCATAAATCTTTACCATGTAAAGTGTATGGGATGTGTCTTGACCTTTTTTTTTTTTTTTTTTTTTAGGAATGAAGTGTGCCTTATATGGCAGCAACTACAGTAGTTGTTAATTTTCAACTGATATTGATGGCTTGTAGTAGAAGTGTTTGTAACTGTAATGTAATGGGGCATTACGAACCAGTTTGCCAGCCTATTGCCTTACATAGAATTACTTACTAATTAACCTGTCATCTTTTCAGTTTTTATCGCTATGTATTGGAGCCAGTACCCCAGTTTATGGAGTCAGGTGAACTTACAGCTGGTCCATATGCCAAGTTTACAGGGTTGCCAGAATCTCCTATTCTTACCCAAAATTATCATGCACCAGAAAACTGGCTGGTGGAAGTTGTAGAGTCTGTCTATGACCTTGACAACATCAAATTGGAAAATGTAGAGTCTGGTGTGCACAGGTACTGTAATTTCCCTTCTTATAATATTTACGTGGTGAAAGAACATAGTCATATAATAGTTTTTTGGGTTACATTGTCTGGCTCAGTAAACTAAAATTCCAAATTATTCTTAGAATATGCATTATTGATGGGAATCTCGGTGGTTTATTGTTTTACCTCTTAATTTCTAGAAAGGAAGATTGTCACATGAAGTAAATACTTATGCAGTTGTTAGTTGTGTAGAAGCACTGTTTTGTTCATATACTGTTCTAACAGTAAACTCTGTTTTCAGTGAGTTTGAGTTGGAATACTTGCTCTTAGAAGGCCACTGCTTTGAACAATCATCAGGCAACCCTCCCCGTGGATTACAGTTCACTCTCGGCAACAGACAGCAACCAGTCATGGTATAGTAATTATTATGTTTTACTTATTATTATTTTACTCATTTCTTTTATCCACGGGAATGCTTAACTTTTAACGAAGTATTTTTTCACAGTCATAAACTGAATGAAAATTCATTTTTATATTGATATAGGTTTCAAATAGCATATAAAGTATTGCTTCATGACACCTGGCGTGCATACAGGAAACAACTAGGTAAATTGAATTGGTTACATTCAAGACACCCTTGACAAAGTATATAAATGTTGACTGTTTCAAAGTTGTTTCATTACTTTCTGGACTTAACCCTGAGGCTAAGGAAATATCATATCTTGGGTGTTGAGTCTACAAGCTTGATCTCATTTGCAAAATTAATTTTCTGCCAGTTTTAACGGATATATTTTCTGCTAGTTTTAACGGATATGTAACACAAAGACTTCATTGAATCTTTATTCTTCCCGCCTCATGATTTGCATTGCATGGGTACCACAAACACAGTACTTGATAAGTCTGAACATTTGACAGTACTTATCCAGTGTTCAAATGTATTGTCTAAAGCTGCTGCCAAATAATAATAATAATAATAATTAGTAGATGAGAAAGAAAGAGAGAAAATTCATAAGTATCAAGACCTGAAAATTGAAATAAGAAGGATATGGAATATGCCAGTGGAAATTGTACCCATGATCATAGGAACACTAGGCACGATCCCAAGATCCCTGAAAAGGAAAAACTAGACGCCGAGGTAGCTTCAGGACTCATGCAGAAAAGTGTGCTACTAGAAACAGCGCACATAGTGAGAAAAGTGATGGGCTCTTAAGGAGGCAGGATGCAACCCAGAACCCCACACTATAAAAACCACCCAGTTGAATAGAATGACTTGTGATAGACCAAAAAAAAAAAATAATAACAATAATAATAACAACAAGAATAATGCATATAGAGCTGAAAATAGTTCGTTCTTTTATATAATTTTAAAATTGTTGCCCCATTTGCTTGAACTTCAAAATGATTCTGCCATACCCATAGACTTCAAAAGATTGTCATTCACTTAGACTTTGGAAAGGTTTGTCATCCCCATAGGTTTTGAAATTGTTCTCCTATTCAAGATGATGAAAAAGATTTAAATTCATGAAATGGAAGAGTAGTATTTTCATAAAAACAGCATTTCTACCATTTTTTATTCTTTTTATTATTTTTTAAATTTTATAAAGATTAGCCAACCTGAGTTTTTCCACATGAGTGATTTCAGTAATTGCTTGATAATACTGAACTTCGTTTATAACAATATGTAATTTTTCTGTGTTACCATTGATAATAATCATGCAATTTTCTTGATAATAATCATGCAATTTTCTTAAGTACGAAATCTCTTTTCTTCTAGGTTGACACAATTGTCATGGCCAATTTAGGCTATTTCCAACTGAAAGCCAACCCAGGGGCTTGGTTGCTAAGATTACGACAAGGTCGCTCTGCTGATATTTACACTATAGCCAGGTATAGAACTTTTGACATTTATTCTTATCTCACTAAATCCTATATATGAGTAATCAGTTTTTCTAATGCATGTGTGGTTTTATTTTTTGGTATTAAAAGGTGATATGGTCATGTATGTAAGTGGCATTTTTTTATGAATCCTAAATAACGCCTTTATTTTTTGCCAGCAAAATTTAAGCTATTTATTAATTAGTGAGGCAGGCAGGCAGCCATTCTCTTCATCTACTATAAATCTCTGTAGAAGGATAGCATGGTGTGCCTTGCATGGAACATTAGATGGTCCTAAAGGCTCTCTGCCGTGTCCTTTTGATCATCTTCCTCCTCGGCTGTCCACCTTATTTAACTCTACCTTGCCCCTGTTTTCACCTCTTTTTTTAAAAGTAACTCTTTCAGGCAAACCCTGTGTGGATCTAAAAAGTATACCTTAGTTTTACCAGACCACTGAGCTGATTAACAGCTCTCCTAGGGCTGGCCCGAAGGATTAGACTTATTTTTACGTGGCTAAGAACCAGTTGGTTACTTAGCAACGGGACCTACAGCTTATTGTGGAATCCAAACCACATTATAGCGAGAAATGAATTTCTATCACCAGAAATAAATTCCTCTAACTCTTCATCTGCCAGCCGGGGTGTGTGGATCTAGAAATGTGGCCAAATGGCCACGGTAAACATCAGCCATATAAGTAGGAATCATGCTGTTTGTATTGTATTACAGTTTCCATTGGCACAGATTGGTTTCCTGCTACTCATAACCATATTTGAAATCACAAGATCTGTAAGAAAAATGTCCCTATAAATTTTATATTTCATTATTTTTGTCTTTTTTGCTTCAGGTGTAAATTATTTGTCAAAGGAAAAAACACAGGTCTGCCTGTGCTTTGAAACTTGAAAACGGTTTTCAAAACAACAAATATGGCTATGCCTAAAAGTCTGGAAATACAGTAATTAAAAACCAATTTTGTGTTGCTTAAGATGAGAGGAAATTACTCCTTTCCTCTGTTTTCTCTCTTCATTTGACTCACAGATGTGAATAGCCTAAATGACTCATTACCTGCAGGTAGAAAATCGGGTTAAAAATAGCAGTCCAGCATATCTTCAACCCACAGTGAATGTCAAGTCTTGGAAACATTAATGAAATTTTATCAGAATCTTCCATCATCCAACTATCAAATTTTTAAAGAACTGAAATTTCCTCAATAAAATTGATCAGTCAAAACAAACCCATTTTGGCTAGGCATAGGAGAGTTGAGTATTTTGACTTGGAGGTCTGGTTAATCTCCCTAATGATGATAATGGCATTCAATCAGGAAAGTAGTAGATTTGGAAATAGCAGGATGAAGACCAAGAGATAAGCCCAAGAAATCATGCCAAAAGGCATAAGTGAAGATCCAGTCCAGATGGGAATGTAGTGTATTTAGAGAGTCCACAAGATAGGAGACAGTGAGAGACCTCTTTTTATTTCTTTGTGCCCTTGAAGGGAGAACCTGAGATAGAAATTATACTGATGACAAGCTTCATAGTAATTGTCAGTCAGTAAGTTTATAGACAGAAATTTGGGTGTTCGCAAGACATAAACACCCCCTCCCCCCTTTTTATTTTTGCTAAAATGTCAGAATAGTCTTAAAAGTAGTGACCGTCCAAAAATTTACCCTTTTCCAAAGTTTTAAAATCATATACTGCAGTAATTATTTAAACATTTATTTACGGAAGTTTGTGTAGGTTGACAGTTCTCTCTGCTTCTAATGACATACTTTTTAAAATTAATGATATATTTTACTAGTATCCTTACTCTGTATTGCCTGATGTAAAATGTTACTGTAACAAAGCTTCTATGTACAGAATGGCATGCACTTCTTGTTAACGTCTTTTTTTTTATGACTTCATTTTCAGTCATGAAGGAACTGACACCCCAGCAGGCTCTGCAGATGTAGAAATCATAATGAGCAGCTTTCGGTCACAAGTTGTTAAAATTCGAGTTGCAAAACAGCCTGGGAAACAAAACATGGAATTGTTGGTAGATGATAACGAAGAGTCAGGAGGTCTCTGGAATTCTATTACAAGGTGAGCATGAACCAATTGCAAGAGATTTATCATTCAAATGCAGTTAGGTAAGTTAATATAGGTAAGTGGCTAGTTTTAAGGATTTTAGGATTGTTTATTCTTGTTTTTTAATTAATAAATGTGTAAAAGAGACTTCTTTTGTTGTAATATGTTTACCTTCATGATTGCATGATTGGGCAATCTTTATTTCAGTACTTGAAAATTGGTTAATTGGAGAATTTCGACCCTTTGGTCAGGTTACAGTACTTTACAAGCTACCCAAACTGTTCCTCATGGCCTCTCAGCATTTCTGGTACAAATTCATATAATCTGCTTATTTTCCTGGTGTTATTCGAACAGAAATCACATTTTAGAGGATGCATAATTATGGGCCAAACCATTTTACACACTCATAGCTTAAGCATAAATGTTTTGAGCCATGAGATTAACATTTGTTTAAAAGGCTGTAAGGTATGTCTCCACATCGTACTAGCCCTCCATCTTTAAATCACTTTTAGCTGAGAAGATTGCAATTGGTGGCTGGTGCCATTGAAACTTGTGTGCTTCATAGTTGGATATTCCCCTCAAGAAAAGCATATTTCTACCTTTGTCAGCTATTACTAAATTCTAAGTTCTAATGATTTTTATTCTTTGAAATACTGTTTGGGAATAGATTTTAAAGCTAGATATTTTGGGTCACATTTTCTTCCCTTTTAAAGTAGTTATTTTAACCCCTTCTTCTTCTTCTTGGCTTATATCTTCTGTCATACTTCCATCTATTTGTTTGTCTCTTGTGTCCGCTCAAATGCCATCCATCCATATTCTCTAAGACCCTCCTCTCCATCAGTTCCATGATCTCTCCCTCAACACGTTGCTCACCATCTCCCCTCCTCATCAGGTGCTAGAAACATCATAATATAGATTCACTTGTCTTTGACGCTTCAGTAAGTTTTGCTGATCCCTGATGTATTCAGTTCTTATTCTGTCTCTTCTGGTCACTCCACTCATTCATATGAGGATCACCATCTCTGCCTTGTCTAATTTATTTTGTACTATTTTCTTCAGTGCTGCCTCTTCTAGCTCATACAGCACAGCATGATTTACCACCACCTTATGTACCTTGCCCTTCTACCTAACAGGGACTCTTGTCACAACGTGTGCCAGATGACCCCCTCCAGTTATTCCATCTGGCTTGAATTTGATGGTTAACATTTTTATCCGTAACACCCTTGGCATCTGTTATCAAGCCCAGAAACTTAAAACTGTTGATATGCACTTCTTCCAGCTTATTTATGGCTTGCTGATCATCATCCATACCTTTTGTCATGTACTATTCAGTCACAGTCCTTTACTCTCTAACTCAGTCTCCACCTTTGTAGGTTTCTCTTTAACTATCCTTTACTCTCTAACTCAGTCTCCACCTTTGTAGGTTTCTCTCTATCTAGTTTCTGCCATCACAACAATGTCATCAGCATAGAACACACAAAGGGGCTCCTCCCTTACATCCTTGATTATTACTAAGTTGTCATTTTAACATCCTGCCCCTGGGCAGGTAATTATCCTTTCCCTATCAAGTTTGTCACAGGATACCTTGCCACAGAGTATGCTTGAGTGTTAGAAGAATGCATCCTAAACTAAGCTAACCTGGTTGCATCCTAACTCCACCCCTACCCTCTTAACCTTAACCTTGAATGAAGAGATATATCCTGATGATCTAACCAAAGCTAACCTGGGTATTAGGTCCTGCCTGCCTTAACTCTGAGTAAGAGGGTATATCCTAGTGTAAAGTAACCAAGAGTGGCAATTTTAACATCCAACTGGTAATTTTAAGTAACTGAACATCCTTCCTTCCCTATAGAGCAGTAATGAATATGGGATGTTGATATTTGATATTTTCATTTATGGGGAAAACTTCAGTTTCTTTGGGTAAAATTGTTGGCTTTGTTGTTTGTTTTTATTGACAGTTATTCCATTAAGTTATGTAATTTACACTGAATCAGTGTTATTGCAGTTACGAGGCTGTTAGGTTTATATTCAAATTACTGATTTTTATTTTGACAGTGATCATGTGGAAATTGGATCCCTTGTACGTCGTTGTTAAAGATATTGTGCATTATAGATCTAGGCCCCACTTTTCCCCCCGTTTTAGTTAGGCCTGTTTTCTTGCAAAGAGTGCTCAGCGTGGCTGACATGTGTTGCTGTGTTTTATTTAATAGTACATCTAATGATACCTAATTATTTCTTTCACATCGCAGTTGTCTCAGAACAACTGCGATTCATCCCTTAGTCATAAACATAACCTTGATATATTTTTTCTGTGGAACAGAATACCCATCCAACTACAACTTTGCATTTTATTTATTAAGATTTTTTGTGTGATCACGATACAGTATATAAATGTCATACGTGTTTTATGAAGTTTCCAATGCCAGGTAACATTCTTCCATGAAAGATTTGATCAATACTCCATATGTTATGTCTGTAAAAGTATACAAACAAAGTATCAGGGCATTGTTTGGCCACATAGAGTAACAACTAACAGAGCTAAAGGACTAGTATGGTACTTTTAAGAATTGTAGTTTTTACTTGAATGGAATGGTGAATGATTGAAGCAAGTAAAACAACTTTTTTATTTTTTGCGAAGCTTTAGGATATAATTTACAAGCATGCTGCCACCCGAGTTCTTCCTACTGACAGATCTGTGGCATGCTTGAAATGTAAATGTAATCAGTATAACTCCTTTGTCAGATAACATTTACCAACACCTGTCTCTGGTTAGGCCCAGTGAAGGTATTAGATAATAGGAGAATATTCTTTCCACGTTTAGAACATTCTAGAGGCAAAGATGCCCAGATCTATTGTCTGTCTTGTTTATTACATTTTGTTTTATATAATTTGTAAATGTATGTTCTTATGCTCCTCCTGTTTTTCAACTAAAGAGAACATTAGCGGCTTTGAAAATTTGTTCCTCTGTAAAAAATGTGAATATTCTATTGAGGATAGAGAAAATTCTTTACAAAGCAAATGTTCTCTTTTTATGATATAGCCTGTAACCTGAGACCTGAATGGAATTTGATAGCCTAATTTCCATTTTTATTTGGCTTCAAAACATTTTTTTAACCAGTTTTATTAATGATTCAGGATACCTGAAAATCTTGTTCCCTGTTATGTGGTTCAAGAATAAAATTTCTTGATGTATGTTCATAGCGATTAAAATAGTTGACAGAAGCTCCTATATACCTGTTATAAAGATTTTCTCAGAAAAGTTGTATCCAGCATATTTGTCTTTTTAAAAGAGCTGAATTGTTTTCATTTTATGTCCTAGGCTTTTTACTACAGTTTTTCTTTTATTTTCACAAGCATGCCAATTATCGGCCCCATAGTTGAAGAATGCTGTGTCATGTTAAAGAAGATATATGCTCTAGCTAAGACTTGGTGGCAAAGGTACTAACTATTTTGTGCATGATTACCCTTTGAAATAAATTTCATATCCTTCTGTAGTTGTTGATATGCTTGCATGTCATGTGTAGCAAAATGCATTGTGACTGTGCATTAGTAAATTAACTTAGTATTTTTTATTATTGATTGTAGTTCTTTAAGTGTAGATGTCTGCATTAATCATTCAGATTTTCTTTCTCTTATAATAGTCATTTCGTCAAATTGTCTTGTCTCCTGCTAAAAGTCCTGAGATGTTTTTTTCAGTCTCTGACAAGTAATTTTTCTTTACATTAATATAAAGTGTACATTGTAATTGTTCGATTTCCATACAGCAAACAATCCTCTTATTATTTTTAAAGTTTCAGTGACACTTAAATACCCAAGATTGTAAAAGTTGAGTAGGGAATCTCAAACATGATCATAGAGATATGCCTTGAAGAGATTTGATAAACTCCCCATAGCAATATGGCAGATGGTATTCTGATCAAGGTAAGGACAGGGAGCTCATGGAACTGAGATAACTATAAATATCAAAACAGTTTCAGAGGCATCTTGGCAACAGAGTTACTAAGCAGTCGTGAATGTTTATCTAGTTAGTAACCCAAGTGATCATCACCTGTCTTCTCCATAAGCTTATATCAAGTCTTTTTATAAAAAATTCAGTTTAATCACCTCAGTTTCACAACAAAGCATGCATTTGCAGTATGATAATGAAGAAAAATAACCTAAAATATGAAAATATTGACAATACTGTACACCATAATCCCTATAATTTGTGACCAATCTTGCTTATCATAAAGGCTATGAGATATCATCTCGGGGGAAGACTGCATTACAAAGAATACGTCGTTTATTTTGTTTTAGTTCAAATTTCTAAAGTTTCTAAATGAATAAAACTAGCTGAGCTTCAAGAAAAGAAGAGAGACGTTACATCATAAGTAACACATACTTCAAACATGCTCAGTAAGACAGCAGAACAGAGAAAATTGCTGTAAGGTGAAGAGCAAAAATTGCAATTCATTCTCTTGCTTAGCAACACTTTATTTTGTTTACACAAAAATATGTACCGCATTTTTATAGTTTGTATGTTAGAAATATGGTAAATAAAAATCCCTCCAAAAAGACAAAGTTGAAGGTTGTAAATGGCTCCTCCAGTGTAGCCTTCTACCTAACACATGTGGGAAGGTGGAAATCAAATTGGAAAGGGATGCAAGTCATCCTCCTTTTCATTCGTTTCCCTTCCTGCTCCTGAATACATCCCCATGGCAGCCAGACCCTTTCCGGTCCTACGTTTGGACAGTCCAAACAAGAGATTGGAAATTACAAAAAATCATGTGAAAGAAACAATAAATAATAATGTAACGAGTGAAGAGGAAAAGACAGATATTTTGTAGTTTTTGGTGGATATAGAGAATTTTTAAAAAGTATGAAATACAAGTTATATTCTCCAAGTTAGTATCTCTGTACTTAATGGTATTTGGGAAAATTTTTTGTAAAAGTATAAAAATGTGCTTATATTTTTATAAAAAGTTTTGTCTGTTCTGTCTTGTGTGTCAGTTACAAACAGTTATATTTTGTTACTGAAATCCTTTCACCACGTACTTCATGCTGTTCTCTGACTGGGAGAACACTGAAGTCTTTGCCACCTGGTAACGGTGCAGGTTTCGAAAGTTGCAATTGTTTAGCGGCTATAGCAGATACAGTACATGATCTTACAGTATTTAATTTTTAACATTCCTATGGACAAATATTTAACACTTTTTGGCAGGTAAGTGTTTGAAGACAAGAAATTAATCAGTAATGCTTACCATAATATAAATTTTTTTTGGAATGAGATTTTACATGGGAACTGAGGCACTGATCTAGATTTGCTTATCCCTTGTGATGGTCAGGTAGATGTGAATTTCATCCTGTGCCAAAGCTTTGCTCTTAAGACTTGAATACTGTGAGAGCACCTAGTGTTTCAAGATAGTTCAATGAGCACTTTTGGGGTACTGCTTTCAGAAAATTACTGAAAATTCCCTTGCTGTATTTTTGCTTTGCTTTGTAGAGTTTTTATACGAATTGTACTTCCCTTGTAACGGAATTCCAAAAACATGCAAATGGTTTTGTAATCAAAATCAGTTTCACTTTTGTTTCAGGTGATTCAATCAGATATCTAAAATGTTCCGCAAAAAACATGACTCTTTGTTCACACAATAACTTTGTCACATTTTAGAATAGTTTCTTATGCATCAGATTCTTTGCACTGTGACAATATCATTTGATTCAGGCTGTCTTAGTTTCCAGTGTTATTCTCATTGTTCCCTTTGGTTAGCTACTTGGCATCAATTTTATTCTATTGTAGGCAAGTGTGCGTGTTTAACTCTATAATTACATTAACAAATTGGTGCTATGCTACTGTTGTTACAAAATATGTATTCACCACAGAGTATTTGCATTATAACAGTTCGGTTTAGCAATGAGATTGCTCTGACTGAGGATATTGCTGTTCGTTGTAAAAATTATAAGATTCATAATCGGAGTTATTAATGTCTGACTAATTTCAGTACGTTCAGCTCGAGTTCTGGAGAAGAGGATGCTGATGAAAAAGTGAATATCTTCTCTGTAGCCTCTGGCCACTTGTACGAGCGATTTTTAAGAATAATGATGGTGTCAGTTCTTCGTCACACGAAAACTCCTGTGAAGTTCTGGTTTCTCAAAAACTTCCTGTCTCCAAGTTTAAAGGTAAATTGTTTTACAGCTTTTAGGACAGTGGTAGGTTATGACCTTACAATTCTTTCATCAAGAAATAATTTAGAAAAATCTGTAATTATTGTTAGGGAAATAACCCTGCTCCCAACATTGTGTATACAGTATTGTTTAGTGGCATGTCATATTTTTATTAGTAAATTGATATTACTGCAAAGTTTTAGAACACAGTAAATAAAGATTACTTAATTTTTCAGAATGCCTTGCCTTTACTGGCTGAAGAATTTGGATTTGAATATGAGTTAGTTCAGTACAAGTGGCCAAGGTGGTTGCATCAGCAGACAGAGAAACAGCGGATCATTTGGGGCTACAAGATTCTGTTTTTGGATGTACTGTTTCCCCTTGATATAAAGAAAATTATTTTTGTTGATGCAGATCAGGTAAGACAAATTTTGAATTTTAAACAAGGAAAAAAGGTTTTTTGAAACTTATTAATCCTAATAAGCATTAATTTAGATTGCTGAATTCTCCCAGACACATTGCTTCTGAAGACTGGAGAACACACATGATGTTGTATATTGTTCCTTTTGTAAGTATCATTTATTAAAGGTGTCCTGTCAACTTTATAAGCACCTTGCAATTATTATTATTATTATTATTAAAATAGTTTAGCCAGACCACTGAGCTAAAGTATCTTGCAATACTTTTTAACTTAATTATATACTGAATTCTTTATACTGTACAAGAAAGGCGATTATATACTGAATTCTTTAAACTGTTCAAGAAAGGCAGTTGCTTCATCATGAACAATATTTAATGTTTGAAGTCAGTACTGTAGTTCTATAACATGTTTTATTGATTTTTAGTTAATTCATGTTTGCATAACCAGAATAAATTTCTGGTAATTTAGTATTCATAATTATTTTGGAATAAGGTAACTGTTCGTTCAGTACTTATCATCATTCCTTGGAAGTTCCATACCATATTTTCAAAGACATTAAAGAAATCAAATATCACATGTTGTGCAAATAATGATTTCATTTAGTAGGCAACCGTAATAACTTGTTAAGGATTCATCATTAGGTAGATTAATTGTTATTGATCGTGTAATTCTCCGTGGTTTGGGTTTTAAGTTATTTACATTATATAAACATTTCAATTTTTTCTCTATTTTTCAGATTGTTCGTGCTGATATTAAGGATCTCAATAATGAAAACCTAGATGGAGCACCATATGGCTTTGTGCCCTTCTGTGAATCTCGTAAAGAAATTGAAGGATTCAGGTTTGTTGCATACTGAAAGGTCTTTGTTGTTTGTAAATGATTGTGACTGTCTACTTTTCCAAAGTAATTTGAAAGTTGCAAGTTTGTAAGCAAACCGTTTGTATAATGAATTTGTAAGTTGCCAGTTTCTTAAGCAGACCAGTCATATATTGAATTTGTATGTTGCAAGTTCATAAGCAGACCATTCATCCACTGAATTTGTAAGTTTCTAGTTCATAAACAGACCATTCAAACATTGAATTTTTAAGCAACAGACCATTCAATCATTGAATTTTTAAGCTGCAAGTTAATTCAGGAAACATTTTTGTTTCACTTACAGATTTTGGAAACAAGGGTACTGGCGGAACCATTTAGCGGGTCGTAGGTATCACATTTCCGCGCTGTTTGTGGTGGATTTGAAAAAGTTCCGTCGTATTGCAGCTGGTGACCGATTGAGAGGCCAATACCAAGGATTATCACAAGATCCCAACTCACTCTCTAACTTGGATCAGGTACTGTATACACTCAGTATGAATGTACAAAACAATGTTAATACAGCATCTGAATTTACCTGACCATAAATCAGGAATGGAATGTACAATTTATGCCAAAGGCCAAGCTCTGGGACCAGTGAGGCCATTCAGTGCTGAAAGGAAGGTTGAGAGTACACTAAAAGGTTATAAAGCTGCAACAGGAGGAAAACCTTGCAGTTGCACTATGAAATCATTGTTAGGAGAGGGTGGAAAGTAAGATGGAAGAAGGAGAATACGTACGTAAATGGAATCAAAGGGGGTTGCAGCTAGGGGCCAAATGGGAAGCTGCAAAGAACCTCAAACAATGCCTACAGTGCACTGTGTGAGGGGCCATTGACAGCACCACCCTCCTACAAGGACCATAAATTAGGATCAACTTTTAATAGTGTTTTTTAGGAAAACACAGAGAATGGCTATGAATTTAAATATAATATTTTTAAGAACTGTAATTGAAATGTAGACAAAAAAAGGATAAAATTGTATTGTAGAGTAAAACGGTATATCAGCAGCACAGTAATTGATTTAATATAATGTACTAAATTATGTTTTAAGTATATTTCATGTATCTCAACATTTTTATGTCTGCAATCAAATTGATTTAAAATGCAGATAAATACTAGTTAAGTAGGTTGTAAGTCACTATCTTGATAATGGTCTGGTTAAACTACTAAATAAAAATGTAAGGCAGGGACTAGCTTTCTTGGGGATGGTTGAGGTAGGCAGCATGATACCAGCATTAGAGAACAGATATTTAGGGCACAGTATATCATATGTAAAACAAAAGGTTCAATGTAGTGTACTTTCATGACTATATAATAATTAGTGATTTTTTTCTTATTTTCAGGATCTTCCAAATAATATGATTCATCAGGTACGCATCAAATCCTTGCCACAAGATTGGTTGTGGTGCGAGACATGGTGTGATGATGCTTCCAAGAAGAGTGCAAAAATCATTGATTTGGTAAGTACCAGTACTTTACTCCTCATCCAGAGTAAGTTTTCTTGGAATTTTCATAGATAATGGACACTAAACTATGCTAAATCAATTAGAGAGATGTTGAATGGAATATAAAATTTAGGCCAAATGCCAAGTGCTGGGACCTACGAGGTCATTCAGCACTGAAAGGGGAACGGAGAGTAAAAAGGTTCTAAAGGTGTAATAGGAAGAAATCCTCCCAGTTGTGCTATTTAACAACTGTTAGCATACAATGGAAAGTAAGAAAGAAAAAAGTGAATATGAATGGAGGTACAGTAAAAGGAATGAAAGGGGTTACTGCTAGGGCCAAAGGGACACTGCAAAGAACCTTAAATAATGCCTACAGTGCAAGGTGAGAAGTGCACTGATCGCACCACCCCCTTACAGGGTGAGGAACCCAATACAAAACGTATGAATATTTTATACACATTTTGTATTTTTATTTTAAAAATATCTTTTTACATAAAACATTGGGTTCAGAGTGTAATTCCACATATTTCTAAAGCTAGTAATTAAGCATAAATATCCCAACAGCAATATGATATTTTGGACAAGACTCCAGTACCAACAAGATCCTGTGAACCTGTCGACATACTGAACTTAAATTACCAGGTCTAATATCTCACAAGCTGTTCCCTGTTCAGAGGACTGATGACATACACCACAGCAGGGCAACTATACCCAGGCTGCTGTGGGAAGTAACAAAACCTACAGTTGTTATATTACTGTACTGTGATAATGGAAAAATTATTCACCACAGAACACTTGTTCCCGATTTTTATGACTTTTACTCATCCCTCAGACTATTTCTACAAAGACCTTTCTTGCTGTCAAACCATTTTCTCATTTTTATGAATTCTTTTCTAGCTTCTGTCTTACCTGTACTCTTCATACAGTGCAAACTATGCTCAACTCCATTATTCCCTATTGGGGAGAAATACAATCATTGCCCTATGATTTTTTAAGGGGAATTATAACTTGGAACTTAGGATGCCATATGCCACTGTGGTCAAAACTTTGCTCACTTCTGTGTTAAGCTCTTTGTTGAGCGAGTCGGTAGAGCTGTGGCCTAGCACTCGGTAGGCCCGAGTTCGAGTCTCCGACCGGTTGATGAAGAGTTAGAGGAATTTATTTCTGGTGATAGAAATTAATTTCTCACTATAATGTGGTTCGGATTCCACAATAAGCTGTAGGTCCTTTTGCTACATAACCAGTTGGTTCTTAGCCACGTAAAATAAGTCTAATCCTTCGGCCCAGCCCTAAGAGAGCTGTTAATCAGCTCAGTGGTCTGGTAAAACTAAGATATACTTTACTTTTTCCACTTCTGTGTTAAATTATTGTAATAAAATACAGCTTCCTTATGTACAGTTTTAAGTTAAAGGTGCATTTCTAGTCTCACGTGGTACTACTTCATCATACTTTGTGTCTGTTGATATACATTAGGATCATGTTTATATTGGTCTCTTCAAAACCATGTTCTCTCCTCAGTTGACAAAAATAATAGCATTTGGTAGTTTGACCTTGCCTTCTCTTGGTATGTTGTTAAGTTCAAGGGAAGTTTCTAGTCTCACATGGTGCTAACCATTCATTACTCCTGTTAATGTAGGATTAGGTTTCATAATCTTTTTCCAGTAAAGTTCCTTACAGTTTTTGTGTACTGTTAAAAACACTTCCTAAAGAAAGGTGACTTCTAATTATTGAAGCAACTGTCCTCTTGTATTGTTTTAATTTCAGTATTGTACTGTATATAAAATTTACTTTGCTCTCACTTTTTAATATCTTTTGGCTTATGCATGTGGTTCCTACAGGCTATCATGCAGAAGATGTAAAAATTTCATAAAAAGGAGAAAAGATGGTGATTTAAGGTTAAACTATATTATACCAACATCATGCACAAGTGGAGAATAAAGCAAAATATTACAAAATGAGTAATAAGACTTAAGAAAGTGCAGTAAAGGAAGAATAGAAAAATAGTGTAAAGTTATTCAACAAACAGCATGCTTACCAATACATAAGTTAAGTATACCTTAGTTTTACCAGACCACTGAGCTGATTAACAGCTCTCGTAGGGCTGGCCCGAAGGATTAGACTTATTTTACGTGGCTAAGAACCAATTGGTTACTTAGCAATGGGACCTAGAGCTCATTGTGGAATCCGAACCACATTATACCGAGAAATGAATTTCTATCACCAGAAATAAATTCCTCTAATTCTTCATTAGCCGGCTGGAGACTTGAACTCGGGCCTAGCGAGTGCCAGCCCACAACTCTACCGACTCACCCGAGGAACTAACACATTAGATATGGGCACCAAGAAATTCCATGAACCAGGACTTTGGACCAGAAAGTGGCTTAAGATAGTGCTCTTAGTCAATTTGATAGTGACTTTAATGCTATTGAAATTTACTGGAAAAGAAAAATTTAATGCTACTGAAATTTATTGGAAAAACAGTAGACACTTTACTGTAGCAGGTGATTACTTAAAAATAAAAACATATGAAGAAAAGTTGAGATAAAAAGGCAGTAACTTATTCTATTTATGAAATTTAGAGATATTTGTCAGTCTCCTTATAGTTGATAAAAAATTTGGTGATTAAGAGTAAAGATACTGTAGCTGTAAGAATATTTTTTCACAGTTTGTGGAGAGAATGTAAGTGCATGCTAATTGTAGCAACTTTTTGTGACACTAAATTACAGCAACTTAATAAAGCTTAATGAAGGTAGTTGTGATTTTAATGAAATTAAAAATCTTATGACATTGCATTAATTCAACTGGTGTTGTATAATTTTTCGTTTTTTTATGGAAAGATATAATTGTATAGGCTTATAGGAAGGAGTGAGCTAATACAACCTGAAAATATACTCCTTGAATTAGGGTATATGTGACATTCAATTGTTGGTTTTTATTATTTTTAACTTCATTCTCTTAGCTTAGTCACGTCACTGTCTCTTAGTTTAGTTACATGTCACTGTTTAACTCATACTTCAGAACTATTTTCACTAAATGAATACCTGGATATAATCCATACGTTTACGTTAGGATTTTAAAAGTCGTGGAAGACTCATTTGCTCAAGTTTATGCAAAAGCAGTACATATATGAATACATAAGCATTTGTGTTCCATTTTACTTTCCAGTGCAACAACCCAATGACAAAGGAAGCCAAATTAGTCGCTGCCCAAAGAATTATTGAAGAATGGAATGAATATGATGAAAAAATTAAGGGTGTTCTTCAAGGCTTTAAGGGGACTAAGAGTAGTAAGACACAAGGTAAGTTTTTTGCAGTTACAAATTGTTTCTGTGCCAGATTTTTTAATACCTTTTTCTTAATTGTGTGTTCTAAAAACACATGATTATGTGGATGGTGTATGGTGTACCAGAAGAATGGCAATCAGTGTGTGTGTGTGTAGGTCATCCTTTGGGAATATTTAGACATGAAAGAAATGGTACATTCCCATGCAAGCAATGAAGCCTGACATGGTCCCCTCAAGAACAAGAAAGCAAAATAGTAATTACTGAAATAGATAGTGTCAGTTTAAGGGGTGCTTGTAAATGATCGAAAACCTTTTTGAAGGGAGAACATAAATCAGGCAAGAAAAATGTTGCATGATTGAAAACAAGAATGACGTGATGAAAAAGGTCCTCAACAGATATATGTGTTAACTAAGAGCTTCTTTAAAGTGTATGGGAAGATGAAAAAACTAGAGGTGTGTGTGTGTGTGTGTGTGTGTGTGTGTGTGTGTGTGTGTGTGTGTGTGTGTGTGTGTGTGTGTGTGTGTGTGTGTGTGTGTGTGTGTGTGTGTGTGTGTGTGTGTGTGTGTGTGTGTGTGTGTGTGGGATCCTGTTGGAGAACTGGTAATTTGGAATGGTGTCAACAGGGATGAAGCAGAGCTGTATTTGAGATTGTGGGTTAGAGGTGAAAATGTTTGAAAAAGAATGTACTGTGCATCATGCAACAACCACAACCAAATAAGTTAAACATATGGAAACTATAGAGAAGGAAGACTGGTGTTATTTGAAACTGAGCAAAGCGTGAAAGAAGTAAAATAAATGGTAATATCCTCCTAGAAATGAAGGATTGTCAGAAGACCCTTTGCCTGTCTCCTTTGAAGGTTTGCATCTCTTTAGATACATTTTGAAGCCATACATATTGGTTTATGACCCAGAACTGAAAAATTCTGGTACATCCAGGCTTTTAAAAAGTGTTATCTGGAGACTTGCTAAATAATAATCATGAAGAAAACCAAATGCATTTATTAGGAGAGTATCTCATAGAATCTTTGGAAGATCAACTTCTTCTTAAGGATTTCCATAGCATAAACCTCAATAACACTGAAAGGAAGAATTAAACTGCAAGTACTTTAAAAGGGTCTTTGCTCCCATGTTTTTTCATGAGATACTGACTTTGTTGTTCTGTGTCCCAATTTCTTAGCCAAGATTAATGGCCAGGTATAAAACTTGCCATTTAACTCCTTGTTATTAAGTTGCAAGGACTGATTCAGACACACACTGAGGAATATTCCTGCTGATTCAAATGCACACAGGAATATTCCTGCATAAAAGGCTCTGGTTTGTATACAGTACTAAGAAAAGTAAAAACTTTAACATTTGTTATATTTCTATCACGGACAAGGATGTTTACTTACACATGAGAAAACTGTAACTCCTGAAAAATGTTAAGAGTACAGTGTCCACACAATGTTAAGTAGTCATATCTCTTTTGATCCTAAGCTTCAGGTACCACCCAGAGGACAAAAGAAATTTTGATAGATGACTGCAATAAATCTTAATGATCCACAAACGACATACAGTAGCTTGGTTAACCATTGCACCACTGTTCTGAACAATTAAAAATGAACAATAAACTAAACTAATGCAAAAGACAAGCCCAACAATGTCCTTAGTGCAGGGGTGAGGAGCCAAGATTGAAAGTAAAGTGATACAAAACCACTTTCTGTAGCATTCTTGACTGGCACAAAGATTTTCTCAAAGGTAGTCTTCCTCATGTGATAAGAAAGGCTACTTTTGACTGTCCTTTTCTGAGAATGTAGCCTATCTCCAAGTTGTGGTTCTGGAATGCATTTTATTACAGCAGCTTCTAAACAAATAGACCATCTTGAAGAAAGATCCTGGGACACAGTATACTGATATAATGAATGAGTAGCAGGCCATTGGGTTAGCTGTATAGTTGCCATAAAATTTTGAATAACATCAAAAGGGAGACTTGATACTGAGCATGCTCAAGAACCCCCATACCAACCTTACCTATGGTAGATGTACTGTAGTACCCACAAGTAAACAAGCACTAACGCTGACCATAGGAGGTAGGAGTAGAGGAGGATAAGAAAGAAGGGAAGCAACTGCATATCTTCATCTTGTGTCTTACTCCCTTGCACCAGTATCTGGTTGGTGTCACAGGGGTACCTCGCACGAAGGACAAATGCTCCTGGAGGCCCAACAGGCATGCCTCCTTAGCAGAAGCAGTAGCAGTCGACGTGTTACAGGTTGGCAGAGGTGAAGAACGTCCATGTGCAGGGGGTCTCATCTTATGAGAGCCTAGCATGTGCACCTGACTCGCCACAAGGCATGAGCACATTTAGGTCACTCACCTTCCAGTGTAAAACCCCCCCTTGGCCAAGAGAGCAGTGTGCATGTGAAAGGAATAGGGCGAGGTTCAGGGGAAGGGAGGAAGGGCCAGAAAAGGTTCAGCGATGTCAGCAACACCGGAGAACACTTATTGCCTTCCTCCTCTAATTCCCAATCTTTTCCATTGTAAGAAAGACCAACTCGTATACTCTTTACAAGTTGCAGATCCTAATCCTACAAAGGAGTAAACAGTCGGGTCCACCTACATATTGGACATGAAGCTCATGCCCTTTACATCTTTGTTCAAAAATGGTTAACAAAACATACAAACCAAAAAGACAGTTTACAACTAGGCAATTAGCTGGAGGGCAGCAAGATGCCCTCACATGATGACAGCCAAGAAAAAAGGCTTAATGACAACAGGAGGGAGGGGGAAGTTTTCTGCCACTCGCCCTCACGCCAGCAGTTAACTGCCTGGTGACCAGGCTTTTTTGGTATATCCCAGCTCACACTAAGCAATACTCCTACATTTAAGGTGATGGTTTGAATTTCTTTTGAAACAAAGCATAATTTATTACTAGAGAAGAAATATTATGTAGAGTATAATGAACCATTCAGTATATATTTGGTAACTTCTCAAGTATTTGTACTGAATTTCATTTTTATATATACATGGAAAATCTAATTATGAATTTTTACTTTCCTCAGGTTCAAGTCATGAATCAGGACATGTTGAACTATGATATTTTATTTGATTTATTGTAGGAATTTTTGTACATGTAAAATATGGTTGTGTATTTTAAATCATTAAATTATTTAAATGTCTATGTTATGCTGTAAACAATGAACATTATTGTTGTTGAATTTGTGTTCATGTTCAATGAAAAGTTAATTTCAAGGTTTGAGTTTTTGTGTGTACAGTAGCAATACATGAATTATTTGACATTCCTTTAGCATCTCAGTTGGATACATGTGCAGAAGTTGAATTTTAAAAAGTCCTTGTAAAAGATTTTATAAAAAAAAATGATAAAAGTTTTAAATAAAGACTGGTATTTCATTATCCTAAAAATTGGTAGGAACCATAGGTATTTTCGTGATGGAAACAGTTCATTCAGAATGTCACATCTTCAGAATTATCAATAATGAATCTGGGTTTCTTGCATGTAGGCAGATGGCACATAATGTGAAAATGCACATACTATACATCAAATGAATCTGGCTGCACCTTCAACAGGCTATAGCATTTAAAGAAAAAAAAGCAAAACACCTAACACTTGGTGAAAGTAGTGCTATATTATAAACAAGTGTTTCTCTAAGGTGAAAAGTAGTACTGAATAATCACTTTTAAATATGGCAAAGACCATTTTTTCTATTCCAACCAGAATGTCCTATACACAACTACAGGTACAACAGAATGTAACACATACAAGAAAATTCATGCATATACTGTAGCATTTAAATTAATATCTCACCCCTTGCACCATTAAAAAATAAAATTAGTGTGTTGAGTCTTGAGTGAAACTGAACTATTGTGCTTCTACCACATACTGAGGTCAAAGGCGAAGAAACAGTTTTATGGAATGCTAAAAATTTCCTCCTAATTTACCGAAGTCTGCTTTAAAGTGTCCTTTTTATGCAAAAGGCTTCTTATAAAAATGCAATGAACCATACAATAGTGAAGAAAGGAGATATACAGTACAAGTTATTTTACTCAAATTGCAGCCATCCCTTGCCATTCAGTTACAATAATTGGCAATTCACAAATGATTAATTAAATGGGAATATTTCTGAGAATTTTAAGGCATGCTACAACTGATGCAAACAGTATAAAAATAGAAAGAAAAGGTTTAGGAAGCCTTAAATGTATATATTACCTTTACATCACATTATTTTGCTTTGCACTACCATAAATCTACACATTTAATATTAAAAGTTGAATTATGTGAAAAAAAAAAAAATGTGCTACATTTAGGAATACCATAAAAGTTTTGGAAGTCTCTCACTGTGATCATTTCCTCACATTCGTCACAGCTTGTGGTATCAATTATGTGGCAAAGAGGTCGCTTCTAAAGATACTTTTAGAGAAGTGATGATCCTTCAAGAAGATTCTATTGTTGGATGTGCTACACAGTTAAAACAGCAGCTATGATGATTCACAACTACAGTGAACCCCCTGTATTTGCGAGGGATGCGTCCCACAACCCCCCCCCTCCCACCGCAAATAGCTAAAATCCGCGAATACTTAAAACCCCTCTAAAAACACTTAGAACTGCCCATTTTGATAGTTTAAACATAGAAAAACCCTGTAAAAATGCATATACCTGAGTATTTTAATAGCTTTATCACAAAAAGTGCATTTATTCATGAAAATGATATGAAAATACAGTAATTAGTGAATATTTCTCAGTGAAAACTACTGCGAATGGGCGAATTTTCCATGAATAATGGCTAGATATGTTCCACAGAGAAACCCGTGAATGCGTGAGTCGGCAAATCATGAGAACGCGAATACGGGCGGTTTACTGTACATCATAAACAAGTCAACAATAGAACATATCCAGAAACAAAGGGAAATCAGCAGTGCCATCACCAACTGCACATTCTGGTGAAAAGCATTGTCAAATTGTGAGAGATCCTATGACCTCTTGTGCCAAAATTACCACTATTATGAGGGGGCAGAAAATTCCATCAAAAGAAAAAAAAAAGCAAAGTCCTTATATAATGCCACAAAGAAAGGAGTGAACCATCTGCCTCTACAGTCGAGTCTAATCACAGGAAAGAGATAAGGGAAACACCAGCCTCACTTCCTCCTCGACCTTGTTGCTACGAAGAATCTGCTGCTCTCAGTCAAAACCATTCCTGAGAATGAGTACAAATAGCACTGAGTTTTCTCAAGAAGACCAATTTACCCACATGCCAGCCGACCAATTTGAAGGGAAGGCCAAATTCCTTCCCCCAACACTAACAACCTTCTCAACTTCGCATTGTTTTCCTCGGAAAACACCCCATAAAAGTTTAAATTCACCATTGCGTTGAGCCACATGCCCAACCACGATTATGATTTGCTCCTCCTTCTGTGGAACAGAAAGAAATTCCATCAGCTAGAGGCCTCACCACTTGGAGGCTGTTCATCAGCCCATATAAAAACAAATCCACCTGCAGGATAATCTTAAGGCTATTGATCAATAACAGACTCAGAGGTGTCCAGAGGAAGATGATACAACCCCAGCCAGGTAGAACCCAACATCCTAGCGTAGGTTAGAAGTTCAGTATACCTTAGTTTAACCAGACCACTGAGCTGATTAACAGCTCTCCTAGGGCTGGCCCGAAGGATTAGACTTATTTTACGTGGCTAAGAACCAATTGGTTACCTAGCAATGGGACCTACAGCTTATTGTGGAATACGAACCACTCTACCAACTCGTCCAACGAGGAACTGAGCATAGGATACCATGTAACCTTATAAAGGTCATTGCTACAATTTTTTGACTGGGCTAGTTTTTAAGTACGAGGATCACCCATTATTCATGAAACTATGCATTTTCAGCAAAAGTTTCAATGCAAAAATCATAAAAAGCATATGAAAATTTAAAAACTGCTGTAATTTTTTGCAAAATACATAAAACTACTAATTTTTTACAACTTCTTGTCTTGTGTTTTATGTATTTTTGCCTATAACTTTGTTCTAACAACTGGTTTTTGTTTCCCCAAGCCCTTACATATACACAACAAGGGAACTGGGCAAATATAAAAGATCTAAAATGCATTAACCATAGCATAAGCAGTCAGAAACATGCAATATCCACATTTATCTAGAATCAATATTAGTTGCATCAAGAAGCCAATTAGAAAAATGGAGGATTACCTTACCTTCCCTAACCTAACCTAACCTAACCTAACCTTACCTAACCTAACCTAATCTAATCTAATCTAGGGAGATGGATCCCACCTGTGCAGGGGGCAAACCACCCACATCCTATCCTGATACAGTACCAAAGATCATTATGTAAAATTCAGAAATTCATCCCAAACAGTCACCACTTATCAACCTACACAGCATACGCCCTACTTTAAGGTTGGGAGGTACAACTAAAAAGCACACATTTGTCTCCCATGTCCTAATCCTGGGAAAGGAGGAAAGGCATTCATCAGTGTAAGAGATTGCTTCCCGACGGATAATCAGTTATTTTACAATTTAATATTGCACATAAAACCCATCACATTCTTATCATCTCCAACAGCTTTTCTTGTCAGGAATCAGAAACATCTGGGAACTTTGTAAGAGACCGCATCGCGGTCTTTCGAGCACACGTGTGTGTGCCGTGCGTCAACCATCAGAGGAAACGAGACAAAAAACAAGAGCATCCCATTTTCTCTCTCTCAAGGAATGCAACTTCTACCATACAATATTTCCGTCTGTTTCTCCCTAACCATTGTTGTCTCGATTTATGTACAATCACCACTACTTGCATTGCCATGCAAGCATTCTAATCATGTACTCATAATGTTCCACCGAATCTTCTGCATCAAATTGGATGTATGTTTCTGTCTGTGAAGACACCAAATGTCTCGCCATTTCACATATATTATGCTACTGCATTGTATCCATTAATCTGTCTCGAATCTCATGCAATTGGCCATATGTGGAATTTCCTGGCCTTTCCATTGATATATGCTTTATCATTGTACGTTTATTATGTCTCTCACAATCGCCATCTGTTTGTCTGCCGACAAACACAGATGTCCGAAACATTACCTCTGTTTTGCCCTGTCTGTGTGTAGAAACTACTTTGCAACTCGCACCAGCCAATAACAACTCCGAAGATTCTGTACATTCATTTCAGTAAGGAACCACCAATAAACCAGACAACACCCAGCCAGTATGTCACTCTATACCATCCTTATACTGGTGACTCCAGAGTAACCTGAAGGAGCCGATGGCAGACGTCCGACCCAAGATGACGACCCACGCGCCAACAAACCCTTCGCCGCCTCCCAGCCATTCCCCAGTGCTCAGTAAATGTCCGACCCTCCGAGATGATCCACCCCACCACAGGGACCCTGGACGCCTCCTCCAGGCAGTCTGCCGCCGGCCCCGAACTCGTACCGGACGACCTGACCAACGAAGGAACGATGTACCCTTCAACCCGCTCCCATGCTCCTCGAGTTCCTGCTGGCCAGCACCGCCCTTCAGCCTCCTACCGCCCAAAGCCCAAGCCCTTCACACCCATTCCAATTGTCAGCAAGACGATTTCCACATCGATGCCTTGCTTGGGAGGGGGAGGTATTGTAAGAGACTGCATCGCAGTCTTTCAAACGCGTGTGTGTGCGTCATCCATCGGAGGAAACAACACAAAAACAAGAGCATCTCGTTTTCTCTCTCTCAAGAAACGCAACTTCTACCATACAATATTTCCGTCTGTTTCCCCCTAACCATTGTTGTCTTGATTTATGTACAATCACCACTACTTGCATTGCCATGCGAGCATTCCAATCATGTACTCATAATGTTCCACTGAATCTTCTGTATCAAACTGTATGTATGTTTCTGTCTGTGAAGACGCCAAATGTCTCGCCATTTCACATATATTATGCTACTGCATTGTATCCATTAATCTGTCTCGAATCTCGTGCAATTGGCCATATGTGGAATTCCCTGGCCTTTCCATTGATATATGTTTTATCATTGTACGTTTATTATGTCTCTCACAATCGCCATCTGCTTGTCTGCCGACAAACACAGATGTCCGAAACATTACCTCTGTTTTGCCCTGTCTGTGTGTAGAAACTACTTTGCGGCTCACACCAGCCAATAACAACTTCGAAGATTCTGAAATCAAGCTGCCGCAATCAAGGAAGACACGCCAATCGCAGAGTACAAAGAACAAGCACCCTGGGAGCCTGAACTATTCAAGATAAACTTTACAGTCCTTCCTGCAAGCAAAGAAGCATGCACTGCTCAACAGCTAAGGCTAGCAGCCCAAGAGGCAATCCGGAAAACTGCAGCCACAAATGAATATTTTACGGATGGATCATTAGATCTCAGCATCCCGGCAGCAGCAGCTGGGGTCCACTCAACAACCCTCAAAGGATGCTGGAGGCTCTCTGACAATGCCTCCACTCTACAAACTGAACTAATTGCCATTGCAAAAGCTCTAGAAGACTCTCAGCATAGGCAGGGAAACACAACAATTCATACTGACTCAAAAGGAGCAATAGAGGCTATAACAAAAGGAAAAGCAAAAGAAAACATCAGACTTCTATCAAGCATATGGGCAATTGCAAGCCTCCATCAAAACAGGAACAGGCAAATAACATTAAACTGGATTCCGAGCCATGTGGGAATCCAAGGAAACGAAGAAGCAGATTCTTTAGCAAAAAGTGGGTTGCTACACACCAACATTAGTATCAAAATCACCCCCTCACTCACACAACTGAAACACAAGGCAGCAGCACACTGCCAACTGCAGGAGGAGAGCAAAGTCAGAAGAGTTGTTTTCGGTGGCTCAAAAACCGCCAGAAGATTGTGCTCTCTCCCACAAATTGTTAGGCAAATACCCCAGATATTGTACAGCATTTTACTCAACCTACTGTTGGTAAATAGGGACGCTGTGAGTGCACTCACTGGGTGAATGACACTGCCAGTGTGCTGTTATTCCTCAAACAATTTAGTAATTCTTCCATCATTTGGGTAAATATGTTGTGAGGGCAGGTACAAGTAAGGTTCGGATTTCACAGTACAGAACATACACACAGGTAAAGGGCTCGTGAGAGCTGAAATGTAGCTTCTGACCTTAGACGAAGCAGAAACAGGGATTAAGTACAAGCATTTGTGTTTGTTAACAGAGAGAAATATACATATTCCACGTTCCATCTGACTTTGGTACCATGTAGAGTGGTAATGCCCATGGGCTGAGCCGCTGGGGGCTTTTTATTCCTGCTTCTTCCATTTCTTTGAACACCTGCTTGCCGTAGGAGAGCTACTCTAGGGCCTAATGTCTGAAACGTGAGTGGATCGGAGGACCTTCGGTTTCTATATGATACTGGATGCTATGTTTTGATAGTTTGGTTAAGTCGTGCTTCAGGTCGTCCTTGAATACCTCTTCGTATTCTTGTAGTTGCCTCATTTCTGGCAGACGGGCGGCTGGTGCGATTGGGCATATTAGTTGCTTTCGTTGACTTGTTGATGGTATGGTGGCAGTACGTCTGTTTGGCTGTTGAGGAGGTGATGTCAGCAATGTTCTTGGGATCAGCCGTTTTGCTGCTACGTCCATTAGCAAGATGTGTGCTGTTAGGAAATCCGCTCCTATAACAAAGCTATCGTCACGTCTGCTGCCACGAAAGTCCAGTTGTATTCTTTCCCGTTGAAAGCTACTTTCATCTCCTGCCTCCCATACATTGTAAGTGGTGCTTCATTGGCAGCTGATACGTGGAGGTCGGTGGGGGGAGCGGGGTTGAGTCATTCGTTTGGGCTGGTTGGGATGAATGATCTGTATGCTCCGGTGTCCACGAGCCACTCCATGTCAGATCTTTCGTCTCTTATGAAGAAACACATGGGGCCTCTCTGTTTGTACGTGGAAGAAAGACATGTGCGAGGCAACCAGTCTGCTCACAGCTGACGTTTGTATGGTTGGGTCGTGTGTGGGACCCTATTGCGTGTTTTTTGAAAACAGGCAGCCTTTGTCACACTTTCGGACCTTCTTTCCAAATTTCCATTGGAAAAAACATATGCCCTCCGGTGGTTCGTCTTTTTTCCGCTTGTTCCTCCCCTTGATGACTTGCTTGGGGAAGTTTCTTTTGCATCTGGGGGCGGCTAACCCTCTGGGTCACTGTTGGATTCAATGTCTGTTGTCTGCTGGGTCTGACATGGTGCTGCTGCTGCTGTTGTCTGTGAGGGATCTGCTGTTTTGTGGGCTGTGTGCACTTCGTCGACCAGACTCGGGAATTCTTCTATGGGCATGGTGGAAGCTTTGGGCATGGCTGCTACTGTTTGGCGGGGTAGTTTTGTGAGGAGTACCTCCCTCACAAGGTCCAAGGATGACTCGGGCTGACCACCCGTGGCGGGCAGCATGATGAGCCGCTGCAGCTGCTTATAGACGTGTGATGGTAGCTCGTCTCCTGTGGGTGCCCGTAAGTAGCTGAGGAACTTCCTGGATCTGTGGGCGAGTGGCATACTGAAGAATCACTTTAGCTGATCCTTCAGCAGTTTGTAGGTGACGGGGGCGTGTATCCTCGAGCCATCCTGCTATTTGCTCGAAGACATCGTCCGGCAGGAACTCGAGGAAAGCGTCTGCTCTGCACGTTGCCGAGATTTTCTTTTAGCGGAGGATTGTGGGGAGTGAATGGCGGTAGGTGTATGGAGGAGACAAGGTTCTTGCTGGCGAGGCTGGTATCGTTATTGCTGGCTTGGGCAGGAATCTCCACGGTCACCAAAGTGAGGGCAGGTACGAGTGAGGTTCGGCGTTACAACTTAAAATTTATTCACAGAACATTTACAGGTCAAGGGCTCGTGCTGGAGAAATGTAGCTTCTGACCTTAGACAGGTAGAAACAGGGATTAAGTAAAAGCATTTGTGTTTGTTAACATGGAGAAATATATGCATAAAATGGTACAGGATATTGGGCTTAAGTTCACACATACATGGTTGGAAAACTGGCAGTGCAATACATACAAAGGTAACAATACATGAAATAGGACAATAATATTAATGAAGATATATGTACAATAGTCGTATGAGAGAGGTTGTGTTTCTTTCGTCCGCATGTTAAATGTTTAAAGAAGTACTGATGATCAACAAGTCCACATTTTATGATCACACTGAGGTTCAGTTGAGGTCAAGTCTGTCCCGTTTTTTATTTCCTCCTTCAAAGTAATATTCCTATTGTCATCCAATTTCTTTCACATCTCCATGCCTCTACTTCATACGACCCAGGGAAGATAATGTCTCCTTGGAATGACTGAAAAAATTATTAAATGGGTAGAGCCTAGAAGCCATTTATCAGTCATTCAGTGCTCGGGGCAATGAAATGATGGAGCTAGATTGGCTGGACAGCAAGTTAAAGAGAGCCAGAAAATAAATGAGATGGAGTACAATGATGTAAAGGTCAAGCCGCACGAAAACCTAACAGCTGCACCAAGAAGTAACAGAGAGGTTGGACAGCATGAAGGAAAAGGGGAAGTGGGAATGAAGGTGAAATGCTAAAAAAGCAGATGTTAATAACGGCTAAAGGAATGCTGTCAAAACCCTTCATTAACTCATACAGTGCACGAAGTACAGTGCAGACGGTAATACCTCCCATACGGGAATCAAGAGCATATCTTTATATTTATTAACTACCGTAAATCTTAACCATATGAAAATACACTCGCGAAGTTTAAACTTCCTGATAATTTGCGAATTTGTCATCTCGGTGTTAATCTGAAATTTTAGTGACTACATAATGTTAAGAACCTTAAGGAGAAATTATTGTATATGTTAATTCTTCAATAAAATAAACTATCAATTGCTGTTCATAAATACAGCTGTAATATAAGATGTAATAATGTTAATTTTTCCCTTTCCTACTCCTGTAATTTACCCAAATATTCGGCGGTATCACCTAGAACACAAAAGTATCCTGAGATGACATTGCGCTCCATAATGCACCTCAAGAGAACTTGAGGATATCTGATTGGTACACATCGCCACCTGCTTCCACTTATTTCTGTGGATTTCGTTTTATTCGAACGTACGTTTGTATTCAAGGGTATTATGTTAAACTCAAAGGACTTTTTGCTTGAAGTGATAAATGGCTTCATTCTACCCATCAAGTTTTCATGGACACTCCTTTAAGTAAGTATTTGAGTTGGAAATCACAAGTTTATAACAATTAGTAAATGTGGCAGAATGTCAGTTTGTGGAAGGCTTCCAGTCACGCGGTGTTCGACAACCATTTACGCAGGGGCAAACATATCCTACAGGTCACAGAGATGAGGTTTACCGCATATCGCATCAGCATATTCCCTTTACTATATCCCCATATAAAACCCAGCATTTTCGCTAATTCCGCGGAATTCTCCAGCAAGAATTAAATCACTACGTTTTTGTTTACCCCTTGGTCAAGTCGTCCATTTTAACTTCGATTGTGCACTTGTCTCTCCCTTATATTCACTGTTGGTACTTAAAGGTATGTTTAATGATAACACCAATCTATTTTGCTTTCCTTGTGAGTTATTCTACTGTGCAATGTTGACGACAAACTATAAACAAAATGATGTGATAATAAACATTGAATTATATTGCAATATATCATATCGAAGTTGGCCAACGACTGCACCATCCTAGACGGCCTCAAAATTATTGTTTTAAACTGTAGCAAAATAGTTAAATTCAGTAATGGAAAACGTGAGTTTCATATTATTTAATTACATACGGGTGACAAGCGTTAATTATGATAGTTCTGGTTTATTTCTGACCCAACTTAAGTTGAGTAATCCATCTATCAACCTCTTTTTTTTTTGCACATTCACAATTGGTATTTTTGCACCAGATGTCGTCTGAGGCCCATTTCTTGCACTTCATTTGAGCCCATCACGGGTATTTTCACATATGTTTAAATTTACACTTTCACAACGGTGATGTGGTTTTCTTTTAATGTCGTAACTTCCAGCCACTGCATGACCGTTTGCTCATTATTCTTCTCTATATTACAAAAATAAAAAATACAATCATTGCTACCACCAACGACAACAGCCTATCGACATACTAATATGTTTCAAGGCAAAGATAAGGAATACCTCATTCTGCCAGCAGACTGAAGTCAGTCAATGTTCCCCGACTAAATGACTTGAGATTAAAACATAAATTATAAAAAACTGGGCATCATATGAAAAGAAACGAGCTGATAAACGCAAGACCTTAACACTGATATAACGCCACTACTGTACTGCTCTTGTATGAACTTAAGATATTGTATATTCTTTCTGCGTTTACCCTGTGCCATTAATTTCTTTGTGGAATCAGATGTAGTGCTTAGCAACATACATTTAATGTATGCCAGGATTTCACTTTATTAGGAATCTTCATCTCGGAATAGTAAATCTATGCTGAAAGGATCCTCTTTTGTCTCCCTCAAGTTTTAGGCCTTCCCATATGAATGAAATCTTGCAGTGGGGTTCGCTTCAGCATATATCGAAAGAATCCTTTCAAACGGGCAATAATTTGAGCAATTTCCTTTTAAATATCTTATTTTCCCCCGAAAATATCTTCCTTATTAATTCACGTACCACATTTCCTTTGCAATTTTGAAATGAAGGAAGGGCGAAGGTTTTTTTTGGGGGAAAAGTACAGTTCGAAGAAATACAGAACAGGATTTTTAAAAAATGTAAATGAAAGATAAAATACTGGTAGATTTTATAATGACAAAAGTCATAATATATTCGTTACCAAACTCCCAACCCACGAATAACTCCGCTGATAGCGAGTGATTCGAATTACCCCTTTCCGAGTGAACATGATGGAAACCAACACTAAAATTCCTAGCTCCCATCGGGATCGAACCTAGGACTCTCATATGACAGACAATGACGCTACCAACTAACCTATAAAAGAGCAGATGGCAAAGGTGGTTCCAGTCCACCAAAAGAGAAGCTTCAGTCAAGTCGTCTTCACTTTCGATTTGTTTCACTTTGGTTTAATGTACAGCCCTCCACAGGGATAATTCCCTAAGTTCTAAACTCTAAGCTCTAAGGCAGTGTTCTTAACCTGGGGGCGGGGGGGTCAGCAATTACTGGGGAGCCCTAGGAAAAATTGAAAATTCTCTATTTTCTCTATTTATATTCATTATTCTCTTAACATTCAACCATGCAGTCAAGATTAAGAAGCAGTGTAAAATATCTCACTAATTCATTCCCAAAGGAATAAAAACACCCCTTCTTTTCTTTATTTTATTTTCCTTTAAATCTGGGAGGGAATTTTACTCATAGATGCTAGAGGGGAGTGGAGGGAAGGACCAACTCTTAAAGGGGGCCTGGTAATACCCTTCTTTTCTTTACCATTCCATTGCTCAAAATCATACAGAAAGAAACATTTTTAAAAAATCAGGCGCTGAAACATGAAACTAGCTATATAAAAATAAGTTCTAATAGGAAAAGATGCTCAATCGTACATTTTCTGTGGACGAACAAACATAAAACTGCAACCAAAAAAAAAACAAAATTTCAAGAGAGCAATAAAAACAAGTACAAAATGCGCCGAAGTTTCTTCGGCGCAATCGAGTTTTCTGTACAGCATATAATCAAGGCCACCGACAACAGATCTATCTTTCGGTGGTCTCGGTATAATGCTCTATAAGCCGCGGTCCATGAAACTTTAACCGCGGCTCGGTGGTGGCATATCCTAATCGTTGCCAGAAGCACGATTCGGCTAACTTTAACCTTAAATAAAATCAAAACTACTGAGGCTTGATTGCTACAATTTGGTATGTTTGATGATTGGAGGGTGGATGATCAACATATCAATTTGCATCTCTCTAACCTCAGCAGTTTTTAAGATCTGAGGGCGGACAGAAAAAGTGCGGACGGTCAGACAAAGCCGGCACAATAGTTCTATTTTCAGAAAACTAAAAAGGGTTAAATGTCTTTACCCTTGAGTACTCTGCAAGATGCCAAGTTTTTCCTTGTGAGAGAGAGAGAGAGAGAGTAAAGGGAAGGGGGGAGAGTTGGATGTTTTATATTCAGTGCCCAAAGATTGCGTAAAAGAATAAAGCCATGACAAATAAATCAGAGGGAAAATTGTCATATCCACCATCATTTTCCAAACTTAAAAATGACCCTAATGAAACTCGCCATCACACTTCCAACAATATACAGCAGGGAAGCAAGCTGACACAATCACACCACTTCAATTTAAAAACCAAGAACTTCTTCAGTCACTAAAGTACATTAGTAGAGGAATTAGTGAGAGCACTTCAAGGGTTTTAGGTCACAAATTATAGTACCTGCTAGCCATGATTTCATTACTCACCCATGTTATGATTTGCAGGCTAACCCATCTAATGTGTACCTACGCAGTAGTACTGATTCTCAGCACTACCCAACTAAGTTAGGTTTGCCTACGTAACGATTCTCAGGCTTACTTGCAATGAATCAGGCTCAGCCAACTAGCATCCACCTATGCAACGGTTTTCTGGCTCATCCATCTAGCATAATGAAGTATACTAGAGTGGATGACGCCACGCCAAAGTGTGTGCCTCAAGAAAACTTGAGGACTTCCTCCCGCCTGAGCCAAGTGATCCGTAGGAACCGACCCTTCTTACGAATTGATATACAAGACGGCTGGAGCGTTATGCAATTTCTTCGGAATTATCTAATTACTTTGCGGGATTTTTGCGTTACTTTTACATCGATATATATTCGATCTGTAATAGAATAAAAGTTTCATACTTTGTTTGAAATTATAATCCGAACCTCGTTTTTTCCTGAATGTTTAAAAAAATTACTCTCGTGCATAAATCAATGGGGTTATATCATTTTATTAGTTATAGTATTATGGATCACTATTTGATAAACGTTTTCCAAGTTCATCAAAATATGAATAAAGGGGTTACTTGCCTTTTCATTGGAAACATAAATAAATAAAATATCCTAAAAGGAGTACCTCAAGGAAGTTTGTCGGTTCCCTCTTGTTTTGGGCTGGGGCTATTTCCAGTTAATTATGTTACAAACAATGAATAGTTTTATTCCCTTACTGTCTCTGTTGGTTGAGAGAGTCGAGAGATCAATATCAGGCCTCTTATCCCCCTTCCATGCCTTACCTGAACACAAACCATTCATGGAGTTGTGATGCCGAGAAAAATATTCAACAATGTCTATGTCACAGTACCCTTCAAAATGTTGATCAGAACATACCTATTTACTTTTTGGTGTGCCAATAAATGTTCTTCAGCGCTAATTGTCTTAAAGTCTAAAATAAACGAATTTAAGGTGTCAGAAGTCATCATATATATATATATATATATATATATATATATATATATATATATATATATATATATATATATATATATATATATATATATATATATATATAATGCCTTCGACCCCATAAATTCGCTTATTTCAGAGAATAAGACAATTGACGCTGAAAACATTTTTTGGCACACCAAAAGACGCTGAAAAACATTTATTGGCACACCAAAAGACGCTGAAAAACATTTTTTGGCACACCAAAAGTAAATCAACATTTTGAAGGGTACTGTGACATAGTCATTGTTGAATATTTTTCTCAGCATCACAACTCCATGAATGGTCTGTGTCAGGTAAGGCATGGAAGGGGGATCAGAGGCCTGATATTGATCTCTTGACTCTCTCAACCAACAGAGACAGTAAGGGAATAAAACTATTCACTGTTAGTAACATTTTCAAGGGGTTTCAAAACTAACTATAGCCTTAGCCCAAAACCAGAAGGAACCGACAAACTTCCTTGAGGTACTCCTTTTAGGATATTTTATTTGTTTATGTTTCCAATTAAAAAGGCAAGTAAACCCTTTATACATATTTTGATGAACCTCGAAAACCTTCATCAAATAGTAATCCTTTATACTAAAACGAAAAAAAATTAAATAACCTTATTGATTTATACACGAGAGTAATTTATAAACATCCAGGAAACAACCAAGTTAGGATTACAACTTCAAACAACGTATGAAACTTTTATTAGATTACAGATCAAATAAACATCGATGTAAAACTAACGAAAAATCCCGGAAAATAATCAAATAATTCCGAAGAAACCGCATAACGCTCCAGCCGTCTTGTAAATATGAATTCATAAGAATGGTCGGTTCGTACGTTTGACTCGGGTAAGTCTACTGCTTCCATTCATGATGGCCGGGTAGAATACGAAGAAAGCCTTTTTGAGGCATACACTTTGATGTGGCGTCATCCACTTCAATGTACTCTAGAATGCTCGATGGGTGAGCCAGAGAACCGTTACATAGGTGCATGCTAGGCGGCTGAGCCTCAGTTACAGCAGGTAAGCCCAAGGACCTTGGGCAAGCCTGAGAATCGTTACGTAGGCAAACTTTAGACGGGTGGTGCTGAGAATCACTACCACTGCACAGGTAAACGTTAGATGTGATAAACCACGCTGCGATGCTTTCCCCTCAACAAATTGCTTTTGTCGTAGTGCCTGCTGCATTGCAGGAAGGCTCTGATCCTGTAAAAAAAACTGTAAATTGTCGAGAATTTTGAGGCTGGTTGGTCAAGGGCACAAAAGGAGGAGTATGGTTCAGTCCGGCCTATATGTATATGCATACATACATGCATGCATACCCACACACACACACACACACATATATATAATATCCATAAAATCCACACAGTGCTGCGAAGCCTTTCGACACTTGTCCTTGACTTAGCAGTCACTGGAGTATTTATATATGTCACATTCCTTTCGTGACACTTGTCCATACATGACATTAGCAGTCATATATATATATATATATATATATATATATATATATATATATATATATATATATATATATATATATATATATATATATATATATATATATATATATATATATATATATATATATATATATATATATATATATATATATATAAATATATATATATATATATATATATATATATATATATATATATAGTGAGGGTCTCATGTATTAGTAAAGGACAAGCAAAGGTCGCCAGTTAAGGTAATTAACCTTAACAAGAATATTTAAGATGAATTTAATGCTAAGTAAAGGACAAGTGTCGAAAGGCCTCGCAGCACTCCAGTGTTTACGTTTCCTGCGTGGATTTTATCTTTATTTATATATTCATCACGTTCCATTATTTTGTGATTCAGTTATACATATACATACATACATACATACATACATACATACATACATATACATACATACATATATATATATATATATATATATATATATATATATATATATATATATATATATATATATATATATATATATATATATATATATATATATATATATATATATATATATATATTGTATATATATGTGAGGGTCTTGGTTGATCATGTATTATTCAATTTACGTGTAATTTTGATCATGTATTATTCTGCAAACCAAAAGATTACACGTAACCTGCCACTTGAAGCCAAAGGTTAACCTCAAAGACAGTCGTTAATAAGCCAAAGGTCGCCAGTTAGGGTAATTAACCTTAACAAGAATATTTGAGATGAATTTGATTTTAAACGCAACGGTTCTTCCAAACATTCGGACGCGAGGCATACAAAAGCATCGAGATTTAACCTGATTTTGCTTACCTAAATCCTAGGTATTTTACTGGAATAACGGGTTGAAGCTAACAATATAATAATTAGGCTTAATCTAGACTTCAGTAAACACATATACATTAAGTGGGGATGAAGGAGGAAACAAAAGAAATGCGAAATACAGAAAAAGATAAAGAATGGGCGAAGTTTTGAACAAAAGCGACTTTACCTTAGGATGAGCGTTGTGCGCACCAACACCGCCGAGAGGGGCTTCGCAAGTGCTTCTTCACTTCACTAATAGAATAATAGAAAAAGAAAGGGGACAGGGCCACCTTCCAGACGTATGCCCGAGACGGCGGCTAGTTTCTCTCTGAAGTTCCCTGACCGGCCTAGGTCAAAAACAGTCACCCCAGGTGTCCACGTTCTTGTTAAAACATTCGCCAAGAGACAGGTAGGAAGGAAAAAGGGACCTTAGGACCACCTATTCTTAAGGCTGATAGGGAAATTTTCCTATAGGGTAAAAGGCCTAACTTACCTATCCCGTTCTCCAACAGATGTTAAGGTTTGAACTGAAGACGCTCCTATATAGACAACGTCTTTTCCCGGTCTCAGTCAGGCTGATATTTTTACAATCAAAAGTTACTGAAAAATATCTATATATATCTATATATATATCTATATCTATATATATCTATATATATATATACTCGTATCTATCTATTATATATAAATAGCAGTAATATTTATAAAATATCTATATATATCTATATATATATATCTATATCTATATATATCTATATATATATATATATATATATATATATATATATATATATATATATATATATATATATATATATATATATATATATATATATATATATATATATATATATATATATATATATATATATATATATATATATATATATATATATATATATATATATATATATATATATATATATATATATATATATATATATATATATATATATATATATATATATATATATATATATATATATATATATATATATATATATATATATATATATATATATATATATATATATATATATATATATATATATATATATATATATATATATATATATATATATATATATATATATATATATATATATATATATATATATATATCTATATATATATATATATATATATATATATATATCTATATATATATATATCTATATATCTATATATCTATATATCTATATATATATATATCTATATATATATATATATATATATATATATATATATATATATATATATATATATATATATATATATATATATATATATATATATATATATATATATATATATATATATATATATATATATATATATATATATATATATATATCTATATATCTATATATATATATCTATATATCTATATATCTATATCTATATCTATATCTATATATATATATATATATATATATATATATATATATATATAATATATATATATATATATATATATATCAGGTTTCCATGGGGTTGTAGACTTTAAGGCATTCAATGGTTGGCTATTTCAGTTCAAGATTCGACATGGGCTTTTCAACAAAAAGACTCGTGGCGAAGCTTTGGATGATTATAAGGAGGGAACAGTGCAAATGATTCTGACAGCCATTGCTGCATACCAGTGGTATTTGGCCATGCAAAGCAACCACATACCCTGCTAAGGTTGATGGATAACCCAAGACAGAGTTGGTTCACCTCCAAGACCATTTCTGATTGGTTTTGTACCACTTTTCTAAGGAGCTTATTCGTCATCAGACATAGGACCTTAAAAGTGCTTGACATCGGGTGAAAGCTTTGCTTCTCGTGGACAATACGCCTGCCCCTCCTACCACAACCCAGGTGGTTGGCGACAAAGGTCATACTAGGGTCATGTTTTTGCCTCCTAATATGTCTACACTCATTCAACTACTGAACCAAGGGGTTCCTGCTGCAATGAAGTAGCTGTACCCGAGGAAGTTTCTGGAGGAGGTGATGGTGGTGTTTCAGGACAAGGAGAAGGAGCAAGGCTTGGATACATGAGAGGAATGGACTCTGAGAATCTTTGAAGGACTTCGCTGAAATTTGCCATCTATAACTTTACAGATGCTCAGAAGAGTCCTGCACAGCTTTCCATCCACTAATCACCAAAATGCTGTACATTATATCATTTTATAAAAAATATAAATTCCACTAATTTTACTATTTTTCTTAGGAAAATTTTTTTTTACAACACTCTGTGTTGTAATTTGGATACGTAATCTATGTTACATATGATATAGGCATTCTTGTAGTTATTCATTTAAAAAAGCTGCTAATCCCTTGAAAGAAGGAATGTTTGGGCGCATGTACTAGGGCACCACATTGCAATACTGTATACAATACAGTATACAGTACATAAATGCACTCATACATAAAGAGTAGTTTTTGCTATTGTTCATGTCTTCTGGTAAGAGGCTTGAATGCACGAAGATGTCCTGGAATTCAACAAAGCCATTTTGACAGGTGGTTAGTTGGACTAAACTGACAATGGTTGATGAGAACTTTGTGGGGCTACAAGGCCCTGCTGATTTCAAGGCTTCTGAGGCTTGGATCTTCCATTTTCAACTTCCGGAAGGTTCATGCTAAGGCTTTGGATGCTTCAGAAGAAGGTATCAATGAGTTCTGGAAGTTCTATGGTTCATTCAACAAGCAATTGCTTATAGGATTTCAGACCTTTCACACTGATGAAACAGCATAATTTTATCACCTAACTCCCATAGTAATACCTTAGCTAAGAAGTCAGTGATGAATTTTGTATCCTATGTTCTGTGTAAATGGCTCAAGTACTCACAGGCTAAAACCTGTGGTTTCTTTGACACTCAAAGCAGCCATGGTGTCTCCATGGGATAACGGATAAGCTGCCTGTAATTCAGTACCATTCCCCAAGGGCTTGGTTCACAAACAATATTGTGAAAGACTGATTTCATATCAATTCCTGTCAGTTAGTTGTTCATTATCAAATGAAGGAGCTTAGTATTCCTTGAGATTGGGTAAGGCCTCTCATACTTCTGAACAGTGTGTCCACACACAACTCCAAGTAAGAGCTGGCTGCATTAGTTGATTTTTTTTTTTTTTGCCACCTATTATGACATCTGTTCATCCACTAATACACAAATGTTTTTATTGTGGCAGCAAAGAGGTACTACCAATGGAGGTTCCTGGATGGGGAAAAGAAGCCTGACTTAGATACAAGTGGGAAATGGAGTCTGATGATTCTAAGAAGCTACCACCTGGTTGGTGGGATCTTGCAAGGAATGACATCTCTTGATATCAATTTCTATTCAGGTTGTAGATTTCCAACAATATATCAAGAAAGTCTGAGAGGACATTCAACATTCCAGTTAACAGGGAATGGTTAGATGATGCTTTGGTTGGTTTCCTCGATACTACACGGAACATCATTAAGCTCCATCGCAAAAGGCTCACGGATTTCTTTAAGACTGCCCCACCCTCCCACCCGCCAACTACATCCAAGTCCAGTGGTATTTGGTTATCCAACAGCCTAAATCTTATGTGTACGAACCACAGCCTAGTACATCTGCCATCAATGTAAGTAACTTTATCGCAAAACTGATGTTAATCAATTAGTATTCTAGGGTAAATCATACAAAATGTAGAATTGGCTTATGATTTAGGCCTAACAGCCTGCCATAAATACTCTACATAGAAAATGGTGTCTCTGTGTAAAAACAGGGGAGTCTAACAAAGCTAAACTCTGGTAGCATCGCACAAACTTGTACATACACAGGATTCATTATACACACACACACACATACATTACATACTATAACTCTGGATACTTTCTGTGTGAAGATAGTTGCTTAATTATGAATACTGTACCTAGTTCAAGTAGGCTAGGTTACTGTAACAACGTTCTTGAATGACATATTTTGCTTGCTAAATTATCATATTTTTTGCCGACTGCTGTTTAATTCATTATAACTTAAGTAGAATTTCAAGTCTTGTTTCTTTAGATTCTATAAAATTTTTCAGGTTAGTTTCATAGGCTGGCCAGGGACAGGGTATGATTTCAGGGTAGCCCTGAGATAGCACAGCCTGGGTTAGCCTTATCACTATTCATATGTCTGTACTTTGGGCATATTCGCACCCAATTGGACCTATCATGCAAATAATCAAGGGGTTATTGAACTAAAAACTACACATTCTTTGCTTTTTAAAAGACATTCAAGTGGCTGTTAATTATTATCACATTTACACAATTACCAGCGTCTATTTTGCTGTCGTCATGACTTACCTTAAAAAGTTTTTCCTTTCTAATACAGCAATTTTTGCCATACTAACCAGCTTTTAAATTTTTAGTGAATAAAACATTACAAATATCTAATAACTCACACATTTCAAGGAGCAGACCAATTCTGTTTTCCAAGAATCTACTGTGCTAAGAATGACCAGTAATGTACTACAGTATACTAAAAATTACCAAAAATGACTGTACAGTACCTTGCTATAGCAGTAAAAGTGGTATCTTCTAGACATTGTCCTTTCTTCTGAAGATGATGAAAAACACGAGAATGCTGAGGCTTGACAGGTGGCTGATTGTGTCTCCAAGATGGCAAGAAGAAATGGCACGTACTGCCTCTGAAGAAATTCTTAACAGAGGTGGTCTAGATAACAAGTTGCCATACCTTACGGTAGTACCCACAAGGTCTCACAGAGGTCATTTGGAGGAGGGAAAATAAATTCTTTCAAACTCCATGTTCCTGTCTTTGTTCCCAACAGGTAGACCTGCAAACGTTAGATATGATTGATAATATACAATTTGCAAATATTTCCACAGTTTTAAGACTGACAGTGAAGTTACTTCGTATGCTGACAGTCTTAAGCAACAATATTTTTAGTGTGAAATCAATTCAACGTTTTATATCAAAAACATACTTTCTTTTTCTGTGGTATCAAATGGTTGCATGAATTAAAATGCATGAAACATATACTGATTTGCGTAAGATGTATAAATAAAAATACAGACATACGAAAAATGTTTAAATATTAACAAAGAATGTATAAAAACTTGGTAAAATTACATAAAATAACACAAACAATGGTACATTTTTACAAGAAGCATGAAATTATCAAAACCCTACAGAATACGTTGATGAAATTACTTCCTATAATAGGGCAAAAGATTCTTTAGTAATTAACTGGGGCAACAAACATTACCAGGAGCAATTACTCCTTGTCCACAAAGGCTACTGCGATTGCATGGTTCATATCAAAAGATGAACAGGAGCAATCTTACTTTGTTGTAGCTAAACATCCAATAAGGGATACTGTGTTTTACTGACCCCATTATTTCTGATCGCACTTGTTTAGGAGTGAAGCCTCCATAACCAGCTAAGGACTTGGTGCCCTACGTTAGGTTAGGGAAAGTAAGGGTGGCATGCATCCTGTACTTTACCATCTGAGTTACGGTGTTCTAGGGCATCTTACGGAAGGTTAATCCACCCAGCCATGTATGGGCCTCATTCCCTAGTTTAGGTTAAACAAAGGTAATGTTAGGAGACATCTCTGTCAGGGGCCTTGTGACACCTTTGTCATCTCCAATGTGAACTGTTGTTGATACTGATTAAGGGAATCAACCACATATTTTTCCAACACCTTAGTTTATGGTTCACCTCTAAAAACTCTCAGTTGCCGTTACAGTCACTTCAAAAGTGTTCAGAACATACATAGGTGTTGCAGCATACAAATAAACAGGCTGTGACCCTCAAGGACATTTCAGCTGAAATGCATCCTAACCTAACCTGGTAATCCTACAGAAAAGCTCCGAGTGGAACCAGGGTTATCCGTACCCGCGCGCCTAGGGGATGAACTTAAGGGCATAAATGAAAGACAGCAAATTTCTCATACCTCAGTACATGTATACACCTTTGTCTATACTGTAAAAAAAAATCCTATTAATAAACACCTCTGTATGGAGCTCCTCTATATTAATACCCCTAACCTTCCCTTTGTTCACTTAGGATAACCTTGGCTATCCTAGGTTGCCACATCCTGACCTGGCCGGAGGAGGAGGGAGCCCCACCACCACGTGGCTTCATGAATAGGCTTATTCTACTGTATATATATATATATAAGCCTACGAAAACCAAAAACAGTGTCGTTTGCACCAACAATTGGCCTAGGCCTAGTAGCCTAATCAGACTTTGATGAGACAAAAAAAATTGGATGGACAGTTAACCACGATATAATGTTCTCGAATTTGCCAGATAGGCCTAAACTACAGACAGAACCTAGGGCTAGGCCTATGTCTAATCATGCAACTTTAAATACCGACGGGACGAGGCCGAACTGCAGGCCTACCCTTGGGTATTCAAATTCAGGTAGGCCTAATTAACCTCCAAAAAGAACCAATGTGTGAATCACCCACCTAATTTTAAAATACAATACTTCATAGGCCTACAGCCAGGAGAGAAGGTTGATCTATAGGCCTAACCTACCCTAGGGTACTCCAGTTCGCCATTTAAGCCCCCAGATTAATTCCACCTCAAAACTCCAGCCAAAATTACTGAAAAAGAAAAGTTATTTAATAGGCCTACCTGGAATTTATCCAACTGACTTGAAAAAACGGATCCTCTTGACCTAAAGTGGGAATTTTTTGCCAATTAAAAAGGAGGATTAGGCCGATGGACACCTTCCACGATGTCACTTCGGGGAAGTCACTCAGATACTGACAAGTATCAGTGATTAAAAGTTAGCCTCTATATAAATTTGAGGATTAATACATCACTGTAATAATTGAAATAGTTTGCATAAAAATAACAAACGTATTTTCCCGTTTATTAATAAATTCGTTATGTCTTTTACACTTTGACACTTCAAGTCAATAATACTGACACCGTTTACGGTTTACCTCCTCTCTGCTCTCTGGTATAAACTTTTAAAAACGTGTGAACATAATAATTCTTAAGATTATTTATTTATTTATTTAATTACATATATTAAATAAATTACAACAAGACGATGCTCTGCATAAACGCATTTTTAATATACCTTAAATCATCAATACTTTGTTTACGCTCCTCTCCGATGTAGTTAAACTTTTACAAAACCAATGACCATAAGAACACTTTTTTAAATTTATTAATTTATTTTTACATTACATAAATGTGTTTATTTATATATAATATAAATTGTAACGAAAAACTATCCTCGCGGGTGGAAATACATTTTTAAAGAATTCCGGTTAGGTAAAGGCCTGTATTCAAGATGCAATCGACAAAATTTTAATTACATATTATCAAGAATAAAATGTCGTTCACAAAAATATGGGATAAGTAAATGCCATATGCGTACGCTGTCATGAATAAAAAAAATAACAAGCGTGAGTAACTTTAACTGATAATCAAATGCATTGGGAACAATATTAATTTTTACTGAGAAACAATAAAATGTCTAGCTCATTACACGAGCTTAAGCATACGTCTGGTTGTTAAGAAAATTACAATTGGTTTTCTTTAATTTAGTTTCAATTCACCGAATACTCTGTTGAGTTTGAATACTCAAGGAATTAAATTCATAACACTTTGAACGTGTCAGCCTTTTCCCCTAGAAGTGTTTCGAAATCAGATCTGGCTCCGGATAGGCCTACTGTGCTGCTGCTTAAAGCATTGAGTATTCTGCCATTTAAATCCAAATTGTTTTATAAAGGTAGACTTTAACACAATTAACAGCAGTCTTATTTATTTAAGATTAATCAAGCCAGTTATATATTGAGCTAAAATGGGCTGTGGACCCGGATTCGTGTTAATGAAAAAAACATGCTTTGACAAAGCTACGTAACACAAAAATGGCATTTATAATCATAGAATACATTCCTGTTGTTTATAAAATAGCATTTTTATATACATAAAAAAATCCTCTTACTAACACTACGACTGAAAATCCTAAACACACCGACACATATACACACACAATAAAAGATGACTTTTTGTCCTAGTTAACAGACGCCATGAGTGTGCATTGTAGAAAAAAAGCAGTTTGCAGCTTTCAGTCCTGCTTTCTGACGCTGTTTTATAGTGATGACAACTGAGCGAGGAATGATCATAGATAAAGGAGGTGTTCCATACATGAGTATTTGTCGAGAGTTTGTGCTGGTATAGGGCCATTGTAATCTAGTTTTTTTAAGTTTTTGCAAGGGAAGAACGTAGAACGCAAACGTTTGCAAGAGTAGGCCTAATCTTATTTCAGTTAATGGAAAGCAGGAAGACGGAGCAACGAATATCAGTACGATCACGGAAGAATGATCAGTAATTAATTTGTACGGATATGGGAACTATTTAAAAAAATTATTTTCGAAAGCCAACGAATCTAAGCTAACGCCATCTATCGGTCACTTGACATAGCCTTGAGGGTCCTTTTGAAAATAAAAGACGAAAAAGGTATTTCCTGTTTGTCATCCTTATCTTTTCACCAACGAAACTTCGTCGGAGGCCAGAAAAGATCGCTGATCATTTGGTATCGTGAATTTGGTTTGGTGTGGAAGAGGGTTTTAGGGTTTTTGAGCTGTTAACATGGTTAGTGTTCTTTGTAACGTGCATAGAATCTTTCTGAAGATGTTTGTCAGTAATTTCTCGTTAGTATTTAAAATCTCGGTGGTGTTTGGGTAGCTTTCCATTAGATTTAATGTTTTGTCTTGATAAATTTTAAACCTTGATCTTGGTGATGCTGTTCTGTAATCTTAAGTCTGATTTTAGTCAGAATTGCTCAAATGTTCTAGTTTACTGTTAGATAGTAGTCTTGATATAGTTTTCCCACTAGGTCTGGTACTGAACACGGTTGGCTAGGTAAATGTTTACTTTACGGCCTGCAAGTCTTGCTTTAATATCAGTAACTTGCAGTTGGTTTTTACATTCACTAACGTAAAGTATGGTTTTCGCTACTTAAAGTATTTTAACTTTCGTTTAACCAGGAATATTTTTAATAGCTTCGTATAGTGATTATAGAAGTTTTCAAAGTAGAAAATGGGTAGCCTATATAATGCCTTGCGTAAACTTTAGGTTTTTACAGAAATTGGGAAAGTGATTTACGTTAATCCCAGAGGGGCTAGTACTAAACACGGCACCCTCGGAGCTTAGTTCCTAGTGTATCTGTATAGTGTCTTTGCTTTAATTTTTTTGGATGTATACTTGTAGGGCAGTTGGCATATTGGCTTTAATTTCTTTAAAATTACATTTTAAAGACTTCGCCATCCTTTTCTTTCAGGTCTTCATGAACGCTGACCAGAAATATTCATCGGTAGTTCACCCGTATCCCAGTTCATTAACATGGAAGAGCTGTAATGTATTTTTCAATCAGAGCCACAAGGTGAGAAATGCTCCTTAGTATACTCGCAGCAAGCTAGTCCTCCCCCTCCAAGGGCGGAGCCCCTGGAGTGGGGAGGGCGTTCCTTTGGCGTATGGTAATCTTCGGGATTACCGCACGCCAGAGGGTGCTTGCTGCTATTTGTTAATGTAATATTTTTTTTATGCGACATGAAAGCTAGTTTTGTAGTTTAATTTTGATCATGCTTTTAATTGAAACTAAAGCTTTTCTCATTTTTTAAACATAATGCTTAATCTCTTAAATTGGTCTTTAATTCTAGATTTAATATGTTCAGTAACTTCAGCGTGCTTAATTACTTTAAAGAGCAGTTTACTTTTATAAAAGTTTTCGTAATTTTAACTTTAAAATCTTTCCGTAGGGTTGTTCAGAGCGTTCAGACTCCGGTCGAGATTTGCAGCCAATGGAATCTACCCAGCTTGCTTTTGATTACAGGTGCACAATAGTACGTTCCTTCTAAGTGGACGGTTTTCATACGACTGGAAATAGCGTTCCCTGTAAGTGGATAGTTTTCACTGAACTGGACTGTAAATTAAGCAAGTGTTTGTATTGGTTTACTTTAAATCCCACAAGTGTAAGGTTTTGAAGTCTTTTATTTGTGCATTCTGTATTTAATAAAAAGCTAAAAGTATTATTGAAACTTTAAAATGTATCTTGTTACTGCATTAGACCTAATTCTCTAACAAAAGTTTAGTGTACTAGATTTTTGGACCGTGGTGCCGTTGAGGTCTTTACGTTTAACGTGTGCTGTAGTACTTAACAGAAGGGTCATTGACACTGACCCAATGCTGATTTAGACTCAAGGTCCCTGTTTGGTTAAGGTATCAAGAGTTGGCTATATCAGGTACTCTAGTAAAATGCATTGAAACTACGTGCGAGCATTGAGCCGAAACGTTTGCGTAGGGATAAATTGTAGAATTAGTAAAGAACTACCTAACAAGAACGAGGTGTAGAGTAAATCAATGACTCTCCAGAAAGCAAGGTGAAAATGCTGACTACTGCCGCTCCCATATTGTTTGGTAACGACTACTTGACGTGCGATTGTTGCCGAAATGTAAAAATGTGGCCTCCAGTGCGGTTTCGATAAGTGCAAAACTCTTTAGGCTAGTGGGCAGAAATATTGATTCGTTGACCTACAGTATATTCTGTCATTTGCGTATGTTAACGAGCCATCAAAAGGGGGTTGACTCCGAATTATGAAGTCGATCGAGCGTTCTGATACATGGAGCGCTAATAACTGACTAAAATAGGTTTCCATATGTAACAAACCTACAAAATTTTAATACAGTTGATTAACTTGATAAGGGAAGTTTTGTAAATTCATTTTAGATCTATAGTCAATCGGGCAATGCTGTAGTATGTAGATATCCATACGATACATTTAGGGGTTAACATGTTTACGGCAAATCTTCAGACAGTAATGGGAAACCTTTTTATACAGGTAACTTTCTCCGATGGCGGAATGAATAAAATAGGCGAGTTAGAGGTCAGTGTGGAAATGCGGCAACACTGTGCAAAATTGGCGCAGCTCTTAGCAACCTTCCCTTGGGGATGAACGTTAAAATAGATGGTTGTAGAGTTATAAACTGGCAAATATAAATGGCAGGCGACAGGCTGGAGTCAAGCCTCGGTAGTAGTCAATAGCTGTAGGTTTACTCGAACATTATAAGGGTTGCTGTCGGATGAGTTTTAAGTAACCAGTAATGTCTTGTAATGCTTTCTTTGTTTCTAGGGAGATTCATATTTAGGCTGGAATTGAAGGTTTATGGTAACGAAATAAACAAAGAATCCGTTCGAAATGCAAAACTAAAACCAAATTGAGTTTCCAGTGTAGTGTTCTCAAGGGTAAGAACGCATATGCTGTATTTTTATTTGCCGTCAGGATTGGGTATTTAAGGAGCTACCGTGAAAATTGGAATTGTCACGGGAAAGAGCTACCGTTAGGCATACTAAACTACTAAGTTTTAAGTCTCTAACCTCTTAATTTTTACCATGCATCTGTGATAGCTTAAGTCACCTACGAGTCAAAGGTCTTTATACGAAAAGGTGCATGCTAGTAGTATCTGCACAAGCAATCAACCTTGCTTTCACGGCTAATTCCCCACAAAGTGCTTGTGTACATAGTGGATCATTAATTGTCCATAACACTATTCCGAGGAACGCCAGAGTAATTCAGATAGAGCAATCGATAAATATCAAGACTTGAATTTGCTTATTTCGACCTGAAGTTGTTTTCTTGAATAATGACATTCATAGGCAGCACTAACGTTTAGACCCATCATATGAACTCAAACCAGAACAGAAGGATTTGGTTCAAAATCAGACGTTGTGAAAAACATTACCCACGCGTTTGCGAAAGCCAAACTGTAAACGTTACTTTCATCATTATAGTTGAGAAGGTTTGCCAAAAGAGACTTTATCATGCGGGAGTTCTGGAAGATAATTGCAATGCACACCTGAACTAGAGGTGATTACTGATGGTTACTCGTGAAAAATACCCTAATTATACAGATATAAAATGAAAGTTGCTGTAAGGTGAGGCTATAAAATGAAAGTTGCTGTAAGGTGAGGCTATGAAATGAAAGTTGCTTAAGATAGGACTACTGTAGGTGAAGAAAGTATGGCCATAATACTTCTGAGCACTTATAAAGTTGAACGTTTTATCAACAAAGCTTGATGTATACGAGGCAAGGAAATGCATATTATGGAAAGATTCTCTTCTGAAAGAAAGGAGACGATGTGTGCTAGAATCGCCCAGTAAGTCAATGATTGAATGGTTGCTTTGGTCATTATAGAACAGATTGTTTCTAATTTCATGTTATATGAGTATTGCCAAGCTTGTAGAAATGTGATTCATCACAATAAAATACACCCCTTTTTAGGTCATTTTCATTTAAATCATTGACAAATGTTTGAAAAATCATGTTTCAATTATAGGACTATTTATTAGTGCTTTATTTACATGTCACTGATGTAATTTTTATTAACAATGACCTTCCTCCCTACTCTGGCAAATAATAAAAGGCTTCTTAGTACAGTCCTTCACTTAGCTAGGTCTAATGGTTCAAAGACTAGCACTAGGGAAATTGTCTCGCTTTAGTCTATCAGTTCTTTACATTATTCTTCATAATCATAGACTCATATTCCCAATTCTTTGCTTATTTTAAAATGCTATTCAGTCACACTGCTATCTTAGGACTGTCTCAAACTAAATGTCTGATAATTAAAAAAATATATGTTAGATTAAAGGGTGCTGCTACAGTAGGCGGTCTACCTGCGCGTTTCTACACTGTTTCGCCGTGTTTAGTACTAGCCCCTCGGGAATCAAATGCCCCTAAATGCACCTGCTCACATTTGATCTCTGAGGGGCTAGTACTAGACACGGCGAAACACATTTGATTCCCTAGGTAGACCGCCTACTAAAGTAGCACCGACTAAAGTGTGTATCGGATAATAAAATTATTAGACTAAAGTCTAAACATAGAAAACAACAGGGAATCCTCTCTTCACAATATAGGGATTCTGATTTTCCTAAACAGATTAAAGACTTGACGATGTGTGTACATTTCGTTGCCTTCAGTTGCCACAGTTATTTATTATCTCTAAGGCTCGGCTGTAACTAAACTCTGCAGAGACTGTAACCTTCTTTTAATTGACTGCCTTTATATTTCCGTTTTTTTTTTCTTTCAGTTCTGCTTGAAGCGGAGGGGAATGAAGTGTACGCGTTTACGTAAGTGGATTGGAATGTGAAACCGAAGCCATTTACTGGAGGAAAGCGCCTTTACAATTGTCAAGCTGCCGAGATCGTGACATTGTATTAAACAGGATCTCCGGATGTTAAGCTGGTAAGTACAAAATCTCATGAAATAACTGTTTATCTCTGAAACACGATGGAAACAGCAGATATCAGGCTTTCTTTATATTGAATGGGACCTTTTCTCATCCACTGCATCATGATTTGATATCCTGTGTTTATTCTTTTGCATAGTTCTGTATCTGTTAAGAGCTGATGTTTTATGTCACCTAATTTCATAATGACTGTCTAAATGCTGGTGGAAATAATAATAATTATTTCTTGGTATTTTTGTTTTATTATTATTATTATTATTATTATTATTATTATTATTATTATTATTATTATTATTATTATTATTATTATTATTATTATTATTATTATTATGAACCCATTCATACAAAACAAGCCTAAAAGGGCCGTTGTATTGAAATCCAAGCTTATAAAACTCAATTGTTTCATTTGTCATTCAAATTCGGTGTTTCTAGAACTAAGCTCATTATTGAAGCACGTATGAGCATGGCGTGAGCTTGACTAAAAGCCCAACTTTGAGCTCTTTCTCAATCACGACCTTTTTATTATCAACTTTGCTGATTGTTGTTGCTGATTACTCTCTCTCTCTCTCTCTCTCTCTCTCTCTCTCTCTCTCTCTCTCTCTCTCTCTCTCTCTCTCTCTCTCTCTAGGTGCATGTTGTACCCTCCCTCCCAGATGAACACCTGTCTGATCAGGCTTTCATGCACGCACCTGACCACAACAGCATGTTGTTTATTTGTGCAACAGTTCAGGGTAACCCGCTACTCGATCACACAAAATGCCAGATACCTCAGGAGAGCACCGTCACGTGGTTGTTTCAGGGTGTGAAAGGTGAACAATTGCTATTTATGACCAAAGGAGTGACTTTCTTAGTCCTTAACTTTTCACCCAGGATAGGAAAGCCTCCCGCATATTCTTATTAGAATCGTTTTCAAATCTGGTGATTTTTAATGTCGTCTACCTTTTCTGTACTAGGAAATTCGTTAACATTCATTCCTTGCACTATCAAATTGAGACTGTTCCTTATGAGAGAGAGAGAGAGAGAGAGAGAAGAGAGAGAGAGAGAGAGAGAGAGAGAGAGAGAGAGAGAGAGAGAGAAGAGGACCATTTTGCCCGCAACATTTTCACAGATGAGAGTTGGTGCACCATTTCATAGTATTATTACTGAATTATTGATTAATGCAAATTACAAAGAGGTTGCAGTTGGTGGACCGTTACTTTTTATATGTACTTTGACCTTGAAAACAGGCTTGTTTTTCACGCAGGTAATGCGTCTCTCCTTGCAATCTTTTATCACAGATTTAGGTAAAATTAGTGCATGGTGCAAATTATAGGGGATTAAGTTAAACACTAGCAAAACTCAAAGAATGATTGTTGGTAAGTCTAGGACACTGGATCACAAACCCTCACCTAAATAATCTCATTGACAGTGTTTCTTTAACCACCTGCAATTCATATAAAATTCTAAGTGACATTCTTGATTTGCACAGTCATTTTTGAGACATGTTTGAACATCTCTTCTTCAAAGATACTTATGATTTTTATAGACCTATCTAGCTTGATGCATTTTTTTCGCCATGTTTTGAACTTGTTCCCCAATTTGGTCTTCATCATTTGACTCGGATTTTGAATTGTTTGGAATGTACTTTATTCGATTACGTTCATTTCGAAAATTTACTTTTCTGGTACTTGGTCTGGTGTAATGATGTTCGTACGTAAGCACTAGTATAAGCAGTTTGTTTTCTTAACTATGCTTTTCTTGTTGTCCAAGAATAGACCTACAATCATTTTCTGGCTTGCTTTTACTCGTCCTTTGCACCATCCCTTCGGCCCCTAACTGCAACCCCTTTCATTTCTTTTACTGTACTTCCATTAACATTCTCTTCCTTCCATCTTACTGTACTTTCCACCCTCTCCTAACAATTGTTTCATGGTGCAACTGCGAGGTTTTCCTCCTGTTATACCTTTCAAACCTTTTTACTCTCAATTTCCCATCCAGCGATGAATGATCTAGTAGGTCCTAGTGCTTGGCCGTAGGCCTAAATTTCATATTCCATCCCATTCCCAAGGACCTTTCAATGAATTCACTCAGAGACCACTTAATTGAAATGGTCATTTGCAACTCTATCTTCACAACTGAGCAATCAATCTATAATTATCATTCTGGCCATGACTATTTGCCCGTGGATTTCAGTCATGTGCCCAGAAACCAGGTAAATAAGATACGACTATTGTCGCTTGCAAGGTCTATTTCTAGAGGACAAGGGTTATCAGAAGTTTGAAAAAACTTCCCTGAAACTGGGACAAAGGTGCCGCTAGAAGGAATTCGAAAAAAAAGCTCGAATACAAAATCCATCCAAAAAAGTAGAATCCGCCGTCATCCGTTAGCGAGAAGTCGTCTTATTTTCAGAAAGTCGTCTTGTTTTTAAAGGGAATGAAGGTTCGAAGAGACTGCCTTAGTTGTGTTCACAGAAACCTCTGGAGTATGGATTCTTGAGGAAACTATAGACCGATAGATGAAGATTAAAAAAAAAGGATCACCGAGCATTATTTTAAAAAATAAAATGGGTTAAATTAAAGGATCTTAACACGGGTTTATTGTCCTTCTTCTTCTTCTTCTTCTTCTTCTTCTTGAGTCTACGATAACGGTGAGCCCTCATCCTTTCTAAGCCTTCTCTGTAGCATTTGTTGTCTGAGAGGAATTCTCCTGAGGCTTATCCTCGTGGATACAGAACCATGGAAGCCTCTTTTGTAGCTCTAGCCTGTTCAAATAGAGGAGAATAATGATGGCGTTATTGTTGTATGAAAACAGTTTTCATTCTATCAAATCTCAGTGTGCCAACCATGTTACGAAGATAAAATATATTCTAATTTCTCTTTTATTTAGAAACGGAGCTTAAACTGACATGACAATTCATCATTGCCTGAAAATGTACGAAATTTCAAATTATGAGAAGAAAACGGGCAACTGTTTGCAAGAAAAAACTGACCATTCTTTGAAATGTTGGTAATAAAACCAAAATGAACTCAAGGGTTCTTGAATGCATTGTATTTTTGACACTGGGTTGACATAGACTGAGCATAACTGAACAAAAACAGAACCTAGGGTCTTACCTGTATCTGGGGTGATTGATGGCGTATACCCACGGGTCAATGCAAGCCACTGTCTTGCAAGTAAGGGCGGGCAACATGGAGACTAAAGGCGTCAGTTTACTCCTGTTGGTAAAGAGAGATGAAGCAAGATTATTACATTGAAAAACTCCCGTAATGGGTTACTGCCGTCAGTACACTTCACTCAGTACACCGCAGGCATTACTAACGGTTCTTTGCAGCGTCCCTTCGGCCCCTATAGCTGCAACCCCCTTCATTCGCTTTACTGTACTTCCGTTCTTTTTCTCTTCCTTCCATCCTACTTTCCAACGTCTCCTAACAATTGTTTCATAGTGCAACTGCTAAGGTTTCATCCAGTTATACATTTGCAACCTTTTACTCCGAATTTCCCTTTCAGCACTGATTGACCTCGTAGATCCTAGCGCTTGGCCTTTGGCCTAAATTTTATAGTTCATTTCCATTACATTGGAAAGTGATTGTGAATTTTGTACTTTTGCGAATAAGGGCTTCACAGTATAGTGGCTACCAGTTTAAGACTTGCTCATGGTCTAATGGAGTTTAGTTAATAGTCGATCCCTGTTAGCTAGGGTTTGGGGCGGTAGATGGGGCGAGGGGTGGCTCTACCTGCTGAGTCATCTGCAGCCATTGCCTTGTTCTCATTAGTCCTAGCTTGGGTAGAGAAGGTAGTGGGACTGGGGAAGGATTTTGGCGCTGTTCATAGGCGTATATGTTCGGTCTTGACGATGTTTTGTGCCCCTGTGCAATGGCTAAACGTTTCCAAATCATTCTTAACGTCCAGTTTCATGGGAAGTCACTTTTTCACCGCGAAAACGCAAACCTTTACCCAAATGCTAAAATATTTGAACTAAGAAACTTGTTGACAAAGCAGCTAAACCGTTCATCTGCCCCTGATATCCATTTGTTCTGAATTCAGTCCATGTGTTGTCTTAATTCAGTTGTTCCTGAGCATCAAATCCTCAACAGTTTATATAGCTGTCATCCCTCCAACAATGTAAGCAAGTATCACATTGTATATTTTCGTGTGAACCCAATCCATGCGAAGGAAAATAGCTAAACTAAACATCAATGAAACATCTTTTATGAAAAAAGGGATGCTCATAAGGAAAAATATTGACATTTGTTGGGTTTATCTCATGCAATACTTTCCATCAACGCTGTCATATTACACGCTAATCCTAAGCCCCATAAGTAAAACGAGGATTTTGGTGTTGGGTTAACGTCTCTTCTATGTAACATAGTGTAATGTAAGTAAGTCACACGCTTTATTAAAAAATTATACGGAAGACTGACTGACCTGTCTCCAAAAGCTCCGATGAGGGCGACGGTAGCGTAAGGGACCCACGAGACGAGGAAGAGGAAGAATAGGCCCATGCAGACTTTGGCTATGCGGATTTCGGCAGTCTTCTCTTGCTCCTCTTTCGATCCCACGCTGCGCAAGTTCTCCACGTTCATCTTCTTCGCCTGAAAGTTGAGAGGATTTCGTAAGAAGACTTCTGACTAAAATGAGATGCTATAAAATCCCCCCCACCCCTCCTTTTTTTAATTGTGGAAGCTAGCTATGAAAAGCTCATGGAATTGTGACTTGCTTCATAAAGGTGTAGGCCTAGAAATAATCAACACACAATCATGTGCGGAACAGAAATAAATTTCTGACTCACACCAGGATCGAACCCAGGTCTAGTATACAGAACAGAAACTCGAAAACGTTTGCAATTTTACAGTTATCTGTCAATAATTATGGTTGCAGGTTTATATTTTCCCACAATTTATTATTCATTAGAAATATTTTTCGTGTAAAAGATTCTTCAGAAATTCTTAATTTTGTAATGTTCTGTAATGTTATTTTGCAAACCCTGGATAGGTATCTATTGGTAATGAAACTCTGGAAGCTTACCTGGGCTCTCTTCTACTAGGAAACCTTAGTAATGAGACCCTGGAAGCTCACCTGGGCTGTCTTTTACCAGGAAACCTATCTAATGAGATTCTGGAAGCTTACCTGGGCCCTCTTATACCAGGAAACGTTTGTAATGAGACTTTGGAAGCTTACCTGACTGTCTTTTACCAGGAAACATTGGTAATGAGACTCTGGAAACTTACCTGGGCTATCTTTTACCACGACACCTTTGTAATGAGATTCTGGTAGCTTACCTGGGCTATCTTTTACCATGACACCTTTGTAATGAGACTTCGGAAGCTTACCTGGGCTCTCATTGCTTTCTCGTGGGCTCGAACGTGACTGAATATCTGACTGTAGAAGAATACGATGAAAGTTCCTGGCACGATGAAAGCGAAGAAGAAGATACAAGCTACGAAAGTTCTCGTATTTTCATTCTGCGTCAGGTAGTCGAAGGAACAGGTTGTCAGGAATCCCTCTGCGTGTAAGATAACTTCTGGTGAGCATTTGATCTAAAGGCAACGAAGAAGCTGTTTTCATGTTTTTTTTTTTTTGGCTGAAAAGCGTAAATCTTGCAGGATTTTTGTATAAAACTTAAACAACGAATATCCTAGGCCTAAATGGTAAAGTTTACTGTTGTAATAATTAATAATTCTTGTTTCTCTTTCCCTCAGGTATCAAAATTGATATTTTGCGCAAAACGATATATAGTAAAAATATTGTCTTTTACAAGCCCACTTTAAGTTTGTGTTACAGATGGAATGAAATTTTAAAAGTTCTCATTAATCTTCGTCACTCAATATGGTTTTTTAAAACCATAAATAAAGAAAGTATGTATTTGCTAAAGGTTTGCAGTGTTATTGCATGATAAGTACTTGCCTTTGTAAATTTGTACGTTTTTTAAAATGGTAAAAATTTTGTCCATCAGCACAGCAAAATAAAAATGTAAAAATTTGGAAATCAAGACTGTAAGTGAGTACTAGACCCAAGATCGGTTGAAATCAATGATTCAGATATCGTAGGCTTACTGTGGTGAAGATGCAAACTATTTCTTCAGTAATACATCTGAATGCTTATATATACAAAGAACCTCAAGCTTTCTTATATAGATCATAAATGTTCGATTTATATCAATGAGACAGCAATACAAGCACGCGATAGATGAGTGTTTATCAGATAATTTACTCAGACCAAACACAAGCGAACACCACAGTGTTCCCCTTCTTACCGGGAACGAATCTACCCCAGATGTTCAGGAGAGGTAGAACAGTCCACGGGGTAGCGTAGGCCCAAATTCCAAGGACCATCAGGAAGGCAGTCCCTCGGCTGATTTTTGGCTCGAAGGGCTTAGCAATCGTTCTGTTGACAAGAGGAACCAAAATGTCAGGACTTCTTTCGGATAGCGATGGAATGAGTTGCAAATTCTCCTAACGATTTGGTGTCATGTAGTTTTTTTTATTTTATTGACGCCTTTGCAGACTGCGAAAATGTTCTTTTTATATACCTTTTAGCTTATATGGTCCAAAATATTCCCTTTAAAGGAAAAAAGTGTGCCTGTGTACATGGCCAAATGGCGCGCTGTACATAAGTTTCACACTGTTTCACAGTATAGTCCCATCGCGTAGACTTACACGTTCACATCCTGGCCACCAGACAGGAACGTCACAGACCTTGGTAATTGTGACGCCAGGCTCTAATCTCATACAGGAACAAATCCAAAACCGAATAATGAAAATAACAAACAAGTCAAATGAATAACTAATACAAAGATGTGCACTTCCACTAACTTGTATCTATCGAAGGCGATGGCAGCGTTCGTCATGGCTCCTCCGACGCCAGCATAGGACCCCATGACACCGAAAATATCGCACCCCTGCTTGCCCCAGATGGGTCCTTCGTTAAAGGAATTCACGATGAACACCGGCGTCTTCAGCATCATGATGAAATCCAGTAATGCCAGATTGACGACGAACATATTCGAGGGAGTCCTGAGGCTTTTGGCGCTAGAATACAGAAAAAGAAGAGGAAGTAGTTTTAGGCACGTCGCCAACTGTAAACAACGTTAGTGCGATAGACTGGGAATAATGCTTTAGGCTCAGGAACATGTACTTAAGACCTTATTCCAAGAGAAGATGAGAGACAGGAGAAATGAGTTTCATGCTTGTAGAGAAAGTTTGTGGCAAAGGAACAGAATTAACGGAACTCTACAAATAAGAGAGACTGCAAGAAGACGTTTTTTAATCGTAGTAAACTGAGTCAGAGTGTTCTTACTCCTGCAAAAATTGATACTACGAGGATAATATGATGCATTTTGCTTTTCCCATACTTTGGCCCACTTCCACGCGGCTCACTGTAGGCATTACTTAGGTTGTTTGCAGCGTCCCCTCGGCCCCTAGCTGCAATCCCTTTCACTCGCTTCGGTGTATCTCAGAGTTCATATCGTCATCTTCCATCTTACTTTCCTTATCCCTCTCCTAACAATTGTTTCATAGTGCAACTGCGAGTTTTTATTTTTCCTCCTGTTAAACCTTTAAAACCTGTCAGTGCCCCTTTCACTCATCATAGGTCCCAGCGCTTTGCCCTTCGGCCTAAATTTCATGCTCCAACTTGAGCCAAATTTCACCCCCTCCCCCCACCATTCATTCTTGTTGTCTGACCTCTCGTCTGAGTTTAGCAATGCAACTCAGCGACCTGATCAAGCCATTTTGAATGAATCCATTGACTAGAACTTACCTGGAGAAGACCCAGATGACGACGCCATTCCCGCACAGGGAGGCGAACATGAAGATGATGTAGAACACGCCCAACATGTAGTGCAGATATGGATTCGGAGTCTCGAACGACTTCCAGTGCGGGTTGACGAATTCCATGTACTCAGGTGGAGTGTTCCATCCCAACATTTTCACCTCGTAGCTGGTGCCGCAATAAAAAAAAAAAGACCAAAGATATTATTATTATTATTTATCAGAAGATGAACTCTGTTCATATAGTACAAGCCCACAGGGGCCATTGACTTGGTGTTGGAAGAATGATTGACAGATTTCGAAAAAGATAAAAAATATTATTATTATTATTATTATTATTATTATTATTATTATTATTATTATTATTGATCAGAAGATGAACCCTATTTATATAGTACAAGCCGACAGGGGCCATTGACTTGATGTAGGAAGAATGATTGATAGATTTAGAAAAATACCAAAAATATTATTATTATTATTATTATTATTAATTATTATTATTATTATTATTATTATTATTATTATTATTATTATTATTGATCAGATGATGAACCCTATTCTTACAGGACAAGCCCCTAGAGGCCGTTGACAATATGGGAAGAATGAATGATAGATTTATAAAAAGACCAAAAGTATTATTATTATTATTATTATTATTATTATTATTATTATTATTATTATTATTATTATTATTATTATTATTATTATTATTATTATTATTATTATTATTATTATTATTATTGACCAGAAGATGAACCCTATTCATACAGAACAAGCCCCCAGAGGCCGTTGACAATATGGGAAGAATGAATGACAGATTTATAAAAAGACCAAAAGTATTATTCAGAAGACCTAAGAAACTGGTTTAATATACTTTGAAGAGGAAGGGTTGCTTACGAAAACGTTCTCTAAAGACTCTCATTTCAAGTCATTCCAGAAGTCCTGGGAGTTGGGGTGGTGGGAGGTTGGGGGTTGGATTCAAGGGCCAATGATATGACCTAACCTTATGGCAACTATGAATTGCATAATTACATTTTTCGGGGGTCGAAACTCACGTGTAAGCGGAAGGGTCCGATGGCTGCCCTAATTGCCTTGTGACGTTGGCCATCTTGGCTGCTGGCAGCACACTGGGTCTGTCAAGATGTTCCATGGCGCTTTCGTCCACCTTTCAAGAAGAAGAGGGACAGCAAAACGTTAAGGAGAAAGTAAGACGTTAAGGAAATAGGTAGAGAGGAAAACATTAAGAAAACTTGAAATCAGTAACAATATTCTCATTTTATTGAGATCGATTAAAAACTTTTAGAATGAGTCACTTTTTTTTTCTTTTAGTTTAAGTAGCCTGGAGAGTGACTGGTTTGGTATATAAGTGAGACTCGGCACAAGGGGAGTTCAGACCGAATTGTTCAGGATCTTGTGCAGTAAACTGCTGGGTGATTCAACATCAATTCTGCTTTTGCATGAGGGTATGGTTCTAAAAAGCATAGTAATGCAAAAGAATAATCGTTCATAAATTAAACCTTGAGGTCAAAGTTAAAGTTAATTCAACCCAAACTTGCGATGAAATAATAATTTAAGTCAGTATGCGATTTCCTGCTTAAGATTTGAAGAACCAATGAGAGCACAGTTCCACTATATCAGTTCATTCTTTACTTCTCGATGTATGATCGAATTGACCTGATTACTTATATTCATATCCCAAAAAAAGAATCCGCTGCTTTCTGAGATATTATTTCAGCACAGAATAAAAAAGCTCCAACAAAAAGTAGATGGGGGGAATGGATAAAGAAATCTCTTAGTAACAAAAAGGTGTTGATATATAATAATATAAAAAAAGGATCATAACAGGCGCTTGTATTAAACCCTAAACCAAACCGGCGCCAGGAAAAAAATTAGATAAAAAAGGTCATATAAAAACGATAGAAGGAAAAACTGGCCTAATGATGACATAAAACCCAGACAGAGACAAAAACTACAGTTGTCTGATTAAAAAAAAAAAATCTGAGGCAAAAAGAGATCGCACAAAAACTGAGATGACAGCGAGAGCTTACCAGGCAGGTCTAGGCTGAGTCTGATCGGAGACTGTTGAACCAGCGCAGCAACAGAAGCGCAATGCTTTATATACAAAGTTCTGCTTCCTCAATGGCATTAAGCACCGATGCTTTTTTTTTCACAATAATGGAATCAGCTCTCCACACAATGATGTAACGTTTAATCCGGCATCGCTTCGGATTCTGTGGGGAACTTGGTGGAACACGGCTTTCTGAAATCTAAAACCAACCGCCAATCGATTTTCGTTCTGAAGTCAGTAGGTGTAGAGTGGAAATTCATTTCGCCACTGAAATAGTCGAATATTTAATGATTCTCATCTCGTTTCGGTTTCGATTCCTCTTTAACTGAATTGAGAAGTTTCTCGTTTGATGACGGAGGAGAGAAGCCCTGTGCTGAACTAATGCAAAGATTATCCGTATCAAAATCAGCTGCTGAACACAATGATACCTTATGAGTGTCTCTAGTCTTATAAAGAGCTTACCGTTTGTTTTCGTAAGTAACGCCAATGTATATCTATAAAAAACATTCTAATGCAATTATCAAAGGTTAATATGTGATATGTAGGTTGGCGGTCGTTCTTATTTTATTTTCAGCGAGTAAATAACGCCTGTGGTGCTAAATGGATCACAAGAGCGCAAGGTTGTGTTACAAAAACACTACGTTCAGGTCAGTGCAAGTGCCAGTGAGACACCCAACATTCTTATCTTCTTTCTTGAATTTGGGTTACGATTAAGATGGAAATCATTTTAAAAATAAAGAAAACAGTCTTCTTTATTTTTTAACTGGGATATTTTTCAGTTTTTTCATGTTAACCTAATGGTTATGATTGTAATTTGAAGATGTTTAAGGTGACATCTTTTGGGTAAAGGCTCCATTTATTAGGCATAAGTAAATTTTCTTACAACATTTTGAGGTTTTACGTACTTTTATACAGTCACTCTTCCAGTTTTCCAGGCTGTTCTGCAGGGGAGAAAGTACAGAGGGAGAGAGAGAGAGGTTCATGAACAAAAGGATCTCAGAACAGGATAGATGAAGAAACATTGTCTAAAGAGAATGCAACCCTTGGTCGATGGGGTGAGTACTTTGATTGTGAATGAGGTGCTGCCGCACAGCGGCGATAGCGTGATTGGTGGTTGACCAGGGTTTGTATGTTCTGACGAAGGAAAGGTCCCTAAAAGAAAGACTAACAGGAATAATTGTTTCACTGTATATAGGCAAAGGCGATAAATGAAATTGTTAGAACCATAGCAACATTAGTTAGTATACTAGGATTGACAAAAGGCAGGTTTTTGATTAAGAAAGTAAGACAGATGACGGAAGGACTGATGGTTGAAGAACAGCGCGGGCCTACACAAGAATGAGAGCGTACAGATTAAGTGACTTATGAAAGTTTAAAAGTAAAGGGGAAATCTTGTATGTGAAATACATGGAAATAGAGATTGCTTATGATAGAATCAATAGAGTCCACGTGAAAGGAGGAGAGGAAGACACAGAAAGTGGCTGATGTTTTGAAGGTTTTCTTGCGTAGTGAGATCACCCACAGTTCAGCAGTGCAAGTATATAAATATAGCGGTAACTTATAAGTTGCCCTTTTCTCATGAGCCACCGCCACCTGGTGGTGAAACGGCCCTTAATACCAGAGGATCCTCTTTCTTTAAAAACCAATAAGAAACACTAGACCAGGTTAGGCACTTTACAGTGTAGTACAACCTGGGCATTGCTCTTACTGGAAATGTCAATGCGTGTGTTACAAATAAATACACTGTTGCCCGTGCTTTTTGAAGTATTGTGGTCTCTGAAATAGGCAAAGGGTGAATGTATGTGTATATATATATATATATATATATATATATATATATATATATATATATATATATATATATATAATGTATGTATGTATATATATGTATATATAATGAGATCTTGATGCCTAGGCCTACAGTTCTCAGAAGTTGTTTGGAATGTGGTTATTAGCTTCCTAAGAACTGCAGGTTTAGGCCTCAAGATATTTGAATATATATATATATATATATATATATATATATATATATATATATATATATATATATATATATATATATTCTCCTCTGCTTTTTATAAGGAAATAAAGGATGCGAGGCTATAAACAATAAGGCCAGCCGTCATTTAATTTTCGAACCACCCAGAAATGCTAAAATACTATCATTCTCAGGCGAGGAAGTTATTTGGTTGTCATTGGCCTCAGGACAGGAGGCTTTAAATGCGGAAATACTGTATATTTGATACCTTTATAAAGTTTGAATGCGTGAGGAGAGAGAGAGTGAGAGAGAAAAAGAGAACTGTGGAATTCATGGTATCTCAGAATCAATACCGGAATGTGGAAGGCTCTAGAATAGCATTAAAAAACTATTTACCATGGACTGAAATTGGGCATCCACAAAAAAGAATCAGCGGAGAACTGGCTCTTAAGTGGCATATATACCTTAAGTATATAAGTATTGCTGAAGCCTTTTTGGTAATTATTTACTTTACATTTATTTATGATAGACAAGAAATGTCATCAGACACTTCACCTGAATATGTCTGCTGTACCAACATTACGAAACTCAGCAGCAGATTACAAACGCAAACTTCCCTATTAGACCAAACCTACCGAAAATAGCATACAGCTTCACTAAACCCCAGAATGATTCTTAAGTTACATAAAATATTGAAAGTTAACATTTCGGGACGCGAAAAGTACATAACTGTTTGATACTGCTATTTATTGCGTCACCCTCGTTAAACAGAATGTGTTCAAGGTGTTGGCCATTGAACCACCAGGTATCCAAGGTGTGTGTGTGTGCGTGTATGCAACTATAATAACCACAGTGCCCTCTTTACTCCTCGATTTCCTCACACTTTTTTTATTCCATTTCCAATACAAACCCTTTACTGTATTTTGTAATTGTAATATTGTATATACTTTTACCATACACATGTCTTTTGCTCATTTCAGCTGATTTTTCAAAAGCGGTACCAGAGTTGTACCTAAACGTCAAAAATAGAGTTAAAAGTATGTTTTGGATGTTATTCGCTCTGAAATTCATCAGTATATATATATATATATATATATATATATATATATATATATATATATATATATATATATAGACAAAATCCACGAAGGAAAGAGAAAATAAGTAAAGGACGACAGTCGAAAGGCCTCACCAGCACTCTGTTTATCTTTTCCTCGTGGATTCTGTCTTTATTTATATATTCATCACGTTCCATATTTTCGTGATTCAGTTGTACATTTATATATATGTATATATGTATGTATAAATATATATATATATATATATATATATATATATATATATATATATATATATATATATATATATATTTATATATATATATATATATATATATATATATATATATATATATATATATATATATATATATATATATATATATATATATATATATATATATATATATATATATATATATATATATATATATATATATATATATAACGATCTTAAGACCTAGGCCTACAGCTCTCAAAAGTCATCTGAAATGCCCTTACTATAAATAGCCTTCTGCTTTGTGGTCAGGTTTCAATTATTGTTTCCAGTTCATTTTAATTCCCAAGCACCCCTATTTTACATATTTTTATCCCTGCTATCCTGAAATTTAGATTGGAGACTTAAGAAAACATCCTACCTCCGATAGTGGATTAGAGGCAGGAGGTTATGGTGCAGTTAATGCAAACCATTGTGTGACCAAAGGGATGTGAGGAAGCTGGGATGCTAAGTGCTTTTTATGGCTATTACAAACACGTATATATATATATATATATATATATATATATATATATATATATATATATATATATATATACATATTGGGTTTGTTTTGGAAAGCTTGTTAAAAGATGTGAAGAAATCGAGGAGTTAGGAGGGCATTGTAGTTATTTCAACTACACAAACACACACACACACGCACACATAGAGCTTGGATACATGGTGGTTCAATGGCCAACACCCTGAACACATTCCGTTTAAGGAGGGTGACGCAATAAATAGCAGTATCAAACAGTTATGTACTTTTCGCGTCCCGAAATGTTGACTTTCAATATTTCATGTAACTTAAGAATCATTCTGGGGTTTAATGAAGCCGTATGCTATTTTCGGTAGGTTTGGTCTAATAGGAAAGTTTGTTTGTAATCCGCTGCTGAGTTTCGTAATGTTGGTACAGCAGACATATTTAGGTGAGGTGTCTGGTGACATTTCTTGACTATCATAAATAAATCTAAAGGTAAACAATTGCCATGAATGTTTTAGTAATACTTATATACTTGAGGTATGCCATTTAATAGCCAATTTTCCGTTATTTTTTCTTTTAGGGATGCCCAATTTCAATCCATGGTAAATGGTTTTTTATGCTATTTTAGAGCCTTCCACATTCGAGTATTGATTCTGAGATACCATGGATTCCACCGTTCTCTCTCTCTCTCTCTTTCTCTCTCTCTCTCTCTCTCTCTCTCTCTCTCTCTCTCTCTCTCTCTCTCTCTCTCTCTCTCTCTCTCTCTCTCTCTCTCATTTCATGCATACCAGACATGCATAAAAAGACCATGCGCATTTTATAAAGATAGTAAATAAACAATATTTTTGACGAGAGCATCAGCACTTATTATTAGGCCCATACCCTCGGTTAGTATATCTAAAATCTTAGACCTAGCGTGGTTTTTGTTTAAGCGAGCTAAGTTTGATTAATTTAGACCAAAAGAAAAGCTGAAGATATAGACTGCTTAACTTAATAGAATGCTAATGATATAGAAAATCAGAAATGTAATATGAAACGAATGTTCTTCAGCTAAGGCATAACATTATGGAAAAGTGGGTCTGGTCAATCCTTGGGTGGGCATCTAAGCCAAGCAATATCTCCAGTGCCTATCTGTAATGCAAAGGCGAAAAGGTGTATGTGCAACATTCACCCAAATTTTCAAGCTAATTTGTTGTTAAGCCCAAGATCTGTGCATTCAACAGAAGCTATTTTTTTCTCTGTCTGTAAAAATAAGTTATTTATTTACGTATAGAATCAAAAGCTGAAAGTATCCCATTATACAATTTTTCCTACAAAAGAAGTGAATTTTAGGTAATGTTAGTATTAACTATGTAATAATTGATCTGTTCTTTCTGTATTTCTTATTACCTTCTGTTGCTGCTTTTAAATGTACACCATATTCTTTGGAAGCTTGGAACTTCACGTCAATGGCCCCTGTGGTAGGCTTGGTCCATATGAATGGGAGAGATGCGCTGTTTAAGTAGGCCTAGTTGCCAGGTAACCGAATGTTTGATTCATAAAGTAAAACTTTACATTGCATACGGACGTAATTTAGTACGATCTGCATTGCTCTGTATAGGCATGAATCACGGCATGGCAGTAAAGAATGTCTAAAATATATTATCCATTTATGTGAATAAAATATTAAGAAGAATATTAGGAGTCCGATGGAAGGACAGAGTTAGAAATATCAGCTCAGGGAAATTACGGAAGTTCCATATATTCATGAGATAATGATGATACAAGTTAATCATGTCTGCATTTATGGTATATCGCTATACTGAATTCGCAATAAGATCTGTTCGAACTATTTTGCCGAAGTAGGGAACTTAAGCTTAGACTTTCAGCTATTTAATTACATGGGCAGTTAGACAGCACCTAGGCCTATTTACGCTTAATCAAGTAATCGAAGCAATGCACATCAAAATAGGCTATGCAGAATATTATGGCCTAATGAAAATGGATCATAATTGTTATAAAGAGTTTGCAATTGGGTTAATGATCCGTAATCTACAATTACACAAAGGTTATACAGTTGCGACGAGGTGGTTTAGGTTAAACATGAAGTTTAGCCTATGTCTCAGCTATGTCATTTCATCACTACTTTTTCCTCGAAAATTGGGATAAATAAAGCTAAAATACCTTTTAATTATCATATTAAAGTGTTGTAAGAGATCTAACTACTATCAAGACCGTATCCTGGTGGCTAAAATCAATATGATATAGTGTGGCTATGATGGTTAATATTAAATAGCATAGTCACTCACAAAAGAAAATAACGTTTTCTTTTCAAGTTTAATGCTATAAATATAAGAAAATGGACATATGTGATAACTTAAACTTAATACAGTATTTATAGCACAGTTCATAATACGGTATCAGATAATTTAGTGTATGTTTATGTCAATGAATATACATGATTAAAATGTATAAATGAATGGTCCATCAGCCACTATATATAGGCAACAGGGAAGTACCCACGTACTCTTTATCGCTACAGCATCTGTAGGCCTAGACATGAAGCAAGTTTTTCAGCATTATTTTACAAGTGTACATAAACTTTTGGCAGACAAAAATCCGTAGAAAAAGGCGCTACAATTCGATATGGCTGCTATTCCTTACATCCTGTGATGCAAGTTGCAAGACTTTGATAAGTCATTATTGAAGTATAACGTTGAACAAGGTGATGCAATCACTTTAACAGCATTCCGTCTTAAATTGTCTACAATTTTTATCTCATGAAAAACAAAATTAAAGTTTATATTTCCATATACGTTATTTGATTCACGTAACTCATCATTACCTTATAGTGATATGTCGTTGGTAGCCTTTAGAGAATATACGTATAAAGTTTGGGTCATATTTTGCAACACTACGAAGTGTCTGTGAATTGTAACTGTAAGTTACTGCTTAGAAAAAATTAATAAACAAATTTTTTTTTCTTTTTGCAAATCTTCGCTACGGCGAAGTTGAAATGAATGAAACTTATCAATGAAAATAAAAAAACAAATATATGGAATGAATAGCGGTATTTGGCATCATTATCGCACGGTAGTATATAAAGAATCGGGAAGAATGTCTACCATTCCAAACAGTGTTATTTTCTGTGGCTGTAAGACGAAACGCTCAGTGTCATTTTTATAATGGGGCGCTAAATAATCCACAGAAGATGTGCTAAGTTCTCCAGTAGACAGAGGTGTCCGTAAGGGCATATTTGCCCGTTAAAAGACAGAAAAAAGGTACGTCTGTTGAGAATCTGTTTTCGTTGCAACTGTCGCGAAGTTTTCTTTAGAGACACTAGAAACAAATTTCATATCTCAGAAAGGAAGTTTATTTGTGCTGTAGGTCTAATATCCAAGCAATAATGCATGCTATATTTATTTGTATTGGCAAATTCGCTTTGTCATTCTCTTGCGCAGTCATTAGATCCATTGATCAGCCAGGTGTGCTGAGGTTACTGGTAGAAGGGTTGAGAAAACAACAGAAAACGTCAAGAAACAACGCAGGCGGCTGTGGGAACCTGTGGTGGCCCCGTTCCCATAGACGTTAATCGCAGTGAATGTTATAACTCATGAGGAGACTGACGAATGTGAATTGTGGTGTTCTAGTTTGGTTCAAGTCCTCTCAATTTATTAGGCCTCCAGTCCTCATTATGGAATAAACCGGTCCTTATGTATGTGTGCAGTCATTCTAATACCAATAGGCAACTTCGATATGTTCACGTTCTTCTTTGCTGATATGAGCAGTTAAGCATTTATCAGTTCTTTTGGCAATTTTCTTTATTTGACTGTTATTATAAAAAAAATAGGTTTCATTAAATGAGGAGTAATTTTCCAGAATAACGGATAGATAAATACTCTAAGATATCCTTCGGTTAATCACCTTTTGCCATGATGCCTAAAAGAAAGGAGATAGCCTCCACTGATGTTCAAAAGGGGGGCTTCAGTGGATTCCTCATACTGATGTTCAAAAAAAGGGGGGGGGGCGGTGCTTCAGTGGATTACTCATATACTGATGTTCAAAGTTGAGGTTTCAGTGGATTCTTCATACTGAAATTCCAAGGGAAGGATTCAGCGGCTTACGCCTATTGAAGTTCCAGGTGGAGCCTTCACTGGATTCGTCACACTGATGTTCATTGTAGAGGTTTCAGTAGATTCATCATAATGATCTGCAAAGCAGAGACTTCAGTGGATTCCTCACATTGAAATTCCTATGGGAGGGTTCAGTGGATTACTCCTATGGGAGTTCGAAGTGAAGCCCTCTGTGGATTCCTCACATTAATATTTAATGTAGAGGCTTCAGTGGATTCCCCTTACTGAAGTTCAAAGTGGAGACCTCAGTGGAATCCTCCCATTGAAGTTCAAAGCAGAGCCTTCAGTCGCTAAGTCACACTGATGTTAAAAGTAGAGCCTTCAGTGCATCCCTCATCTGAAGGTCAGAAAGGAGGCTTCAGATAGCTGTTGTCTTAGTTCTTTTAGTTCATGGACATCCAGAGCTCCCATGAAAATGCTATATTTTTGCTTGAGTTAAATGGTAGCTCAGTTGTCTCTCAGTGGTGCAGAATTTTTACGTCCACCATAAAATCTGCAAAGGTCAAATCCAGCGAGCTGCCCTTTACAAAAAGGTCTACCTGGCCATACTTAGTATGTCTTTTGTATCAACACAAAAGATGAGCATCGTTTGTTTATGTCAAGAGAGTGGGAAAAAAGATAAAAACAGAATGGAAAAACCTGAAATATTCCTAACAATAAAAAATTAATTTTTATTTAAGAAAGTAAGAGAAAAGGTACAAGTCACTGATGAATGAAAACTCACGAATCTAAGGGGAAGGGACAACTGATGAGTCTTTTAAAGTATTAATGAAATAATGGGCATGTTTTGCTGTGGGCATCAGTGATGAATAAACACAGAAAATTTCAATGGGCAAAGATTATTTGCTCATTTCCTCTAAAGCAAACTTCATATCTATGCACTTAATGTACACTAATGATAGAAGGAAATACAGCTCATTTCACTGTCGACATGTAATATAAACACTACACTGAGAGAAGGATATCGCCCTTTCAGATCAGCTGAACCTCATCTGAATCAATAAACTTTAGAAAATAGGAAGGAAGGATACACTTTTTAACAGACAGGAAGAGACTCTGAAGCAAAGGTAGGGTCGGGGTTATTGATTCAAAGGATTGCCATGACTCAGTCCAGGTTAGATGATCCAGCCCATGGCTGGATCCACAGAGTGATAGATGGGATGAATGATTGTGTTAAGAATTGCAATAGGGAGGAGTCAGGCTTTCAGGCATGGAAGTTACATTGAAAACTGGAACTGTTAAATCTAAAGTCAACCTTTTATTTGCACTGGTTTGAGTTACTGCTTGAATCGACAATGCATAAATAAGTAAATAAAATATATAAATGAATAAATAGATAGATAAATGAATGAATTGATTAAATAAATGAATAAGTAGGTAGATAGACAGATAAATGAATAAAAACAAATAAACAATAAATGGATAAATAAATAGATAAGTATATAGATAAATAAATAAATATGTAAAATCTGGAGGGAACGATACATTTCCCCTGAGAAACTCTCAATGTTCATAGAGGTAACGATTTCTTCTCTGTAAGTTGGCTGATAAAACCCTGATGAAGCTTCTCCTGTTTAAGTTTATATTTGTCACATTCAGGAAATTATCTTGGTAATTTTGATTTCTTGATAGTGGGTCCTTTCACCTGTAATATTCTTGTTTTACACGAATCTATGCAATCGATGGATCCAGGATATCTCCTTAAGTTGCTGATTTTAATGTCTGTTTTTCCTTTATCAGCTGTTAAGTTGGGGGAGAACGATATGTAAAAGGAGACTGAGCGTCAAAAATAAGGTCAAGAAAGGGAAAAGGAATAAAAAAAAAGGTCAAGAGGTCAGAGAAAGTCCAAATAAAGAAAATCAAGAGGTCAGCTATGTCGTATTCCCTCTCACCTGCACTGGAAGACTTCGAGTTTGTTGTTCCAGGTAAGAACCAGTTTTTTTTTCTTTCCTAATCTTCTAGAAGTTCGGAATTTCAGAGAATTGTATAAATAACCATAACTGATATTTCCTTTTGTATTCCTACATCAATTTGCTTTGAAGTGCATGCCCAGGTTTTAATCACAAGAATTTTGCAAATGCGATTATAGATTTTGCCTAAACTCTGAGGTCAAGGGAATAAATTAATTACAATAGTATTTCTTTAATTTTATCATTTATTCGTCACTGAATAATTGATAGTCAATGATATTTATTGTTGTTTAAATCAAATTGCTTTTATATCAGTTGAACTGTATTTGGTCAGTCTGTAAAAGTAGGATTATACACACTAAATATGGATATGTAGGGCGTCCCCGAGTTACGGCGCTTTTTCAAATACGTCTATCAAGTATAGGTATCTAATTACGGCGCTCACAGCAAGAATAGGTATGTAGTTATGGTGCGTAAGCGCTGTTAACGGCACCTATTAATAATAGGCACTGACTTACGGCGGGCAGCCAGAACAGAACTCTTGCCATAAGATATTGCATTTCTATTTCGCCTCTTACTCAACAGTTACCCTAATCAGTACAAGATCTTCATTAAGCAGCTGCAAATCTGTTCAGTGTAAAGCCATTGTCTTAATAGTGTGATCTCTAATCTTATTGTAGGCTGACTTAGTTGCAACTTTCTACTGACCTCCGAAATATGCTCAAATTACTTAACAGATGAGTGCAATGGTGGGGCCGAGGACGACTGGTATCTGGTCGACATAAGTTCTGAAGAATTTCCAGGCCATGGAACACCTCCACCCAGCCACACTGATTCCAGTAAGGTCACTGAAGAGGATGACTTCATCCTAAGTTACGTCTCTGTTCAGCGAGAGGGCGACGGAGAGGAAATTCTAACTGAGTGGAGTTCCCCTGCCATCTTTGGGCAGGCTCAGGATGACCCTTTGAATCCTACAGCGGAAGCCGTAGGATTAACAAAGGATTCTTCCAATATTCAGGATGACCCTTTGAATCCTACAACGGAAGTGGTAGGATTACCAAAGGATTCCTCCGATATTCAGGATGACCCTTTGGATCCCACAGTGAAAGAGGAGGACATTCCCTTTGAGTTAATGGAAGATATCCCCTTTGAGTTTGCCCGGGATGAAGTTTTTATCTATGATCACAGTGACCTTGTCGATTGGGATGAACAAAACTTTCATGAAGAGAGGCATGATGACGACTCCCTAGAGAGACATAGCCCTAAGGATATATATGTGATGGTAATGGCTAACTCTTGTAAAAGTCTGAAGAAATGACAAGTTTATTTATTGCCTGCATCCAATAACCATGGAAAGCTGATTTCGAATGAGTGAATATGCTATTCAAAATCTCTTTGAAATCTTTGATTTTTCTCTGTAGTAAATCTGGGGGTTTTCTTCATTATATGTCTTCAATTCGATTGCAGAACTGGTACCAGGGCAGCAGAAAGTGTGATGTCTTTGGTTGCAGGTCCAGGAAAAGGCGCAGGAAGAATAAGTTCCGGTTTTGGCAGTAGCCATTCATTCAGAAACAGCTTCGTCCTCGGGAATAAAAAGGATACCACGTAAGTATCTTCTTTAATAATAACACTTTGATTGAGGGTCTCTCACTTTGGGGTGTATCATTAAATTTACCTGATTAGAAATACAGAGTATGTAAATGCACATTTTTCAGCTGGGGGCTATTTTCCTTGACCAGGGGTGTCTCCAGAGAAGAAGCAAGGCAATGCTCAGTGTCAGAGTATGTAAATACACACATTTTTCTGCTGGGGGCCGTTTCTATTGACATGAGGCACCTCCAGAGAGGAAACAAGACAATGCTCAGTGCCTAAGTGTGTAAATACACATATTTTTCTGCTGGGGGCCGTTTTCCTTGACCAGAGAAGTCTCCAGAGAAGAAACAACTCAGTGCCTAAGTATGTAAATACATATATTTTTCAGCTGGAGGTCATTTTCCTTGACCAGAGGTGTCTCCAGAGAAGAAGCAAGGAATGCTCAGTGGCAGAGTATGTAAATACACACATTTTTCAGCTGGGGGCAGTTTCCATTGACACGAGGTACCTCTAGAGGAGGAACAAGACACACTGTTACATTCAGATTTTGGATACTGAGTCGTGGATTACCGCTCTTTTTCTAAGTCCACACTGTTCTTCCTCGTAATATATCTTGCTTCCCTTATCAAAATCCTACGATAATTCAGTTTCTCAGCCATCTCTATCACCTTTATTTATTATATTAAAGTACAACATATTATTATTATTATTATTATTATTATTATTATTATTATTATTATTATTATTATTATTATTATTATTATTATTATTATTATTATTATTATTATTATTCAGACGATAAACCCCCATTCATATGGAACAAGCATAAACGGGCCATTGATTTGACATTCAAGCTTCCAAAAACTATGGTGTTCATTTGAAAGTTACAGAAGATAACAGGTAACACAGAAAGAAGAGGTCAATCATTGGAGATGAAAACAGACAAATTAACAGATAATTAAATAAAGATATAAATAAATTGTTAAAGTACAATGTGAATTATTTTAGGTGGTAATGCATTGCATCTTCGCTGAACTTTTGAGGTTCTGGTTGCACAGCATCCTCAGGGAGACACGACACTGGGTTCATAATCACTTTCTTTCCCTTTCTGTTCCAGAGATCACCACAAAATTCTGCCGAGAAGTAGAGAAGACTTCAGAAAGAAAGATGATGCTCTCGCGACAGATATCCCAGAATCTCACAGTATGGACAATTACTCTCCATGCACAAAGACAACATTGTAACTTTGCCAAGATACAAAAACCATTTCATTCATTACTGTCGACGAGGAGAAAGACCTCAAGAACATCATTTTTTGAATGATAAATTTTCAATGTTGCTTGGGAGAAATTAGCATGATTTATTCACGAGAGGCATGGCCAAGTTCCTTTAAAAACCTTCTTTGAAAACCCTACTTTCATACAAGTAAAGTTAACTCTGCATCGTCATGATTTGAATTTAGCAAATTCATCGGCTTCCTGTATTTAATAGTTAATGAGTAAAAAGGGACAAATTGAGTATGAAAATTATTATAATTTTGCGATTACATACTCAGCAAAAACAGGTATAATGAAACAAATTCTAAGAGGATTACCGAAGTAGTAGATATCAGGAACTGACTTACAAGAAACTTTTGTATAAGCAGTTGAGGTACAATGTTGGGTCAAAAATAAATAAACAAATAAACATCTTTACTGAAGGGTTCTGTTACTGTGTCCTCACGAAAAACATGTTTACATCAAGGTCACTACAAGTATGCCCCAAAAGAAGGAAGCAATCAAGTTTACGGGTCCTACAAGCAAATAAGATTTGCCCAAAAATTAGAAAATAGAATGCTGAATTTAGGATTTTTGCAAGAGTTCTCTGTGTGAGATATTTTTATCCCCTTGCAGGTTCTTCTTGAACCCTAAATAAAGATTATTTAGGAGCTATGCAAAATCCCATGATATAGACTATTATTTGCACTATGAAGCTCTCCCTATAAGCTTTCCCGGAATACCAATAGTGTAGGAGTCATACAAAGGTATCTCTAAACAAAATATTTCTATAAGAAAAAAAAATTTGTTTAGGGTATATAAAGATCATGTGTCCCAAGATTCCCAAGGGTCAGTTTTTGACATAAGGGACTATGTCGAATCCCCCATACAAGGCAGACAGAGATTACTTAAAGCAGAAACGCTAAAGAAAGCAGATTGCATCAAGTGTGCAGATAGTCACCATGAAACTGAGTTTTGTGCAATGCATTACTGCCCTCAAGCAATTCTCCCTGTTTTTTCTGTAATTTACTTACATTTCTACCGATATATTTATTGATTTGTTCATTTACTTTCTTTTTCTAATAACTAATCTCTTCTTTCTGCATTTCCTGTTACCTTCTGTTACTTCTTTCAAATGAACACCATATTCTTTGGAAGCTTGAATTTCAAGTAAATGGTCCCTTTGGTGGGCTTGTTTTATGTAAATGAAGTTCATCTTCTGAATAATAATAATAATGATAATAAATGTAGTTCCTGGAGCTGTGTAGATCTTCTTTAATGTTAACCTGTTTAGATTAATTACGATTTTCCTAACATAGGTAATAAATTATTTCTTTATTTCAATCTTTCTTTGATAGACATACCATCTTGAAAATAATATCACGCCTTTAAAGGGTTGGGGGGGTGGAGGGTGGGGAGGAACTTATTGCGTTTATGAACAAACAAGTTATATATGATATATGCATAAGACAGCATGACTCTGAGAGTGATGTATTCAAAGCATAAAATCTACCTAAAGGCTAAAAATATTGAAATATAAACACTTTGAAACCATCTTTTGATCTTTTTTTAGGACAAGGTTGCAACAACAGTTTCCTTCGAATATTTACCTTAGACTGGATGCGCTATGATGAAAATACGCCTCGGCGTCTTGGTATCCTAGGTCAGGGGTGTATCCATCCGCCTCACGTCACGGGAGGTACAGTGACCCTTGTATAGTACTGGTACAGCTCTGGTAACAAAGTAACTACAAGGACAGCCGTTTGTCGGTTAAGGGCAGATCCCTGTTACCCACATTAATTCTGAGATGCTGTAAGCCCAGTAGACAAATGTATACTTACATCTACAAACATGGCAGGGGTACAGACCTCTCGGAAGATATGTACTGTATACAGAGGACTCTTGTCCAGAGAGTCATTTTGGATAATAGTTCAGGAAAATTATGAAAATGGAGATATTCTAATTAATGACAGAAAGGCTGTTGATAAACAGCCTAAAATTTCTGAGTGATAGATAAAGCGAAATCCTAGCGAAGTATAAAGATGAAAGAGTGTATTATCTTATCCTATATCTTATGCTCGTATATTTCTTTATAAAAAAAAAATCTGTGCTGAATTGAATCATACTTGAAGGCAAAAGCTCATTTATGAGTTTCGCAAGGAAGTAATATGACGTAAATATAAAAGCGAGGGGTAAATAAGGGTTAGTTAAGATAAAAAAAAGAAACAGAATCTCAACCATTTTTGATTAACTAGATAAAGAGGCAGGACAAAACGATGTTTTTTCAAACCAGGGGACAATGTAACCTAACGTGAACCAATATAATTCAAATTACGTCAAGTAGAATCGTGGTTAACAGGGAAAAAGTAATACAGCAGTTTGAAAGAAATATTACATTAGTCACTATTCAATAATATACTTATACCTAAATAAAAGGAAGGTACGTTTTCTTTAAATCAATTTAATTTGAAGAAAGAGAAAATGGAGTAATTCACTTACAAACAAGACCTACGGCAAATAAATTCTACATGAAACAAGAAACATCTCTTATCATCGGGCTTTTTGCAGGCTTATTAATGTAAATGCATAACCATAAATTCATGTACACAAATTAGCCTATACGCTTCACTACCTGTGTTAGAAAATATTAAATTTCAATTGGTAACTTACCCTCAGTTAAGCCAGCATATAGTTAGGCCTAGTTTTATAGTAAATTTTCGAACGATCCTTGAAAGCATAAAGAGAAGCCTTGTAGTACCATATGACCTTTTCGTGTCCTTTGGAGACATAATTATCTTTTGCATATTATGATGCAACTTGAAGGCATCCGGGAAGCATGCAAAGCGTCGCGTAATATTGTGCAATCGCTTAGAATTACCCGTGTTTTTTTACGAGTTAAATACCACGAACGTCTAATTAGCGATGGTCTTAATTATATATGTATATTGTAAGCAAAATTTAGAGTTGAAAGTATGAAACTGAAGGTCGTAGACACAGAGCAACTGAAATTCAGATCGACTGAAATGTACCGAATGGATGGTGGTATCTGGCACTGACATCGTCTGGCTGTATATAAGAAACCGGGAAAGGAGTTTTGTAAGAAGTGACCTTTTGTCTGTTATTGAAAGAGTAGTTCAAGAGTTTGACATCAGTGAAGCATCAAATAAGCCTCAAAAAATGTGCTGAAGTTTTTTAAAACAACCAGTGTCCTCAAGGGGGCATTTGCCCCCACCCCCCAAAAAAAGGTAGGCTTATGTTTATGTAAACTGGGTTTTCGATACAGATGATATTCGTTTTCAACACAGTATTTCGTAAACTTCATGGCAAATGTAAACAGTGGGGATGTAACAGCTACTAAGTAAAATATGTCAAGAAATAAGACCATTCATGTATTTAGTATAACGTCTTATAAATATCTTCGTATTTGTGGAGCCACTGGTTTTCTCAAGTTAAAATCTACAAGACAGGCATACGTTCGCGTAATTCAAATTCATTTCATACGTTTTTGCTTTCATAAAAGTGTAGTGCATCGATAAGTTTAGAGAAGAGAACACGTGAATCTCGAAGGTATTTCCCGTTGAGGATTTTAAGAAATTACGTCACCACTGTCTCGTGACGTCAGTGGTTTATCGACTAGACCGAGGTGAATTGAAGTTATGATAACTGATAGATAAAACTATCCAGTGATCTACGTAAATATGTAAACACTCATAAATGTGAACCGTTATTCGTAAGGATCTGTGTAATATGTCCTTTTTCAGCTAATTTTGACCAGCAACCATTTTCCTGTTGTCAAACTTATAGAAGTGGAATGCACCTAAATATTTGCCATCAACCATCAGAAATATCCTGTTAATTTATTATCTTAATATCCGGTTATCTGAATAACTTACAACTTTGTTAATCTTCTTATATAATTTTCAGGCAGTGCTAGTTTTGCCTCTTAAAGATTTTTTCATGCATTACCTGATATAACTGATATAGACTGATAACGATTCAATAATTTCCAATGTTATGACACTGAACACTCCAGTTACAGGTTTATGAATCATGGTTGCTACTGAAATTTGAAACCCTTTATTCTAATGACTGATTCCTCTCTGCTCATTTTTATCATATTGTATCATTCCAAGTTAAGAATAAGACAGTTTTCTCTACTTGAAACTTTCATAATTTGATTATTGCAACATGGCACCATATGAAAGCATTTAAGAGCATTTGTGTGTATGTGTGTGTATGTGTGTGCATGTATGTGTCATTGTACTCTGAATAAGAAATCACAGTTTCCAAAGGAAGCTCCCGTTGGTTTACAGTGCATATGTATGCAACAGGCTTCCATTACCTTTACACCTGCTGTAAACTGGGGAAAACCTGTAGCTAGATCTTTTTTCTTTTGCCAGGTACAGGATAGGCCTAGTAACAATCTATAACAATATGGTTACAGTTACTAACGGTTACTCGAATTAGGGTAATGCTTGTCCATACCTACCCCAGACTTCTTTGGTAATTCTCCACTGCTGTCACATTATTTTTCACTGCATAAGTAGCACATTCACAGGACAAAGGCTGTTTTAAGCCAAGCCATCCTCTTTGTACTCAAGTTAAAACTGACAACTATTGCTAGAATAGAATATAGAATTCACAGGCTGTCATTCAGCGCTGAAGAAGCCAATTTTTCAGATTTGCCATCCTGACATTTGTGTACTGTTATGAAATAAAGATTATTATTATTATTATTATTATTATTATTATTATTATTATTATTATTATTATTATTATTATTATTATTATTTCAAGAGCAACCATCATATTCTACATAACTGACTTTAATTCCGTTTCTTTTATTAGCCGCGAAGTGTGAAGAAGCTGTAATAAGTGACAAAAGGACGAAGACAGTGAAGGCAAAGTCAAAAGAGGAGGAAGGAACAAGAAACGCAGGAAAAGTAACGCTTAAAGTAACACAATGGAGAAATCCTTTTCACCTGAGTCCAACAATTTCGAGTTTGTTTTTCCAGGTAAGAAAGTTTATAAGTTTATTATTTATATATATATATATATATATATATATATATATATATATATATATATATATATATATATATATATATATATATATATATATATATACATACATACATACATATATATGTATATACTGTATACATAACATTTTTCCTTTCTATGGGTTAATTTTCATATTTTAGTATTTAACATTTTGTGGAACTAAGTTGATGCCAACTCTTTTAACATCAGCGTTATAAAAGACATGTAACTAACTGTATCGCTTATTCTGTTATTTTTTCATACATTTTCTCATAATTACCCTCCTTTATATGTATTCATTTATGTCTATCAGTTACGTAAATTTATATTTGCTTCGTGCATCAGAACAATTAGCAATGTCTCTGACCTAAAATATACAGCTATCTCTTATCTTTTAACTCATTGGAACAATACAGACCTTTAAAATATGTCCTGCATTTTCCTAGATGACTGCATCTTCAGAACTGAGGACGACTGGTTTCTGGTTGACGCAAGTTCTGGGGAATTTCCAGGCAATGAAACCCCTTCCCAAAGCCCCCCTGATTCATGTAAGGTCACAGAAGAGGATGACCTCCTCCTAAGTTACGTCTCTGTGCTTCGGGAGGGCGACGGAGAGGAAATTCAAATTGGGTGGAGTTCCTATGATAGATCTGTCGTTGTGGAATCTTCTGCCATCTTTGAACAAGATCAGGATGACCCTCTGAATCCTACAGCTGAAGTCGTAGGATTAACAAAGGATTCTTCCGATACTCCTGATGAGTCTTTGAATCCTACAGTGGAAGTGGTAGGAATAAGAAAGGAAATGATTCCTTTTAAACTAGATTACTTTGCCGAATGGGATGAATGTTCCTTTTACGGAGAGAGAACGGTCGACAATTCTTCAGTGTTCGACAATCGTTTGGATATATACGTCACAGTAAGTGCTGAATAATTCAACTGTCGTAATTACTGAATGATATTTAAAACTTTACCCTGTTATCTAAATATTTTTTTTTAATGTAGCAACATCCCTTGGACAACCCGTTTCAAATAAACTATTAATAGTTTTATCTTTCTCTTTGATGTTCTTTTAATCAAGCGTAGCAGGTTTCGTTTGTGAAATCACTGAATGAGGAATATAATCCTTTGTAAATACTTAGTCACTGGACTTAAATTTTCGCTCCCACCACAGGGTCGGTACAAGAAAGGAAAGAAGTGCGACCTCTTGGGAAACAGGTTCAGGAAAAAGCATCGAACCAAAGAGCGCGTGAACTGGACTTATCCCTTCTTCCAGAGATATTTCGATCCGTGCTAGGACAAAGAAGGACAAGTAGGTATCGCGCTTAGACATGGTACATATATCTCGAGACAGTGAATCTTTCCCTGCCGAGAGCGACCGGATTTGCTGAACAGCAGCACCAGTATGGAATAGATGTGCCTCGCTGTCGAACTTCTCAGTTCCAGAGGTCCTTTATTCCTCACACTGTTGGACTGTGGAACAGTCTTCCTGAGCATTTTGTGTAATTGATTGCAACCTCAAAAGCTCAAGGGAGGATGCAACGCATTAGTACCCGAAAACAATTCTCCTTGTATTTTAACAATTTACTTACATTTTTATCCATTTATTTACTAATTTTTAATCTATTTTTTCTGTATTTCCCATTACCCTCTGTTACTTCTTTCAGATGAACACCATATTCTTTGGAAGCATGAATTTCGAGTAAATGGCCCCTGTAGGTTTGTTCCATATGAATAGGGTTCATTTTCTCAATAATAATAATAATAATAATAATAATAATAATAATAATAATAATAATAATAATAATAATGTATTTGCACCTAGTCCGAACTTCTGAAGTTCAACAGATTCAACTGCAGGACAATGAAGAATATTCCATACCTGGTCACAGCTGGAACAAAATTTCCAGGAAACTGTATACTACAGAACCTCACTAAAAATTACCCATAATTATTTCTTGCCCCTGAATCTCTTAACTATACCTCCCTGTGGCCTTTTTATAAGTTTTTGGAAATCCCTACACAAGGAATTCCAGTCTTTTTCACCATAAACACTTTCCATGTGTGACCTCTGCGTCCAGATCCACAGAGGTCATAGAGGTCATATACGTGGAAAGTGTATGACCTTATGACTTCTGTGACTAGATCCACGACCCTGATGGTGCTTTCTGGCATCTGTTTCAGTTTGACCTGCCAGTAACCCTCTGCCTGTGTGAGATATATGTATTTTCCTTGATACTCGTCACGACTATCGTTATCTTATTGTTATTCTCGATACATTCAGGTTTCCTCGAAAATGTCATCTTAGCTACTCTCTGAAACAAGTTACAGATATATATAGTATTAATAAAAAGAAACATGTGGTACAAGTTTGCATGATGGCAGGACAACTCGTGGTATGCAATCATCATTTTTAACAGTAAGAACATCAACGAAGTCTAAGGAAACAGGAATAAAATGAAATATCGCTCATATAACGTCATAGGCAATATAAATTCCTCTTTGACTTAACATCTTGCATGGGAATAAATTTCACGGATCGTCAATATTAGAGGCCGTAAAATTGTACAAACGAAACGTGAGGGAACGGTATTGTGTCTTGCATCAAGTTAATGTAGGGACAAAGATATGTCTGTCTGTCTCTTTCTCCCCCTCACTAATACAATAGCATGGCAGAAATGCCCAGACGCAGAGAAAGGGGACCATTACCTTAATGGTTTTCCGTCAAGATGAAAGGTAATTGCGATGGACCATATTAGCCGGAAAATTCTTCATGGTTATGGCTAAGAGGTCAGTAAGTTAAGAACGCGGTGACTGTTCCTTTTTGCTTTTGTTTTGGGGGGAGGGGGATGTCCTTAACCCATACGTTGCCGATAAAGGTTGGTTTGTTTACATTAAGCAGGCCTTATGCCAGCTAGGGACACTGCACAATGGCAGCCCGTCATCGATTAGAGGGTGCTGAAGTGATGCTTGTCAGGAGAGCAATACTACTTATTATTATTATTATTATTATTATTATTATATCAAACCCCTATATATATATGGAACAAGCCCAAAGGGACCATTGACTTGAAATTCAAGCTTCCAAAGAATATTGCAGTGTTAATTAGAAAGAAGTAACAGAAGGTAACAGGAAATGCAGAAAGAAAATATCAGCCGTCAGAAAAAAAACAATTTAACAAATAGATAAATAAACAGATGAAAAAGTAAGTAAAATACAAAGAGAATTGTTTTTAGGGTGGTAATTGCACTGCTTGAACTTCTGAGGTTCCAATTCCAGCTGCAACAAATATTTTGCGAGGAAGCCACGATCAATGAAATACCCTGATCGACTGAGTATCATGTTTCCAAATATTTCGTCAGAATTTACTACAGTGGTCAGATTTGGCTTTGAATATAACTTGACGTCGTTTTACTTCTTCTTTCAATTCTTGGACGGGAGGAGCAGACGTCGAATCGAATCGGCCGTCAATAATATTATTGCCTCGTCGTCTTATTCTTATTAACACGTTTCGATTTCAGGGACAAGTCTTCGCTTGAGCAATGTCTGAGGATGTTAGCACGGGCTCTTGCTCCAAAAACGCCTTGTGCGTAATTGAGAACAACGCTATGAACGCCTCATTCTATGGGAACTTGAATAAATGGCCGATGTCAGCTTGTTCCATATGGACAGGGTTCATCGTCTAAATAATAATAATAATAATAATAATAATAATAATGATAATAATAATAATATGATAATAATAATAATAATAATAATAATAATAATAATAATAATAATATGATACTTATGAATAAGAAAATTAATTTTAGGGAACTCTAACTCATTACTTACATTTTTTTCTATTTATTTATTAGTTTTTTATTTTTTTTATTTTCTGATAACTTAACTCTTCTTTCTGTATTTCCTTTTACCTTCTGTAACTTCTTTCAAACGAATACTGTTTTCTTTGGAAGAATGAATTTCAAGTCAATGGCCCCCTTTGGTGGGCTTGTTCCATATGAATAAGGTTCATGTTCTGAATAATAATAATAATAATAATAATAATAATAATAATAATAATAATAATAATAATAATAATAATAATAATAATAATTATAATTTTACTGTGTTTGATTTCTGTGTGAAGTTTCATTAATTATTGTCCTCGCCAAAGTGGTTTTAATATCGTAAGAGCGTTTTACGAGCTGAAAATCTGTACGTTATAGTGCTTAGTATGAATGAGAGTCGCGGTGTTTCTCTCATTTAGAATCCAGTCACATGAAACCATTAAGGAAAATAGTTTGCTTCTTTATTTTTGAAGCAGCTTACATTGTCCCATCATAGGGAGGTAGTGCCGTCAGTGCTCCTCACGCGGTGCACCGCAGGCATTGCTTTAAGATTCTTTGCGGCGTCCCTTCGTCCCCTAGCTGCAACCCCTTTCGTTCCTCTTACTGTACCTCCGTTTATATTCTCTGTCCTCCATCTTACCTTCCACCCCCTACTGACAATTGTTTCATAGTGTAACTGCTTTGAGGTTTTCCTCCTGTTGCACCTTTAAGACCTTTTCACTCTCAATTTCCCTTTTTAGCGCTGAATGACCCCATAGGTCCCAGGGCTGGGCCTTCGGCCTCAGTTTTATATTCCATTTGAAAGATGAAATAGCTGTTCATGTTGTGTACTTTATGATTACTGTATGATCAGACACTATATATATATACAGTATATATGTATGTATATATATATATATATATTTGTATATATATATATATATATATGAGAGAGAGAGAGAGAGAAAGATTAATCATGATTATAAGATAATCAGACTCTAAGATATATATATATATATATATATATATATATATATATATATATATATATATATATATATATATATATATATATATATATATATATATATATGACCAGTACCGAACGGACGATTTTTCCAGAACCTAGAAACATCATCACACGAATCCCCTTCCGTGAGAAGAGAGAGAGAGAGAGAGAGAGAGAGAGAGAGAGAGAGAGAGAGGGTCACTTTAGAGTGCAAGTTTAATAATGAGGTAATTAGATCGAGGCAATTTAACTTTCCTTTTCCCGGGGTGAAGTCGCGCACGCACGCGCATCTCCCCCGGTTTGACTTCCCATGCGATTATCCGGCAGAGCGACACGGCGGAAAACGAGCGAAAGGAATCTCGGCTTTTTCCTTCGCTTTTCGGCCGGTTTCGGCGTCGCCTCGAAGTGCATCGGCTGGTCGAGAGACTCCTTGGAAAGAAGCGTTGAATGATGATGATGATGATGATGATGATGATGATCAGGAATGGAGGCGCCTTGTTGCTCTCCGACTTATGCTTATCCGCTATTTCCTGTGGAAGCGTTTGCGCCATCTTTATTACATCTTATTGGTATCGATTAGGCATGAAAGAACGCCCGCCGCATTTATCTTTTCTTTTCTCTTCCAGGTGTCACCCTGAAACCCAGCTGACTGAAAATAAAGGCTACAGGTATGGTACAGGTATCATACACCATTTCCACAAAACCAGCGTCGGAGATTACTTTGCCTGCGGTCAACGTAGAAGAAGCTTTCTGTCAAGATTATCGTCCTAGAATAATAACGGCGCTCCGATGAAACTTGGGGAGGTTAATATAATTACCTAAGGGAAGTATGACAGAATTTCCAATTTCTTTGAAAGCCTATTAACATTCAAATGAGGTTTCCTGTTTGCATACGAATTCTTTGGCCTCCCGAATCTAGCATTTTAGTGGAAACGAATGGAAAGTTAATACATAAAGATAAAACTCAGTAGGTAATCTTAGAAATATCCTGAAGAGAATAATTGTGAGTCACATTTGTAATTGGAAAGTTACTACATAAAGATAAAACTCATTGGGTAATCTTAGAAATATCCTGAAGAAAATAATAGTGAATCACAGCTGTAATAATTAAAGATGGACGGTAAGAAGACCTCTAGATTATAATTGTGAAGAGTATGGGGAACCGAATTAAGAAGGTTATATAGATCGAATTTTGTTCAAGCAGTATAGCAACAAACCTTGGCAATACGTCAAGATATTGATTTGCGTTTTTGGAAGCTCTAAGCGTGTTCGCAGGGAGAGCAAGATGGAAAACAAATCATGTTGTTCACGAGTTACGCAAGCGAATACTGTAGGTGATTTTGTGATTTTGTTATGACTTTCTAAAAAAAAAAAAAAAAATTTTTTTGTAAGGCAAGATTGAACTAAATGCTTAAACATTTGCTTTTGTGGGTTCTTCAAGAGAATCCTAAAAGAGATAAGTATCTGCGTTGAAGGATATACAAGGACTTCTGGAAATAGATTACGGGATTTCTCCGTATTATTACTATCATCATTATTCCTCTTATTATTGATATCATTATTACTTCAACATATGCTATCATCAGGTCCTTACGAAATGACAGGTGAGTAGTCCACGCTCCCATAATTATTTGACTTCATTTTAATACGGCGTCAATAACCTAGGTGTTATGACGACAGTTTTAATAGTCATAAATCAAATCAATTATTTATTCGACCAGAATTTCCATTACGTTGATCTATTTCCAAGGTCACGAGGATTGCAAGATGAGTCAGTTTCAAATCATTTATTTTGTATTTGCCTATCAATTTCCTGGTCTCACATCTCAAAGCATTTGGGCGCCTATCTCAAGTATAGGAGATTAGATAATGTGGCCACGCTCTCGGAAATACGATAAATGCAAAAATGACGCGGTTTTTGAGATATATTGACCCTTGCCACCGCGCTAAGCCCAAAAGATTATCGTATTATTATTATTATTATTATTATTATTATTATTATTATTATTATCATTATTATTATCATTATTATTATTATTATTATTATTCAGAAGATGAACCCCGTCCATATGGAACAAGACCCACAATGGCCGCTGATTTGAAATTCAAGCTTCCAAAGAACATGACGTTCATTTGAAAGAAGTAACAAGAGGTAATAGAAAATACAGAAAAAAAAGAGATCAGTTATTAGAAAAGGCAAAAAATAAATTAACAAATTAATAAATAAATAGATAAAAATGTAAGTTAATTATTAAAAGTACAAGGAGAATTGCTTTAGGGTAAGAAGCTGGACAATAAGAATTTTACTGAATATTGGTGTTGTTCAGAGGTCGATCTGATATGGTTTTTAGTCTTCTGTAAAAGAAAACTAATGTGCCGGCTTGGTCTGTTCGTCCGCACTTTATTCTGTCCGCACTTTGTCTGTACGCCCTCAGATCTTGAAAACTACTCAGGCTAGAGGGCTGCAAATTAGTATATTGATCATCCACCCTCCAATCATCAAACATACCAAATCGTAGCCCTCTAGCATCAGTAGTTTTTATTTTGTTTAAGATTAAAGTTAGCCATAATCGTGCTTCCGGCAACGATATAGGACAGGCCACCACAGGGCCGTGGTTAAAGTTTCATAGGCCGCGGCTCATACAGCATTATACCGAGACCACCAAAAGATAGATCTATTTTTGGTGGCCTTGATTATACGCGGTAGCGGCTGTACAGAAAACTCGATTGCGCCGAAGAAATTTCGTCTCATATTTTACTTGTGTTTGTTCATGAAATTTATTAAAAGTGATTTATCCTAGGTGACTAACGTCAGTCCTGAACGGCATTTACACTGAAATTTCTTAATTATTGGTGTATAGGAAGCAATGTCGTTTAATACCGTAAGGTTATTCTTTGGTATAATGAAGTTCATTAATTACCAATATAATTATGCTCTCGTACAATTCACACTGTAAAAATTGACGTTAAATGAAACCAAGACTTAGGTCATAAGTTTACCAAGACTAGAAATACATCCATTGTATCAGCACAAACATTATCAAACGATTATTTAAAACTTGATGTATATGGAGTAAAAGTAAACATGTCAGCTTACTACGAAATACTAATCAGCTTACTACGACATACAAATCCAAACTGACGTAATTTGGTGGGGATTCCAAAATGCCATATTGAAAAATGGAAATCCAGTGGATTTCAGAACTGACATATCATGCAATGGTATTTTCACTGGTGGTCCAAACTGTCTTCTCTCTCTCTCTCTCTCTCTCTCTCTCTCTCTCTCTCTCTCTTCTTCTTCTTCTTCTTCTTCTTCTTCTTCTTCTTCTTCTTATTATTATTATTATTATTATTATTATTATTAGTGTCGCCCCTGTGACCATCCTACCTCGCTTCTTCCCTTCCTCTCTCTCTCTCTCTCTCTCTCTCTCTCTCTCTCTCTCTCTCTCTCTGTCTCCATCATTACCCCGGTGGAGAATCCTTCCTCTTGCGCAGCAGCCGTGTGCCACCCCCTTCCCCCTCCCTACTCCTCCTCCTCCTCCTCCTCCTCCTCCTCGGAGACCACCCGCAGGATATCCCAAGGACCTCGGTCTATCCCTTATTGGGGAGGTTATGATCTCAGAGCCGAAATGATAATTAAGTTTTGGGCCGGCGATCTGCGGGAGAAAGAGCCCTTACGTCGGAGAGGGATCTCCTCCGCAAATTGAGGATTGATGGCAGAGATTTCCAGGGGCCTGCGCCCCTATGCCTTCAAATGAGAGAGAGAGAGAGAGAGAGAGAGAGAGAGAGAGAGAGAGAGAGAGAGAGCGAGAGAGAGATGAGGGGGAGAGAGTCAGAGAGAGAGGAGAGAGAGAGAGAGAGAGAGAGAGAGAGAGAGAGAGAGAGAGTCTCTCCGCAGTTGTTGCAAGCCTTTGACCCCAGTTTGCACCTAACAAAGAGCGACCTTACTAGTATCGCACTCATTTTCTCTCTCTCTCTCTCTCTCTCTCTCTCTCTCTCTCTCTCTTCTGAATCTTTAGGTAAACCGTGAAGTGCCGCATTTTATAATCACCTTTTATTCTGATTTATTCAGTTTTTTCGTTCTAGCGTCTTAACATGGTACGGTCACCCTTGACCTTGTAGGTACATTCTCCTCTAAATCCCTTTTACGCCTCTTAATGGAAATGGATCGGCTCCATCGATGTACAGTAACAGAAACATACGTTGTTTTTGTTTTTGATTAAACCCCGCTCCTTCCCCCAATAGAAACTTCAGTTTTACCTGAGCGCGCTTAGACCTACTATCCATTTCAGGGACCGCTAGTCATCGTTTCCCTCAAATATCTTTCAAACTAATCATTTGATCGAAATGGTACTTTGACACAGCGTACAAGACACCTCCCGCTAATTTTTGGTAATATAGTGCATTGTCAAATGGTTTTAGTTAAGGCGTTTGCTCTTGACTTACATGGTGTTGCCAAGCATCGCCAAACTATGCATTCGAACGTCCGTTATCCCCACCCCGTCTCTCCCTCTCCCTTCCCCTCCTCATCCCTCCCTCAACTCACTTTCCAGGCCTCCCCATCTCCGTCCCCACTTTCCTGTCCATGGGGGATAGCGGACGTACGATTGCGTAGATTAGTCCTGCTGACTCATGCAACTTTGCCTTTAAAACTAACACCATTTGACGATGCACTATAGTACCCAAAATTAGCGGGGGGTGTCTTGTACACTGTGTCAAAGTACCATTTCGATCAAATTATTAGTTTGAAAGATATTTGAGGAAAACGATGACTAGCGGTCCCTGAAATGGAGAGTAGGGTCCTTTAAACCTGTACACATCATCTCTGATCACTAATGATGTGTTTAGATGCTAGTCACTCAATTATTTTTCCTGTTTATTTATACAATTACCAGTATTGTTTTGGAATTTAGGCTTATATCAGTGTAACCAAAGTCTACTCTGATCACTGATGATGTGTTTAGATGCTATAGTCACTTAATTCTTCTTGTTTACATATACAATTACCAGTATTGTTTTGGAATTTAGGTTTATGTCAGTATAACCAAAGTCTACTCTGATCACTGATGACGTGTTTTTATCAGTATAACCAAAGACTGATCAAATAAATGGTCAAGATTTACATTTAATTAGTCAGTGGATCCGGTTACGGAGGTAAATTGCTCTCAACAACTGTATCAGATTAACGGAAGAATTTTTTTTACATCCTAATTTAAATAATTCATTTTATACTTGCCGAGTTGCTTTGTTCTGAAATGGTGGAATGTTAATTAACATTCCCTGCCAACACGAACGTCCTGAACATAAGTCTAGCTCTTTTGCCTCTTCTCTTATTTGACTTGGGACTGTATGCCCATGACTCTACACACACACACACACACACACACATTATATTATATATATATATATATATATATATATATATATATATATATATATATTCACACACATACATATACAGTATATATGCAAATAAATAAATAATTATATATATAATATATATATATATATATATATATATATATATATATATATATACATATATATATATATATATATATATATATATATATATATATATATATATATATATATATATATATGCGCAGTTGATTATTTCTGTACAATCAAAACATGTCACGCGAATCAATGTAAAGGGGTATGTTGTTTAGAAGCAGCTGGAAAACAACAATTGCTGACTGGGTATTTGTGAAAGTACCCACATTTACTGACAAGTCATGATCTTGGGCGCTTTACGTTTTACATAGTATTAAAATTGAGGAAGAAATTAATCTATTTTAGATCTCTCACCTTGTTATAAAGCGCGAAAAAACTGATGGCGAAAAAACGCTACCGTCTACTCTCTACAAATCATGAACGACCGTCATCAGGGTTGTAAAGGTCATTGTAATCGAGAATTTCTGTTACAGTCTAACTTCTCGAACTGTGAAACGAGAAATAAAGTGAAGCTCTTCTTCTGATAATTCCCGAATAATCTTGGCATAGCTGGTTGACGTACTTCAATCTTCAAACTCTCTCTCTCTCTCTCTCTCTCTCTCTCTCTCTCTCTCTCTCTCTCTCTCTGTCTATTGTTCTCCTTCAATACCTTTGCCACATTCTCTCTCACTCTCTGTCCAGTGTTGTTCTATGCCTTTACCACATTTTCTCTTTCTCTCTCTCTCTCTCTCTTTCTCTCGCTCTCTCTCTCTCTCTCTCTCTCTCTCTCTCTCTCTCTCAAATCTGTCCAATATTCGCCTTAAATCTCTCTTCTCTCTCTCTCTCTACTCTCTCTCTTTCTCTCTCTCTCTCTCTCTCTCTCTCTCTGTACAATGTTCTATACCTTTACCACATTCTCTCTCTCTCTCTCTCTCTCTCTCTCTCTCTCTCTCTCTCTCTCTCTCTGTCCAATGTTCGCCTCCAATACCTTTACCACATTCTCTCTCTCTCTCTCTCTCTCTCTCTCTCTCCAATATTCTCCTTCAATATCTTTATCATTCTCTCTCACTCTCTGTGTAATGTTCTTCTATGACTTTACCACATTCTCTCTCTCTCTCTCTCTCTCTCTCTCTCTCTCTCTCTCTCTCTCTCTCTCTGTCCAATGCTCTTCTATACCTTGACCGCATCCTCTCTCTCTCTCTTTCTCTCTCTCTCTCTCTCGCTTTCTCTCTCTCTTGCTTTCTCTCTCACTCTCTGTCCAATGTTCTTCTATGACTTTACCACATTCTCTCTCTCTCTCTCTCTCTCTCTCTCTCTCTCTCTCTCTCTCTCTCTCTCTCTCTCTCTCTCTCTCTATGTGTCCAATGCTCTTCTATACCTTGACCGCATTCTCTCTCTCTCTCTCTCTCTCGCTTTCTCTCTCTCTCTTTTTTTCAAATGTTCTCCTTCAATACCTTTACCATATTCTTTCTTTCTCTCTCTCTCTCTCAAAAAAAAAAAAAAAAAAAATGAAAACATGCATACAAATAAAGCAGAAAATAAAGATGAAGCATTGGAACTAAACTGTCACGACAGAATTCGATGTCGCTCAAGCATTCACTGACAAATTGCATTCATTACAGCGTGAAATCCAGAAAGGAAATACGGTCTCATACTTCCTAACTGTCTGAAGCGCAGAAAGCTTTTTTTTTTTTTTTTTTTTAAATGCTATCTAATTCTAGCTTATCAGGTTTTCTGAGAAGAAGAGTATAAGCAAGAAAGACGGCGAAAGTTTTCTAGAAAGCTGAACAGTAACTGACATTTCCTACATAAAAGGTTCCCCCCTTTCGTTCCTTTTACTGTACCTCTGTTCAACCCTCTCCTAACAACTGATTCATAGCGCGACTGCTTTGAGGTTTTCCTCCTGTTACACCTTTCAAACCTTTTACTGCCAATTTCCGGTTCAGCGCTGAACTTGGTAATTGGCCTATATTCTCTATTCAGTTCAGTTCAATACATGAAAAGGTCTGAAGAAGAATGACATGCTGAACGGACTACAAAGTATCCTCCAGAAATGTCTACGAAATGATCGGAATGGAAGTTCATCAGTAATCAGTCCTTTCTGAAGCTCAGGATACAATTCGAAAGGAAATCTGGGTTACGAAATTCTGTTTGAGTCTTCTAGATGATATCAGGATAGTCTTATTCGGATAAATTTCAGGTCAAATAAGTTGCATGTCACACTGGCCACCTGTCACAGGCATTGGAGCCTGTCTCCCCCACTGGCTATCGGCCTAAGAAACAGATCAGCGTGTCCCATGAGCCTACGCAGGCCCACGAGGACTTTAACTTTAACTTTAACTTCCCTTAATACGATACCAAGCCTGAAACCAGATTAATTGTAATTTTTTTGTAGGGAGTCTTTATGACAACGAAAAACTGCCAGAAAGCTGAGAACACCCTGCAGTTTTCGTAAACAAAACAAGTAAAAGATGCGCCGAAGTTTCTTCGGCGCAATCGAGTTTTCTGTGAAGCCGGTACAGCGGATAATCAAGGCCACCGAAAACAGATCTATCTTTCGGTGGTCTCGGTATGATACTGTATGAGCCGCGGCCCATGAAACTTTAACCACGGCCAGGTGGTGGCATGTACTATACCGTTATCAGAAGCACGATTATGGCTAATTTAAACCTTCAATAAAATAGAAACTACTGTGGCTAGAGGGCTGCAATTTGGTATGTTCGATGACTGGAGGGTGGATGATCAGCATACCAACTTGCAGCCCTCTAGCCTCAGTAGTTTTAAGGTCTGCGGACGGAAAAAGTGCGGGCAAAAGAAAGTGCGGACGGACAGACAAAGCCGGCATAATAGTTTTCTTTTACAGAAAAAGAAGTATCAAAAGTGGCCCCTATTCTATCGTCGTTAGAAGTATCAGCTTTTTTTCTTTTGTTTGTTTTTTACAAA